>NC_133536.1:32632151-32956838 GCF_048544455.1 Silene latifolia
AGCGTAAATCAAGCTAAATCCGTCCCCGAGTACCTTGCATTGCATTTGACGTGAAGTTTTTACTCAAGGAACGAGCTTGGTGCGCATTTCGAGGCCCAGAAGACAAATCCACGAGAATTTAGAAGTCAAGTATCAGCTACTTCAGTCGATCGACCACTGCCCTTAGTCGATCGACCAACCCACGGGTTCCAGTAGCTACTGTTTATTACAGAGCAGTCGATCGACTGCCTTGTGTGGTCGATCGACCAAGCCGCTATTCTGACGTGAATAAGAAGATCGAGAATTTAGAAGCCCATTGTGTGTTAGGTTTTGGAATAAAGTTACGTATATTCCTATATAACGTAACCTAGGTTATTCAGATTAGGCATTCAGTTTTTGATCTAGTTTTATCAGAAATTCTTTAGGGTTCATAGCTTAGAATAATTTCCTTCAATAAAAGTCACTTTCGGTTTCGGTCTTTGATCTTTATTCCTGCAATTCTTCTGTTCGGTATTTTTCTGCTCTTACTTCAGTTTACTTTATTCATAGTATAGAAATTGCTAGATTAGTCTCCCGAAGCCAACATTATCGTTTTATTTTATTTGTTTGTTCAATTATTTCAAGCATGAATTCAGTAGTTTATTTCATTAATCTTGTTGTTGTTTTCGTAATAGTCATGAGTAGCTAAATTATTCGGGCTAGGATGTAGGGGATCTGTAGGATTAGGCGGCGTAGAACTGGTTGACCTGAATCGCACGCCGGTCGATCGACTGGGTTCCCTGGTCGATCGACTGGCCTCGTGAGATTACCTTTGTTTTAATTAATTAAATTGTTATATTTGACGAATTGAATGCATGCGACTAGTTGAATGCTTAGTATTTGACCGACCCAATAAGATCGAAAGATAGGGAAGGGAAATAGACTACCTAATTAAGACAACTAGATTAATGAGATCAAAAGATGACTTAATTTAGACTTATAAATCACTTTTCAGGACGAAAGCCAGTATTAGTGATATTAGGGACCTGTAGAGAGATCGAAAGATGTTATCTGTTAAGAATGGACCGAGAGGACTTCTTATTTTCCCGTCTCACGTGATTATTTTAGACCTACCTAGTATACTGCCGCCGAAACTACAATGAACCGACCATCTTAGCACCCTTTTAATATTTGTTTTCATCCGTTTATTTAGTTTACATTTCATTTCATTGCCTTTAGCTATAGACCAAATCAAATCAAACCCCCACATCATTGTTACCTTGGACTGAATTTAGACAACTAATAATTACATCTACCTCTCTGTGGTTCGACCCTGCTACCGCTATCTATAGTTGTAGTTAGGAATTATAAATTTATTTTTGACACCTTACGACGGGTATCAGCACCTTCCCACAGCTGGCGAGCCTTTGCACGCACACAAGAAGCAATTCAAGGACATATCCCGAAGATGCCTCAGGTATGACTCCTTCCTATGGCTGGCGAGCCTTACAACGCGCAGCAGCTGGCGAGCTTTGTCCGCAGACAAAATACAGATCGAGGACGTATCCCGAAGATGCCTCGGGTACGACTCCTCCATACAGCTGGCAAGCCTTTGTCCGCAAACAAGACACCACTCAAGGACATATCCCGAAGATGCCTCAGGTATGACTCCTTCTTTTGGCTGGCGAGCCTTTATACGTAGTCTAATGGACTTTAAACGACCCGAACCGGAAGTCGACAGACTCTTAACTGTTCCCGACGGCAGGTCCATGACTCGAATCCACGAGTCGCCTCGATGTCGCCCTTCCTGACGGCAGGTCCTTGGCTCAAGCCCTTTTGAGTCGCCCGACGTCGCAATGGTCTTCAGGTTGTAATATTCGATTGACCTAGAGATCATACTTTGACTTCACCCTGTCCAAGCCTCAGTCAAAGTGGGGGCTCTGTAGATACCCAGTATCTGCACCTCCCAAAAACCACCCGATGATGATTGGACTATAACGTGTTTTTGATATGCGTGCGTGGATTGGCTATTCATGAGACGGTTTAATGCACTACTCGGATATGAAAATTGATTCCAAAAGTTATCTAACTTCATTTGCATTAAAATAACACTATTTAGAGTTAAAACCGTCTTTGGGCCCAAAACCGACTCAGAAACCCGCAACTCGAGTCAACCCGAGTCAACCCAAATATTAAATGTCAAAAATAATGCCATGAATGCCTTTATCATGTCATTTCCATTAAAATGACCCTAATTAGAGTCAAAATTGACACCGGCCGAAAACCCGACTCAAAATTCAAATCCCGACTCACACGGGTCAAACCCGAGTCAAGCACACAAAACCCCTACCTCAAGTAACACCAAAACCAATCTTATTAGATGCCCATATTGTTATACGACATCTCCTTTGGTTACCACATATCAAACCAACCAAACAATGGATGGAGAATAGGCCACGTCCAAATTGAAAAGGACAATGCACCCACTTGTATCACAAGGTAGCTCACGCCTCAATGGGGTGTCTGCTTAGCCTCTAAGCAAACTCAACCGACCTACCTCCCCACATTTCTCTATAAATACCACCCTTCACACAACACAATCCTCACGTGAGAGTCCGCCCCCTCCTTCTCCCTTAAACTTCTAGACCCGACTTCCTAAGTCACAAAATCGACACGTGTTTACGACCTACCGATCGTAAACACAAGCCTAACACATTTTGTTTGGTACCGTCGTCGTGCATTCGACCGACCCCTTCGACCAACTCAACTCATTAATCAACATGTTTTAATTAACATATTTTCAACTCATTTTCAAAACAAAATTCTTTTTTAAGGCACTCTTTTAAACTTCTTTGATCGCGGTTAGTCACAACGAGAAAACCGTCTCTAAAGTCGTCTACTTCGCAAACATCAAAATACGTAAGTTTGAGGGTGTAAATATCTCATTTATTTCATGTCTTTAGTGTTTTTATGAGTTTATATGCATGAACAATGCATAACACGATTCAAATGTAGGTTAGACGAGCCAAAACTGTGTTTTGGCCTGAGACAGAAGCCCCTTGCTATGCAAAGAGGCTCGCGCCTCTTGTGGGTTCTCGGGTCAAACTCAATCGTGTTTGTTCTCGTCTTTCCTCTTTAGTTCATTTCTTATTTTGCAATCGGTTTTTTCCATTTCAAATGTTTCAAATCATTTTTATGATAAACGTTTTAACCATACATTATAATCACCCTTGGTTCCATATATCATGACGGTTTAATCCGTGACCCGGTGATATTAATTGGTTAATTACATTTTAAAGGAAATTCTTTTCTTTTATTTACCATTATAATTCATTTTTATGATAAACATATTTTGACCATTACAAAAGTCATCCTTGGTTCTTTATACCATAACGGTTTTTTCCGTGACTCGATGATATTATTGGTTAATTACAAATTAATGGGTATTTAACACCCTTTTATTTTATTTACCATTTTTGTCATTTGTTTACATTTGTAAATATATTAGTCATAATTCATAATCATCCTTTGTTCTTTATACCATGTCGGTTTAATCCGAGTACGATGACAAACTTGACTAACTACAAATAATTGAACTTAACCTATTTAGTTCAAATCAAACATTTTCCTTTTACACATTTTAATATGCTTTCAAAACTTGGAAATACGACAACGAATATTACTAACATAATAGTAATTATTCCAAGTCATGCAAATCATACTTGCAAATCATTAATCACAAAAAACGGTTTAAACAACCTTTTTTTTACGACCAAGAGACGCCTCTTGGTTCGGCTCATGGCTCGCGCCCCAAGGCCTCCTATTTTCATCTTTTAAAACCTGGACAGAGCCCCTTCCCTCGCCAATAGGCTCGCGCCCCAATGGGGTTGCCTGGCACTATTCTGTCTCATTTTGGTACTTGTCTAGGAGGATCCCGATTATGGTTAACCCGAATACATGACAGATAAGATTGACAAGTTTATGTTTTTTACACTTTGTCATTTGACACCCTTTTTCAAACAATGGAATCGTGTTATGCAACGTAATCCGAATTTGGTAAATGGATATTTAAATTCCGTCTCACATGCAAATCAATCTAAATCCAACTTTGACACCAATTTGTTGGTACATGCATAAACAACCGACTTAGGAAATATTCACATGTTAGGTTAAGACTTTTGGATGTGCATTCATGCATTTAGAGCGTTTTATCAACTCTTGCACTTAAACAACAACGATCGATCAGTAGAGGCCGCTAACGCGGGCAGGATTGGGTGTCCAATTAAAGAGCTTCCCAATACGTACCCTCACCCCTTACTCAGAACCTTTGGATAGTGGATGGCCTTATCCAGGGCGTACGAGAGTCATTTTAGGCATAGAATGCTAAATGAGTGTAGATACCCGTATCCGTCGATATTGGAATTTATAGAGAACCCGACAAACACCCGATGATGATAGGACACATGTATTCTTTAGTTGTCATTGTCATTATTTGGAGCTCGTTTTACGAGGTAGAATGGGCGTCGTCGATGAAGTATTTTATTAATTTAAATGATATTTAAATTAATGTTTGTTTTAGTGAGTTCATTTTATTAATTTAAATGATATTTAAATTAAAGCTTTTTTAAAGGGATTTCAATTTAATTTATTTTATTTTGAATTTATTTTCCCAAGTTTATTTTATTGAAAATAAAATAAATATTCGATTTGAAAAATCATCTTATGAATATATTTGATTTGAAAAATCATTTATTTCAAGGTGTTAATTGATTTGAAAAATCGATTTTAAAAGCGAAGAAAACTCGTTTCAACCATGTGTTTTTGAGCTCGTTTTTAGCTCGGTTTTTGAGCCTGTTTCCTTTACGAATTGGCACGAATCTCGAGTACATTAACCCTAACCCATACCCTAGTATCCTACCCATATTATCCTAGCTTAATCACCAAGAAAACCCCCCTCAAACCCTCACAAAAACCCATGGACAGCAGCCATACGGGATTGAGCCCGACTGCCTTCTCCTCTTTTTTAACCTATTTTAAACCCTTATAAATACCACCCCTTCACCATACATTCATTCCTCTAAGTTCTCCATACATCCTACCATCACCCACAAGCTTAAAACCTCAGAAACGAACCCTAATTGCCTCCCAAAAACCCTAAACAAAACCGACACACAAACTGAAACTGTTTGTGTGTCCTCTTCGAAAACCCTTTCGTTCCTCCATCAAACCTTCATCAAAACTCGATTTTCTTGTTCCTAATTAACCACATAACATCCATCTACACATTAGACAAAGATTTACGAGCCAAATTGCCCTTGAGAGTACACGAAATCCCTCGAAAAACAGAGTGAAATAACACTCTGTTTTCGCGGTTTCTTCTTGTCTGTCCAGTTCTGTTTGTGCTCGTTTTTCGTGCCCAATAACCCAAAACGAGCAGGGGTTGCTTTAGGATCCTTGTTCTCCTCTCTTTCTAGTTTCCAAAACATCTTTTAAATCGAATTTTCGTCGTGAAACGAGGGAGATATCACTGTTTGAAAATCGCTGTCCAGAAAGTTTCCAAAACGCGTGTTTGCTTTATTCTTCGTCGACGACGGCCACTCGAGATAAAATCTACCATCGATTACGACCCAAGACGGTGTCAAAGATACATGTAGGTTGAGGGTGCATCAAATCCCCTTCTCTTTCCTCTTTTTATTTCGTTTTCTTATGCTCTTTTTATAGTTTGTTTTTTGTTTGTTTTCGTTTTGTTTATCGATTGTTTTAATTTAACTATGAAACTAGTTAGTCCGAGTATGAGTTAAAGTACCACCATGAACACCCGCGTTGACTTGAGATGGGAAAAGAAACCGCTACTTCTGTCGGTCGTACACCCCCGTCTCATTTACATATCCTCGTGTTCAAGGTAGGGCATAAATAAAACAAGTTTCTAACTTCGTTCTTCGCTTTTGACCCCCTTGTTATTTCGGCCAATTCGACATACCCTAGGACCCGTTGTATGTTAGTTTAACCTCTGATTATTAACCTATGACATATTTAGATGACTTTAGATTAATTTAATAACCTAATTAGACACATTAGGGTACATCGACGTAGCTTTAAAAAATCAACTAACAATTCTGTAAATAATTGAACGCATCTTTCTCTTTCACCTAATTTCTCGCTAGTATAAGAGTGCGTGATTAGCACCTTCTTATTAACACTCGATGAGTTAACTTAATTTGTAAACTTGACCTAATTCAACCCCTTTGAGCCGTGTAGAATACACAATTGCAGGACCTCTTTTCAATCGATCAACGTCGTTTATAACTTGTTTTCTAATTCATTTTCTAATCCGTTTCGCAATCATTCGATCTAACTAATGAACCTAACTTAGGACTTAGGGTAGCCTATTTGGTTTTGGCCGTGGCCTTTGGCCTTTCCTATTGCGTTTGTTTTTGCATCGTTCGTTCTTTATTTGTCTTGTCACTTGTAATTAATTTATGTTTCTTTGAGTCGCGTTTTGTAATTTGTTTGTAATTAGTCTTCTTTTATCGAGTCAAATGATTTCTTAAAACCTTAGTCTTGTTTGGTTAGACGGTTGTTCCCCAATGCTTGTAGGAGCGTAGTAAACCGCATGTTGTCTAAAGCAACATGGCCCGGTTTATGCTAATGCATGCTTTGGTGCATAGCCCTATGTCTAATTCGATGAGATTAAGTGAAAGCACGCATCATGAGGAGTGACCCAAGGCCGTGTGTCATGTAGGCCGTGAGTCACCCCCCTTGTGCACGGTTTTCTAGGCCAAATGGCCGTGTTTTGTGTCGTTTATGGTTACGTATGTAGCAATTGTATTTAGATCGAGTTGTATCTTTAATTCGTTGTTGTGTCGGCATGAAATGCCTGGTTTGTAATAGGTAGATCCCAACGGCTCCCCCATTCCCCTTAAGCCTTGTTTGTTTCGTTTGAATGTTGCTAGATTAATCAACCCACATGCTAAATTACAACTTTGACAAAGTTAGTTTAGTTGCATCTAAAACGACATAGAAATTGTTGTCACATGTTAGGGTTAAAACAACGTTTGCATATCATACATCGCAGTAGCTATGACCTTGTTTGAAATCCGACACTTGACTTAGTAGAGGCCGTTATTGACGGGCGGGGTTGGGTGTCCTTATGGGCTTCCCAACACGTACCCTCACCGCTTACTCAAGATCTATGGTTTGTGGATCCGTCTAAATACCATTGGATTACGAGAGTCAATCAAATCGAGTGATATAGGGTACAAGTCTTTATCTTTAATCACTCGTAGTCGTTTGGCTTTATGCTTTTCGATGAAAGGTGTAAAGTTGACTTGAACGGTTCCAAGTTCCCAAAAAACTTGGTGGCGACTCTAATTGGTCTTAATTCGATTCGAAAGAACCTCGAGTCGATTATGCCGGGTGTGGATCCCTCGGACGCAGCCTCCCGAGGGCCTTGTCCACGATTTGGCGACTCTCCTGGGGAAGAGAGGACTAGTTACACTGTGTTTCTAGGGTCTTTTCCTCCGAGGTGAAACTTGAAAAGAAAGTGTTGGAAAGTAAAACATTACTCATAGTGCTACGATTCATGCATAAACCCTTAAGGACTTACCCGGGCCGTCCCAGCGTTTCTTCGTGATGCGTGGGGGGCGACGTCCCACTATGCCAGGAAGCTGCACATTGCTCGCTTCCACTTCGCCTCGCATGGTTCTTGATGGTGGGGACGATCTTCTAGGTACTTTACCTTAAGACACCTTGCTCTATAAGACCGCAAAAGGATGGAGGGCATAGACCTTCTTATAGAAGACTTGCCGAGACTTAGAGATGTCTAGGAGCATACATCCTTATAACATGAGAATGACAATGTGCAATGTGTTTTCCCGAGTCTTTATTTTCGAAAATTCCCATGTCCTTTTCAAAACCGAACTTTTGAACAACTTATTTTCAAAATAGCATGGTTTTAAAAATGCGGAACGCTGCCCAAATAGGACTAGAAATTTCGGCCTAAAATGAGCTTTTATAGCCGGCATGCTGCCCATTTCAAATCTCATTTTCAAATCAATCCTTCTTTTTTCAAAATCAATCCAAAATGTTTCTCGAACCTCAACCAAGCATGAAATGCGTCGAGTCGTGTCCGGGTCATGGCCGTGTTAGGCCGGGTGTGTTTCGTTCTAAGAGTCTAGAACACGACCTTGTTGGGTCACCCAAGCTCACCTCTTGGGCTTTGAGTCATGTTGGTCGACCTTTTGGTCTAGGATAGTCCACAAAAAACGTCCAAGCTAGGCCCTTTAGGACGTTTCATATGAACCCATGGGCTATGTTAGCCCAATCACGGGTTTGGTCACACCAAGTCCAGTTTAGAATCGAGTTATGACAGTTTGAGTCATGTCGTTTTGTCGAGTCTAAGATGAACCAATGTCTAAATCAAACCGTGAGTCGAACCCTTGTTTAATCAATCTCAAGTCGAGTCTTTGTTTGAGTCAAGTGGGGTCGTGTCCTTAAGTGTGCAGGGGCTCTTACTTTAAATATTGACTCAGTACGGGGTTTTCTTGTAGAAAGGCCGCCAAAAACCCGACGTCAAGCAATGGAAGATGCTGTTAACAAGCTTACTGAGGCCGTGAACCTCATGATGACCCGAATGGATGCAATCGAATCTAAGCTGTGTGAAGATTCCCCTCCATCTACCCCACCACTGACTGATCTGGAGAAACGGTTCAAGTTCATCGAAGACCGTTTGAAGCTCTCCCAGGGGAAGAACATTCACTATGAGAATGCTAGGGCCTATGCCCCAGTTCAGGATAAGTTGCCCACGAACATGGTACTCACTGACATCCCAAAGTTCAAGGGCACTGAAGATCCAGTCCACCATGTTAAGGCCTATAAAGGGTACTTAGCACTGAAGGGAGTACCTGCTGATATGCTCTCTGAAATTTTCGCCCAATCTCTGGGTGAACACCCAAAGGCGTGGTTCTATAATCTGGACCTCAAGAACTTCCCCACTTTCGAAGATATTACGGTGGAGTTCTGTAAGCACTATGCTGACAATGTTGAGATTCAAACCAACATAAGAACTTTGGAGGTTATGACACAAAAGGAGAAAGAGGGCTTTACTGAATTCCTCGCAAGATGGCGCGCTGAAAGCGTAAAACTAGCTAAGAAGCCTGATGAAGTTGAAATGGTGGACAAGTTCGTGAAGCATTTACGACCTGTTTACCGTAATGCTCTGAAATACCAAAACTTTGGTTCTTTCAAAGAATTGATAAGGATCGGGATAAAGGTAGAGGACGATGTCCGAATTGCTGAAGCTGAGAAGCCAAAGGGATACCAAAGGGCTTCGTCATCTAAAGCAAAAGCACCCGCAGTGGCCCACTTTGTTGAATCTGTCAATCTCCTAGATGGACAGTCAAAAAGGTCTCCGCGCCAAGCTCCGAGAGTATTCACCGATATCGGGTGCACTTACGCCTATGCTCTCCAAAGGCTTATGGCCCAAGGAAAGTTGAAGCCCATTGGTCCAACTCCGGACCCTCCTGCTGATCAACAAGGTAAATGGTACAAACCGAATGCCTACTGTGCCTTTTATCAAGGGAAAGGCCATGATACTGAAAGGTGTTATCGACTGAAACACGAAATTCAAGACATGATTGAGAACGGAACGCTCCCGATCCCAGCTGTTAAACCCAATAACATCACCAATCCATTCGGCGATCACACTAACTTTGTTTCTGTCGAAGACAATGTCGATTATTCCCATCTTATCCGCCCATGTCACTTGAAAGGGGTGTTTATCGGGAAGATATTTGTGGATTGCTTTGAATTATTGCCAAACCCGAAGAATGAAATTCATGTCGGGAATCTTGCTCTAGAATGTACTCCTCTCGTTAACGAAGTTAATAAAAGACAATTCGATTCACCAACCTTCATCACTGGCGTAGATCCTCAGAGGACTACCTCAGGATGGAGGCAGACCATCAAAGGGATCAAGGACAAGAACCGAGCATCTAAGCTGACAGCTGAACAAGAGAAAGCTCAAGACCAGATTTGAAAAATTATGAGTCGGGATCTGTTTTCTTTTCTTAGTCGAGTCGAGTCTAGGACTTTCTTTTCTTGAAGTTGAGTCGTTTGTCCCGCGATGACCTAGGGTGTGTCCTAGGAATCGTTCCTTCGAGTCTGTTAAGCTTTTGTCTTTCCAATAAAAAGTTGCAGTTTCAATTCCAAATATGTCTTGTTTCCAATCCTCAATCATTCTGAAAGCATGATAAAATGCACAACACACTCAAAGGAATCTCTGGGGTAGAAATATGTCTTGTTTCAAAATGTAAGGTACACTAGGATCCCGTGTTTGATTCCTTTACCTATTCCATGTCTGGTGGTAGAAAACCTCCATCTGAACCAATGTTTGTGACAAGCTTTTAGATGATTCTATGACAAACCCGGACTAGCTCCTTGTTTCCCCTATCGATGATGGAAGGCAAGCCTTTTCCCCAACAAAATCATCCCATCTCGAAGAGAGAAGAGACCAACCCATTTTAACAAGGAATTGTTAGTTCTAACCCAATTTAGTTGGCGAAGCCCAGTTTTCAGTGTGAATTCAATGGTAACAAGCAGTATGGGTGGAACATCATTTTCAGGAAGAAAAAGAAAAAAAAGAAAAAAAGAAAAAAGAGACGAAAAAAGAAAGAAGAAAAAGAAAAGTGATGAAAGAAAAAGAAAAAAGAAAAAAAAGATGTTGAAGTTATCACAAAACGTTTTTGGTTGAATGTCGAAGTTACGGAAGCCAGAAGTCAAGTCAAGTACCCATAGTTGAAGTTCAATGGGCGAAGCCCAAAAGCTTAAGTAGTAACCTCTTTAACCCTAAGTCCTTTCTGAGATAGTTACAAGGGGATAGTCAGGAATTCTGAGAATCAATCAGCTTGTGTTAGTAAGCCCAAGCCTTTAGGATCCAGACTTGGAAATTTGAACCCACATCGTTTCCCGACCCATTTGCACTCGGATTTCATCAAAACCGAGACACCTTTTCCAACCACATCAGCAGCCATAGCCCTTGGCCTTAGCACCACAAAACAAACCTTCAGAATGATGGTTAACCATTCCAACTTGTTATTACCAAGCTCCACATCCGAAAAGATCCAAGCCTTTTACACCTAACCCCAAACACGGGATTTAACGGTACTTTACAGGCTAGAATGGGATATGACATGATACCTTAGGTGAAACCTTCGAGTGTGTACACACAATCAAAATGCCAATTTAATGCACCTTGATCGAACTTCGTCGGATTTGATTTCGCTCCACGCGAATACGTAGGCAGTCCTTCCGAATAAGGGATTCAATCCACTCATCAACCAAGTTGTCATCTTGTCGGTTTCTTACGGGTCTTAACCAAGTCCAAATGAAGCCACCTTTGTTTGAGTCGGTCTTAGCACTCGATGTAGGCTAGGATAAGGATATAGGTTCAGATGAGTAGTGTCAAGTCTCGGAATGAGCTTTATTTAACGATGTAGGCAAAGATGTTGAGTCACATAGATGTGGGTTTGTGTTGGGAACAGAAAATATGAAAAACCCGCTGAAAAGAAAGAAGGCGTGGAAGAAAAATAGTAAAAGCCCGCTGAAAAGAAAGAAGGCGGTGGCAAGAAATGATGAAACTCGCTGAAAAGAAAGGAGGCGAGGAGAAGAGTGGCAGAATGTTCCCAACAAGAGTGATGTGTGATGTCTAAGTACTCTCATAAAATCAGTCTGTGTTTAGTGTCTAGGCGAAGCTAACGTTGTTGCTCCGTGAGTTTAATCCACCTTGTCAATGCCAAGTGATCTTGATTCCCATGTGCCCTTGGGAGCACGCCCATGCCATACGATATCCATGTCTCAAGTTCGACGACCTTGTGATTCCCATTTGCCATTTTTTGGCGCCGGAATGGCCAATTTACATTTCTACCCCTAACAAGTCAATAATTGAATTAAAACCCGTGCACACTTACGGTTTTATTTTCCTTTTTTGTTTTACGGTAGCGGGCTACGCCCACGTTGTTTACGGGTCATACAGAGTGTCTGAGTCGTATTTCTTGCTCACCCGTCAAGGTTCGATTTCAAAATGCCAAAGATTTCAGAATTCCGAAATTTCAAAAACTTTTTGCAACAAACTTTGGGTCGACGACCCAACATCCAAGGGATTCATTTCAACTTCAAAATTTGGGTCGATAGCCCAATTATTCAAAATTTTCAACATGTTCAAATTTTGGGTCGATGACCCAGTCTTTCAAACTCAAATTTCGGGTCGATGGCCCAACATTCCAAGTGATGTCAAATTCAAAATTCGGGTCGATGGCCCAATTACTCAAAATTTTCAAATTCTATTTTCGGGTCGATGACCCAATCTTTCAAATGATCTAATTTTAGGATCGATGATCCAAATGTGCTTATGTGATGATTATTGCTAGTACGTTTTTGTGTTTCAAATGTAGCAGGATATGCTTCAACTGGGGGCTCTAAAGTCTTCGACTTTAGAGCCATTGCAAACTGGGGGCTCTGAAGCCGTTGGCTTCAGAGACCATTATCAAGATGTAAAGGATGACATCCACCAAGAATTCAATTCAATACAAGAGTATGAAATGGAAGAATTCCGTAGCTGAAAGCAAATGATGAAAGCGGCGGCAACCTCCTTGGAAAGTCCCGTCCCATTCGGACAAGTGCCAGCAGATGATAAGCTTTGGGCAAGTGTCAACAGATGATGAATTTTGGACAAATGCCAGCAGATGATAAACTTTGGGCATGTGTCAGCAGTTGCCGAACTACGACGCGGGTTTGATTCCGTCAGAAACGGATACGTAGGCGCCTAAGGATAAGGCTCAACCCACCATTTATGCAATTTATGGGTCGATGACCAACAATGATATTTCGACGCAACAGAAGCAAGAGTCAACCCCAACGAAGTTTCAGGTATGATCTCTTCTTATGGTCAAGTAGCTTATATACGCAAGTCTAATGGACTATAAACGACCCGCAGAATCCTCAGGTCGAGAGGGACCTGGGGTATACTTTGACTTTCGCCTTGTCCAAGCCTCAGTCAAAGTGGGGGCTCTGTAGATACCCGTATCCGTCGATATTGGAATTTATAGAGAACCCGACAAACACCCGATGATGATAGGACACATGTATTCTTTAGTTGTCGTTGTCATTATTTGGAGCTCGTTTTACGAGGTAGAATGGGCGTCGTCGATGAAGTATTTTATTAATTTAAATGATATTTAAATTAATGTTTGTTTTAGTGAGTTCATTTTATTAATTTAAATGATATTTAAATTAAAGCTTTTTTAAAGGGATTTCAATTTAATTTATTTTATTTTGAATTTATTTTCCCAAGTTTATTTTATTGAAAATAAAATAAATATTCGATTTGAAAAATCATCTTATGAATATATTTGATTTGAAAAATCATTTATTTCAATGTGTTAATTGATTTGAAAAATCGATTTTAAAAGCGAAGAAAACTCGTTTCAACCATGTGTTTTTGAGCTCGTTTTTAGCTCGGTTTTTGAGCCCGTTTCCTTTACGAATTGGCACGAATCTCGAGTACATTAACCCTAACCCATACCCTATTATCCTACCCATATTATCCTAGCTTAATCACCAAGAAAACCCCCCTCAAACCCTCACAATAACCCATGGACAGCAGCCATACGGGATTGAGCCCGACTGCCTTCTCCTCTCTTTTAACCTATTTTAAACCCTTATAAATACCACCCCTTCACCATACATTCATTCCTCTAAGTTCTCCATACATCCTACCATCACCCACAAGCTTAAAACCTCAGAAACGAACCCTAATTGCCTCCCAAAAACCCTAAACAAAACCGACACACAAACTGAAACTGTTTGTGTGTCCTCTTCGAAAACCCTTTCGTTCCTCCATCAAACCTTCATCAAAACTCGATTTTCTTGTTCCTAATTAACCACATAACATCCATCTACACATTAGACAAAGATTTACGAGCCAAATTGCCCTTGAGAGTACACGAAATCCCTCGAAAAACAGAGTGAAATAACACTCTGTTTTCGCGGTTTCTTCTTGTCTGTCCAGTTCTGTTTGTGCTCGTTTTTCGTGCCCAATAACCCAAAACGAGCAGGGGTTGCTTTAGGATCCTTGTTCTACTCTATTTCTAGTTTCCAAAACATCTTTTAAATCGAATTTTCGTCGTGAAACGAGGGAGATATCACTGTTTGAAAATCGCTGTCCAGAATGTTTCCAAAACGCGTGTTTGCTTTATTCTTCGTCGACGACGGCCACTCGAGATAAAATCTACCATCGATTACGACCCAAGACGGTGTCAAAGATACATGTAGGTTGAGGGTGCATCAAATCCCCTTCTCTTTCCTCTTTTTATTTCGTTTTCTTATGCTCTTTTTATAGTTTGTTTTTTGTTTGTTTTCGTTTTGTTTATCGATTGTTTTAATTTAACTATGAAACTAGTTAGTCCGAGTATGAGTTAAAGTACCACCATGAACACCCGCGTTGACTTGAGATGGGAAAAGAAACCACTACTTCTGTCGGTCGTACACCCCCGTCTCATTTACATATCCTCGTGTTCAAGGTAGGGCATAAATAAAACAAGTTTCTAACTTCGTTCTTCGCTTTTGACCCCCTTGTTATTTCGGCCAATTCGACATACCCTAGGACCCGTTGTATGTTAGTTTAACCTCTGATTATTAACCTATGACATATTTAGATGACTTTAGATTAATTTAATAACCTAATTAGACACATTAGGGTACATCGACGTAGCTTTAAAAAATCAACTAACAATTCTGTAAATAATTGAACGCATCTTTCTCTTTCACCTAATTTCTCGCTAGTATAAGAGTGCGTGATTAGCACCTTCTTATTAACACTCGATGAGTTAACTTAATTTGTAAATTTGACCTAATTCAACCCCTTTGAGCCGTGTAGAATACACAATTGCAGGACCTCTTTTCAATCGATCAACGTCGTTTATAACTTGTTTTCTAATTCATTTTCTAATCTGTTTCGCAATCATTCGATCTAACTAATGAACCTAACCTAGGACTTAGGGTAGCCTATTTGGTTTTGGCCGTGGCCTTTGGCCTTTCCTATTGCGTTTGTTTTTGCATCGTTCGTTCTTTATTTGTCTTGTCACTTGTAATTAATTTATGTTTCTTTGAGTCGCGTTTTGTAATTTGTTTGTAATTAGTCTTCTTTTATCGAGTCAAATGATTTCTTAAAACCTTAGTCTTGTTTGGTTAGACGGTTGTTCCCCAATGCTTGTAGGAGCGTAGTAAACCGCATGTTGTCTAAAGCAACATGGCCCGGTTTATGCTAATGCATGCTTTGGTGCATAGCCCTATGTCTAATTCGATGAGATTAAGTGAAAGCACGCATCATGAGGAGTGACCCAAGGCCGTGTGTCATGTAGGCCGTGAGTCACCCCCCTTGTGCATGGTTTTCTAGGCCAAATGGCCGTGTTTTGTGTCGTTTATGGTTACGTATGTAGCAATTGTATTTAGATCGAGTTGTATCTTTAATTCGTTGTTGTGTCGGCATGAAATGCCTGGTTTGTAATAGGTAGATCCCAACGGCTCCCCCATTCCCCTTAAGCCTTGTTTGTTTCGTTTGAATGTTGCTAGATTAATCAACCCACATGCTAAATTACAACTTTGACAAAGTTAGTTTAGTTGCATCTAAAACGACATAGAAATTGTTGTCACATGTTAGGGTTAAAACAACGTTTGCATATCATACATCGCAGTAGCTATGACCTTGTTTGAAATCCGACACTTGACTTAGTAGAGGCCGTTATTGACGGGCGGGGTTGGGTGTCCTTATGGGCTTCCCAACACGTACCCTCACCCCTTACTCAAGATCTATGGTTTGTGGATCCGTCTAAATACCATTGGATTACGAGAGTCATTCAAATCGAGTGATATAGGGTACAAGTCTTTATCTTTAATCACTCGTAGTCGTTTGGCTTTATGCTTTTCGATGAAAGGTGTAAAGTTGACTTGAACGGTTCCAAGTTCCCAAAAAACTTGGTGGTGACTCTAATTCGTCTTAATTCGATTCGAAAGAACCTCGAGTCGATTATGCCGGGTGTGGATCCCTCGGACGCAGTTCCCGAGGGCCTTGTCCACAATGAGGGACGAGTATTTATCTTTAGTACCTATGTCAAACACCGCTTTTTACCTTGATTGGCCTAGGTATAAAGTGGATTCGAACGGGTTCCAAGCATCCCACAAATGCTTGGTGGCGATTCCGAACATCTCTGCATCGTTTCGAGACCTTTACCGAGACGAAACTGACCGATCTAAAACAATCCGGTCGAAAGCCTCCTTACGCCGCCGAGCGTGGCTTTCAAAAGACCGCTGCATGTCCACAGATTGGCTTGGCGTGCAGGTGGCCCGTAACTACGGACCGGTAGGCAGCATCGAGCCCGCAGACTGGCTTGTGCCCATGTCCAAAAATATTTTAATACCGTATTGTACCCCTAATAAAATTGGGATTCATGAGTTCCTACTATTTGGTAAGGCTAAGTCTCAATTTTATAAAATGTGAAGGTCTTGTCAATTTATTATCTATCCCATTTATGTGTACTAAATTAGTGATCTATCGATAATTATAATTGACAAGGTCGATGATTCGATATAAAAGATATGCATGTGATGTTATGGTGATTTGGCATGCAGGCAAACATATAAGGAAAGAAAATGTAAAGAAAAAAATTTTTCTAGTATGGCCTTCCTAAAATAGAAAATCTAATAATTTACATATTCGGAAAGCAACTCCTTTGGTCCCTTGAACTTCATGTGACACGCCTCCCAAGAAAAACACCGTCTTGATCGGAACTCCTTTCCGAATGGCTCCGTCTTTAAGAAACTCCGGAATGACAAAACAATAATAAAATACATAACTATTACTTTTATACATTTGTAATAAAAATAAATCTATTAACTTACAAAACGGTGATGCGAAATCACATTAAAATTACAACCAAATCGATATTCCCTTTCATTACGGGTAATACCAATTAAAAACTAAGACCATACAAGACAAATTACATTATTCAAAAATTACATAAATTTAAATGACATTCACCCCTAAAATTATGCAACAAAATATATGTATTTAAACATGCAAAATGAATGTGCCAAGTCGCCTTACTAGATTATATCGTATATAGCTAGATTTTTACGAAAATGCGTGATCCTTAACTTATTAAAATAACTAATTAATACTTAAATCAAATTTAAGTCCAAGCTAATTGTCCCAACTGATTTATGACTCAAAAATTAGTCTCCACTAAAATTTGACAATAATCTAACTTGATTTTGTTTTGTTGCTCATATTTAACCCATTTATCATAACAATTATGAAATAATTCAAAATTTCATTACAATAATCTAAAAATTTGAAATATAAATTTTGAATATTCTGGAATATTACCATGACCCTGATAATGTCAAAATATGGGTTAAAAATTTCGAATTAATTTAGATAAAAACATAGTTGCGATTTATAGGTTTTATCAAATAAAATGCTTAAAAAACAACAAATTAATCTAATAAATTTTCCAATCTCACATGTAACATACAAGACATAAATGAAACCTAAAATAATTTTCTCATGTCATGGAATTCATTTTAGCTATTTTTAGATTATATAATCTCGATTTATTCCATTTTAACCATTAAAATCATAAATCATGAAAAATTAATCTACTTAATATGAAATTTTACATAAAATAATTAAAATATTCATGTGATATTATATTAAAATTTCATGGTCAGAATCGAAGTTTAGCTATTTTTAGTCAATAAACCATCATTTTACTCACTAAAATATAATTATTATACTAAAAATCATAAAAAAGAGCAATAAACTTCCATAAACCATCTAAAATGATCTAAAACATTTTAGGACCAGAATGTAAATATGCATCAAAAATTTCGTGCATTTATCTACTTAAAAAAAATTTCGGTTTTTATTTTAGTTATCTAATAACTCGTTAAAAACATAAAACGATTTACATGGAACAACCAAAGCTCTTGATACCAATTGTTAGGTTCATAAACCTTCTTATTAGACTCATCTAATGTAGATCTAAGTTATTAATTAATTTAGATGTTGTGGATCTAGTTACATGCAAACATATAAAAAGTAAGAGTAAAGGAGAAAACGGTTTTTCCTTATATTACAATGAAACGGAAATGGGCACAAGGTTGAATTCCTTCGAACCTTTTTCATGAGCTTAATTAATTTGGGATGATCCTCCAAAAACCCAAGTATCCAAATTAGAATACCTCATATCAATAGCACCCAAGACTTTACCCAAATATTTCTAATGATATTAACTAGATATTATTAGAAATTATAATCCCTTAATATTATTATTACTACACAAATTAGAATTAACACGTGACATCAATTCCGTGACATCAATTCCGTCAATAAAGTCAATCATATGAAGGTCACTTCGTCAAAGTCAACACTCGAGTCTAAAATTAAAAGTCAAGCACCGTGAATTCAAACACGAGAAGTCGCTCACGACATTTCATGAATTCACAAGTCGACGTCTAGATTTATCATCTTATCCGTTCCTTTGTTTGTTGCCTTAGTATGCGTGATCCCATGTCAAATCGAGTTGTAATGCGCGTCATTTCTGTCGAGTAGGAATCCACCAAGTTCTGTCAGTCAGCAAAGTCACGAAGAAGATCAAGCCACCATCACCGTGTTTCTCCAAGATGTTTAGGCCATGGTCCTAGGAGTTCAAGCTACAGTGGAAAATTTAAGCATTCGCGTCCTCACCCTCGAGAATGGAATGGTGGAAAAGAACACACCACCTGGAGAAACCTCTAGTCTAGGTCGTCTAAAGTTTACCTCTTGCAATAACCATCGTCCTAGAAAGCCGAAAACAACTGAAAGGAAACCTGGGAGGCATCAAAGGGTGCTTACCGATTTAGGCATGTCTTATGCCGATGCTTTGAAGAGACTTTCTGCCCAATACAAGCTACATCCAATAGGGCCGACTCCGGATCCACCGTTAGAGAAACAGGTGAACCTCTGGAAAGGCAACAAATACTGCTTATATCACCAAGGTAGAGGCCATGATATTGAAGAGTGTTTTCTCTTGAAACACAATATCCAAGATATGATCGAAGAGGGCAAGCTTCATAAGCCACCTTTTGTCGGGCAATCCAAGAAAATCGACCCTCTTGGGTCTAATATCATTAAACATGACGAAGAATCTTCTCTAGACTATTCTCATCTCCTCGATCCTTATGACGACGGAGAGATCTATGTCCTCGAAGATGAAGATATCTAAAATGGAATGCTCATGCTTTCCATGGCCTTTAACAATAAATTTTCCGAAATAGAGGGGGGCATTGATAACCTAAACTCTCGGCTTACCAACATGGAGAACTAGTTTGCTGAAATGGGTAAGAAGCTTGATGCCCAACTTCTCAAGATGAAAAGTGTCCAGATAAACCCTCAACTTGACAGTCTTAAGGAGAAATCAATAAGCGAGCAATCCATTCCTAGTTATTCTCATCCAGGAATCAAAATCAGTAAAGGCAACCTCATGAAGCCTTCGTCAAAGAAACCAAACTACTCTCCCAGGTCATTCACAAGTCTAGGCATGCCTTATGCCCTAGCCTAGAACAAATTATCCTCTCTAGGTCTTCTTCAACCTATAGGTCCTACACCTAACCCAGAGAAGAAGTCCAAGTTCTGGGATGAAAATGCCTACTGCAAGTACCATAGAGACAAAGGGAATGATACAGAGAAATGTTTCAAATTAAAACATGTCATTCAAGATATGATCGAAGGCGGGAAGTTGTCCCTCTCAAACTTTAGCCCACAAGGAAACTTAGGCAATCTTCATGGATATATCACTTATCAAGAAACTCTTCTTGACTATTATCCTTTCAGTGTTCCCAATGATGAAGACGAGGTGCTCAAATGGGTGAATGCTAAATGCCAGATGCCGAAGCCAATTGGTGAAAGAGAAAATGCTTAAGCGTGGGCCGATGATTACGAGTCTGGATCTAAGATCGCATCAAAGTCTGAGTCCGAGTCTTAGGCTTTCTATCTCATATTTGTTTTAGTTTTTTCTTCGTTTCCATTTCTAGTGACAACCTGGGGGCTGTCCCATGAGTCACATGTCTATGTTAAATACATACATTCATTCTTCATTTCACTAAAAGTACACTTTTCAATCCACATATTCTATCATATCTCTTCCTTTACCTTTTTCCTATGACAACAAGAATTGATTTGAGATATTTAAAAACGAACAACAAAAACAACGTACGATAGTCAATGTGAGTACACTTAGATGATGTTCCATTCCAAGTTGTAGAGGACCTGAAACTCCGTGTTCTTTTCTTACCTATTCCATGTCTGGCAATAGAAACCTTTCTAAACCCTAATTTAGGACGAGCCTATCTCAAGAGATTCTAGGACGAATCCAGACCATCTCCCTTGTTAACGATCTATGACAGAAGGCAAGCCCCTTCCCCACAATAAACAACCCGTGTTACTAAAAACCAACCTGTTTCACACCAGAGGGTCTAGTCTAACCCAAATCCATGGTAACAAGCAAATCCAAGACAATACGAGCCACGATCAAAGATAAAGGCTCAACCAAGAGAAGTGAACCAAGATCAATGTCCATGGGCGCGGTTATTCCCGTAATCTAAGACAAAAGAGTCAAAAGAAGAAGGCTCAATCAAGCAAGTCATGTCAATATCCAAAGCCAAAATTATCCACAAAAAAACCTGAATCAAAAATCTGAGCAAGAAGCCGAGATATATTCTAGACCAAGAATCTGAGTCTGAATAAAGAACAAGCCTAAAATCAAATGCGAAATACGGAATAATTCTATATAGAATCTAGACAATGATGAAGATGGTCATCTAACACCCTCACATAGCCTTGCACACATCACACCCTAAGTCCTTCTCGAGACCGTTACAGGGAGATAGTTAGGAATTTTGAGAATCCTCTCAAGCTCGTCAAGTATACCCATCCTTTAGAGCCAAGACATGGAAACTTGATCCCACATCATTTTAACCCACCTTTACGTGCCCAGGCTACATCAAGCCAAAAGTGTAATACTCCGATATTTTTACATTATGTATATACGCTTTTCGTGATTTATTTTCGAAAAAACAAATATATATATATTTACTACTTATTTTGGTTGGGTCGTTGATGCGTGTCTAAAATATGATGTTTCACACTTTATTCTACACGCATTTCAGAGCTCAAATGTGCAATATATGCCATTATTTTCCTATTTTCCTCTACTTTCGTGTTTTTGTCCATTTTTGCAGAAATATGAAGAATTGAGCGGAAATTGAGCCGAATCCGTCCCTAAGTAATTAACATTGCATTTGACATGAAGTATTAACTCGAGGAATGAGCTTGGTGCGCGTTTCAAGGCCTAAAGATAGCAAAAGAAAGGGTGCGTACGAGTTTAACGAGCAAAGAAGCATTTCACGATATTGCAGCCCCATTCAGATGGCCATATGTCGAGTTCTATAGCCGATAATCAAGTGATTCCAATTGGAGGTGAAATCTTATCCTCTTAGCTTTCCAACGCCACGTAGAACACCTGATTTGACCAAGTAACGAAGAAATGGCAGCTGTTTTAAGATCGGTGCGCGCTGCAGGAATCGTCAGAATGCTATTCTCAGACAACTCTTTGGTCGATCGACTGGTCCAAGTGGTCGATCGACCACCCCACGGGTTCCAGTAGCTACTGTTCGCTGCTACTTAGTCGATCGACTGATGCTTATGGTCGATCGACTGAACAACGGGTCTGACGCAAAATAAAAGATCGAGAATAAGGAAGCCCAATATATATTAGGTTTAGGAATAATGTTACGTGGGATTGCTATATAACGTAACCTGGCATCCAGTTTTTATCATGGAGTTCTTAGATACAATTCATCATTCATTAGTTTAGTTTAGCTTTCGTCAATAAAATTTACTTTTCGCATTAAGCTTTGGTTCTTTCCTCTTCAGTTCTTCGTACGGTATTCTTCTGTTTTCTTTGTTAAATTTCATTACTTTAATTCTTCCGTAGTTTAGAATTGCTAGATAGGATCCCAAAGCCAATTTGTCGTTTCATGTTAATGTTGGGAAATGTGTCCTCAACAATAGTGCGATCACATGATTTAAATATCATTATTAAATCTCATTTTAAAGAATACAATTGGGAAGTATTTATATTGTCAACTGGTCAACATATATCGGTAATGATTGGCTGACTAGAGTTTGACATTACTGTCGTGCGACGGTGGTGATCAGTTGACCCTCTAGGTCATACCTATAGGGTAACACTCTTAATTGATTATTTAATTAATCGTACAACGTTACGAGTTAATTAAATTACTTGAAAATTGACGGACGATTTTGGAAGTAAAATTTACGTATCATATTGAAATGTGATTAAATGAGATACGGTCTGAGTAATCGAATTGTTTCATTACTCGGAGGAAATTATTGTTTAAGGAAACAATCGGAATTGAATGAATTTTTGTAAATACGATTTATAAATTGGTAAAATATTTTGGCACAAGTAATTATGAAATTACTAAATCAATTTTTGTATGTGACGTATTTTTATTAATACGTTGATTTTTAATATGTTAAAAATACATAACAAATTTATGTGACATGTGACATGTAACATATTGTCAATTGACAAAAATAATATGGAATCCATATTATCTAAAAGTGCCGAAATAATAGAGGTGCATTAGCTAAAATTGTGTTTATATTTTAAATAGAAAACATAATGATGAAATAGCTAGGTAGCCATGCAACCCTATTCACCTTGTGAAGACCAATATGGGCATGCATTGGCTCCCCAAAAGCACGTCCACCCACCCGGTTTTCCAAGAGAGAAAAGGCAAGGGTTTTGTCTTATTTTTCTACATACACTACTTTGTTTGGTGTGTGGAAAATTCATTCCATTCCATTAATCTAAAATAAGAGTTTTTAGAGAGATAAAAAGCTCCCATCTCTTCCTCACCTAAACCGAAATATTTCAAGTGTTTAATAATATCTTGGTTCAATTTTCTTCTAGATTTATATTATACTAGTTCTTATAATATCAATCTTAATTAAGAGAAAGCCTTGGGTATAAAGCTTAGGGAGAGATCCTACACTTGGATCTTGGTTCATCCATAAGGAAAGCTCAAGAACAAAAGAAAAGGAGATTTCTTTTGTGCCCAATAAAACCGAAATACTCATTGTAAGAACATGATTTCTTCCTTTTATTATATTGTTTGCATGCATAAAATCCGTATTTAATTTTATGACAAATTATTTTTAACATATATGAGTATGTTAGTATGTATATGAATCTACATTTCCTTCAATCGGTATCAAGAGCCACGGTTGTTTGCATGCAAATCGGTTAAAAGTTTTTCTGAGTTATAAGAATAACAAATAAAACTTGTAAAATTTGTGTTATTATGAGATATCACGAAATTAATCCATGCATGTTAATATTTCTGGTCCTAAAATGTTTTAGGATATTTTGGTTAATTTTACGGTTTTTATTGTTCATAATTTACAATAATGGCATTTAAATGTGATTTTATGAGTAAAAATGTCATTTTTGGTCTAAAATTAGCTATACTTCGAATTTTAAGTTGATTTTTGTATATGTTGTCACATATATTATTTTGAGATAACCTGTACATTTTCATAATTTTTGGACTTGTTATGCTTGAAAAATGAATTTCTCATTATTAAATTCGGATTTAAGTGAAAAATAGGTTAATATGAGTTAAATTTCGAATATGGTCATAAAAAATTAATATGTTGTCACATGCAATTTTACAAGATGTGTGTAAAATCATTGGCTATAAAGAAGTCTTTTTGCATGATTTATGGATTTTTGAAGAAAAATAGCATAAATAGTGACATTATTAGTGGAAAATTAATAAAACATAATCAATGACTTAGGAAAAACGTCTAATGTTGCATTTTATTATATTTTTTCAGATATAAAATTGAAAAGTTAATGAAATTAATTTTTCCATGTTTTTATGATTATTTTATTAAAATCGATAAACCGCAACATTGTTTTTCCGGAAAATTTTCGAAATTTTTAACCTAAAATTTTCAACATTATGAGTGTCATGGAATTTTTCCATAATGTTCATGAGTTTAAATTTCAAATTTTGAATTTATTTGTAATTTTGTGATTTATTTGAAGTTTAATAGCTTATTTTTGTTATTTTTGGTCCATTTATGAACAATTTTATAAAATATGGGTTAATTATGGTCAAATTATTAGTGAAGACTAAATTTTGAGTCCTAAGAGGTTAGGGTAATTAACTTATGCATAAATATGAGTTTATGTATTTTTGTGATTATAAAATGTTGAAATCACGCAAATCCGTAAAAACCGAGTAATATACGATATTGGCTAATTAAAAGACGATTTAGCATAAAAATTGAGCATGTTCATACATATTATAATGCTGCATTTTCTTTATGATTGTCATAATTTTAATTTATGTAATTTTGAATTATGTAATTTTACTTAGTATGGCCTTAGATTTTAATTGGTATTTCCCGAAATGTATGGGAATATCGATTCGGTTATAATTTTTATTGTGATCTCGTATCACCGTTTTTTAATTTAATAGATTTATTTTATTTTAGTTACAAATGTATAATAGCAAATTATGTAATTTGTTATGTAATTTTATTCATTCCGGAGTTCCCAAAGACGGATTTCTTCAAGAATGGCGATACATAAAGACGGTGTTACATCGAGATGCGTGCCACAACCGAAGTTCAAGGGACCAATGGAGTTGGTTTCCGAATATGTAATAGTTAAATAGTTTTTCTATTTTAGGAAAGGCCATACTAGGATTTATTTATCTTTATGCTTGCATTTTATTTTATGTCGCAGCATGCATCGCTAAATCGTCATAACTAAAACATGCATCCTTTTTTATCGAGTTTATCGACCGTGTCAATTCGAATTATCGTAGTTCACCGCTTTAGTTCACTTAAAACGTGATAGATAATAAATTGACATGACCTCTCGCTAAAACAATTAATTGAGACATAGCCTTACCAAATAGTAGAAACCATGAAAACCTATTTCGCGAGGGAGTGCACTCGGCTACCCCGGGGTACAAACCTTGTTACGGAGGGGAAGTGGGTGATGAATGTTAATCCACCGAATTCATGTTGATGAGGGTTGCATCGGCTACCACGTGCCCAAGTTGATGTGGGTTTGGATAATGGACACATTTATTCGAAATTTGGATTGAACTCAACAAAAGTTATTGATAAGGGTTGCATCGGCTACCCCGTGCCCTTGTTGATGTGTTTTGGGCTATAGATAAATATTAGAGTAATTTTATCGATCAAGAGTTCTAAAAGTAGAATCGATTAAAAGGTTAATCCACCGAGTTATATTGATAAAGGTTGCATCGGCTACCCCGTGCCTAAGTCAGTATGAATTTGGGTCTTGGAATCATTTATCATAGTTGGGTAGAGGTCACTATGTAAATGCTTTACTTGTTATTTACAAGTATTAATAAAACGATAAATGTTAAAGTTTTCCACTATTCCGTTTTTATATTGTTCTATTTCTTTGCCACAATTCATATACGATATCATTTCGTTTTTGATTCAAATCTCCATTAAAACATCGTAACTAAAGACAAATATGAATTTGCTTCTAAAACCTCAAGTGAACCATTGCTAAGGATCTCTTGTAAAGAGTATAGATAAAGGTTATTCATTATCAAACAGGTTTTTGATTCTTGACTAACACATCTACTTACAATGGATTGTTATGTTTCATATACTTAATTGAATTAAGTACTTTGAAATGATAAATTGGTTTGGTAATTAGATTTGTTGGAATTCATAATTAACCAAAATAACGCAACCACTTCAACGAAGGTTTTAAGACTAAAACGAACAAATGAAGAGTAATCTTCATGAATTCAATTTTGCTTCTCAAAGCAAAGACTCATTGAAATAAGTGGGAGCATTTTCTTAAACCGTTAAGATGAGGACGAGGTTCAAGAAGTAAAGATTATAATGGAATTGATACAAGGTAATGTTAAAGGTAAAGTTGTTGAGAATGACGATACTAAACCTATCAATCCCAACCGATAAAGTTTCCATTGTCTTAAATGTTGGACACGAGAAAGGAAACTACCCCAAATTATTGAAGAATCAGCAAGTTAGTTGTGGGACATCTAATGGGACCTTCTTCTTTAAAAGTGTTTATTTGATTAAACATAAATTTTGCTAGTGCCACTTCGTCAATATTAGAAACCAGTGGAGGTTTTCATCATTGTATTCGACACATAAGATGATTAGAATATGACGACTAGCAACAATAATGTTGAGAGATAGAGTAATTGTGTACTCAATCTAGTTTTTGGATTTAAAGTTGTACTTAATTGTGACTATTAAGTGCATAAACTCTAAATAAGAATATAAACTTGTTAAGATACAAAAGAGGTTTTCACTTTTGTGACCCTATACACCACGATTTGATGTATGGCTAGCCCATTATCAAGGTGATTATATTCTAAACCAAACTAGAATGATATATCATGTAGATGATGTAAGATTTAAACTGGTAACCCAAGATTAAACCTTAAATTTTGGAATGATGAACGCAAAGAGTTATCGAGTACTCTTGAAACCATTAGATTGTTAATGGTATATGCGTATCTTGTATTCAAAGCAAGATGTCTCGTGCCTTTTTGGTTGAAAAGGAGATCGAGGTTGTAAATCATCAATCCAAAATAGGTTGATCATTATCTTTTACCAACGATTTAAGTTGACACTAATATGTTCACTTAATAAGGTAAATAGAGAAATCCTTGAAGAATTTCAAAGAATTCAAGGAATCACGATTTGGTCGTGATGGGATTATCAAAGTGAAGACTTTAATATAAGCCAAATGAATTGTGATATAGTATCACAAATTAATCTCTCTTAACACGCATTATGGGATAATGTATGATTGGATAAGAATTCAAACGCTATTCGATAAGGTTTGGACTTCGATCAAGTTACTTTGAGTTACTTGATCCTTTTGGGGATTTTATCATCTTTGTCTAAATTATTTCTCCACTAAATCGAATCATATGAGATATGAAATGGTAAACGTACCATGGTTGTAAGTTTTTCACAAGAAACAAATGCTCATTTTTCCTCTTCAATTATCACGAGTACGACGGGTTTGCGGCTCGTGAAGCTGTCTTTCTAAAATACAAGTTTATTTTAGAAGACAGAGTGGGAGAAACTATCAAAGAATGCCACAAAGAATATTATGTCGCAAGAAACTGGTCTTTCTTGGCTACATGAGACGTTTTGTGTAAGACATTGTTTCTTCAAAACCTAGGAGGTTAAATTCGTCACTTGTTAAAAATGATGAATTCATGCTACTTTTAAGAAAGTAAAGAGCTTATAACTTACAAAACAAATTGTTTGATTCAAGTTGATTACTTCTGGAAAGTAATCGACAAAGGACTTACATAAGAGTGTTTAAGTCACAAGTCAACACAAGGCTTAGAGCCATGAAATGAAAATCCAAATTAAAAGGCTTGATTAGTGACAAAGGGTTTTGCACTAATAAAGAGATATTTCATAGCAAGATTAGTTACAAAGGGATTTGCACTAATTGAAATGCTTAAGTCTATTTGGATCTTCTTAGGGATTGTGTTTCATTATGAAGTTATGAAATACGTAGCAAGTGAATCTAAAACCCACTTCTTCAAAAGAAGGAATGTATTCAATACATGTCATGAGTTTTGTAGATTCTTTCAATCCTAAGATAATGTGAAACTTAAGAGAGAATCTTAAGTAGGACATCAATGAGTTGGAGTCAACATTTTGATCATGTGATAAAACTTTTCTCGATAAGTCGCGAAGTTGTGTTTATACATGGAGTTTAGTGGGAGTTACGCAAGTTTTAATTAGTCTTATATGTGGATGACATATTGATCATTGCGAATGATATAAGACTTTTGGAGTATTATAATACATCTTTATTATCCGGATTTATGAAGATAAATCCACATGATATTAGCGTCAATAAGAAGTCTTATGTTGATAAGATTCATGACTAGTTCAATTAATTTGAACATATTTGATTGATTTCATTTGCTTCCGCTGCCGGATCAATTAAATGAGTAATGATGTATAACACTTCATATGCTTTGAGTATGATGAATTGTTTTCAAAATCGAATTTAAGTAATCTTTACCAAGTAAGCTGTAAAGATTACCCTTAAGTTCTTGCAGAAGCATTAAGGAAGTAAAGCAAAGTGTTTATAATGCAATATTGTGTAAGGGTGTTACACAAGTGACAATTGACAATTGAGATTGCGCATGGTTTCCGACAAAACCATAATCAAAACACATTAGGATGGTTAAGATACCATTGTGGCAATGTTAATTAAGAAGTAGATTTTCTAGAATCGTTTTAGGCAATAAAGAACAATGAGAGATATTTATAACGGAAATTGAGTACACTTGCGATCATGAGATGTGCAAGAAGGATGAGTCCCGCACACTGTGAAAACAGTGGGAGCTATTCTTAGGCTAGAGGGCCTATGTCTTGATTGGACCTCGACACGTACTCAGAAAGTTTTGTAATGCAAATGTATACATTACAAAGGAAAACGAGTATGTAATAAGGTTGAGTAAGGTACAAGAAGTTGATAAAACCTACTAACCAAAGCCTTCTCAAAGGCTAAACATGATGAGTCATGTTATTTCAATTGAATTGAAATGAACAACTATGTACAAGATCAAATTAGATTATAGAGCATGAAATAGTAATCAGGCATTGACTATTCATGTGTGATAATCGCATTTGTCGTTCGAGTTTTATTTTAAAACTCTTTTATTATACTTTGTTACATCCAAACGGGTTGTAGAGACAATTGAACCCCGTTAAAGTGAACACGGATTAGCATAGTATTCGCCCATAGTCACTTGTATGAGGTGACGTCTCGAAGTGACTAGAGTGTGATGCGATTGATGGCAAGTTCAAGTGCCATACAGTCATGTGAGATGACTAGTCGATCACATAGGCAGATGTTAGGAACACCTTGTCGGGCCTTATAACCGCTTATAGAGTTCTGGCAAATTTATATAGCCTGGTCGTGGCGAGAGTTGCTATAGTATTCTAATGAGTCGATTCTTTTGACTAAAGACTATTCACCTAAGATGGCACAGTTTCAGATTAACTTTGATTTGTGTTACTACGACCTTCGTAAATGGGGTCAAATGGGCATATTTTGGGTTATGATGGCTGTGGCTAGTCGAAGGGAATGAGTGCGATAGGAATTGTCCATCCCCTTGTAAGGTTTAAAACAATATCTCAGGGCCACTCGAGGAGTAATGAACTGGAAATGCGTGGCCACGCTCGGAAAGTATCTATGATAGATAAGTCCGGTCAATCAGTTATTCTCCAGATCGAGGAAACCACTCTTGATGTGATCACTTGCAAGTACGACCTGAAAGACACCTTGCATTGAGTGGGAGATAGTAATAGGACAAGAGAATTGGTGACGCACACTTGTCGAGGACAAGTGGGAGATTGTTGGGAAATGTGTCCTCAACAATAGTGCGATCACATGATTTAAATATCATTATTAAATCTCATTTTAAAGAATACAATTGGAAAGTATGTATACTTATACCAAATCGGTCAACATATATCGGTAATGATTGGTGACTAGAGTTTGACATTACTGTCGTGCGACGGTGGTGATCAGTTGACCCCCTAGGTCATACCTATAGGGCAACACTCTTAATTGATTATTTAATTAATCGTACAACGTTACGATTTAATTAAATTACTTGAAAAATGACGGACGATTTTGGAAGTAAAATTTACGTATCATATTGAAATGTGATTAAATGAGATACGGTCTGAGTAATCGAATTGTTTCATTACTCGGATGAAATTATTGTTTAAGGAAACAATCGGAATTGAATGAATTTTTGTAAATACGATTTATAAATTGGTAAAATATTTTGGCACAAGTAATTATGAAATTACTAAATCAATTTTTGTATGTGACGTATTTTTATTAATACGTTGATTTTTAATATGTTAAAAATACATAACAAATTTATGTGACATGTGACATGTAACATATTGTCAATTGACAAAAATAATATGGAATCCATATTATCTAAAAGTGCCGAAATAATAGAGGTGCATTAGCTAAAATTGTGTTTATATTTTAAATAGAAAACATAATGATGAAATAGCTAGGTAGCCATGCAACCCTATTCACCTTGTGAAGACCAATATGGGCATGCATTGGCTCCCCAAAAGCACCTCCACCCACCCGGTTTTCCAAGAGAGAAAAGGCAAGGGTTTTGTCTTATTTTTCTACATACACTACTTTGTTTGGTGTGTGCAAAATTCATTCCATTCCATTAATCTAAAATAAGAGTTTTTAGAGAGATAAAAAGCTCCCATCTCTTCCTCACCTAAACCGAAATATTTCAAGTGTTTAATAATATTTTGGTTCAATTTTCTTCTAGATTTATATTATACTAGTTCTTATAATATCAATCTTAATTAAGAGAAAGCCTTGGGTATAAAGCTTAGGGAGAGATCCTACACTTGGATCTTGGTTCATCCATAAGGAAAGCTCAAGAACAAAAGAAAAGGAGATTTCTTTTGTGCCCAATAAAACCGAAATACTCATTGTAAGAACATGATTCTTCCTTTTATTATATTGTTTGCATGCATAAAATCCGTATTTAATTTTATGACAAATTATTTTTAACATATATGAGTATGTTAGTATGTATATGAATCTACATTTCCTTCAGTTAATTATTTGCTTAGTTAATTTAATTATGAAATCATTTGCTTTGTTTATAAATTTTACTGTTATTATTGTCGCCAATATGTCTAGCTAAACACCCCTTGCTAAGATGTAGGGGATCTATGGCGTAGATGGCATTAGAATAGGTGACCCCGAATTAGGGCTTGGTCGATCGACTGGATTAACTAGTCGATCGATCGAAAGCAGTCGATCGATCGGGGTAGCTGGTCGATCGACTGACTTCGTGTTTGATTAGCATTGTTTGATTCGTTAAGTGCAATATTTAACAATGAGACCGAGAGGAGACTTGTTAGATGCTTAGTTTTGACCGACCCATAGATCGAGAGATAGGGGAGGACATTAATTAACGAATTAAGATGACTAAATTACTCAGATCGAGAGATAATGTAATTTAGGCTTTAGGAATCACTAATCGGGGCGAGAGCTAGCATTAGTGAGACTTAGGGACTGGTAGCATAGGCCGAAAGGAGCTACTAGTTAACTTGGACCGAAAGGACTTGTTTTACCCATCCTACACGACTGTATTTCGGACTTACCTAGGATTATGTGCCATCGCAGCTATAGTGAACCGACCGTCTTAGCATTCCTTTCATCGTTGTTACATCCTTATTTACTTTTATTTATTTATTTATTTTATGTTATTAGTTTTAGAATCAACTCAAACCAAAACTCCCACGACTGTTACCGATATACTGAAACAAAAGCAACTATAACTCCCCCGCCTCTCTGTGGTTCGACCCTGTTACCACTAGCCTAGGTTAGTCTTAATAGGAAATTATAAATATTAATTTTGGTACTCACAACGACGGGTATCAGTCGTACAGTAGGTTGTGTTTGTAGTCCATGATAAACTATGTTTACACTATTTTATTCCATTCCCTAACCCTATTATAAAATAGCCTACCATCTTATTTATTCTGCTTTTTCCTTCTTTTGTTGTTTCATGAATCCATGTGCCGCCCATATTCATCAGGCACAATAATATCTAAACTCCTCGTAGTTCTCATCATATCCTCGTTATTCATTGTTAACCATATGCTGCCTCAATTTTCACCTTGATCAACCGCTGCTTATAACGGTTTTCTTCCCGACCGACTTATCTTGAACCGCTCCTTTCACTATTTTTTAGTACGGATTGTTATTTTGTATACGGCGGAGCAAATTTTAAGGTAACACGATTCTACCGATCCTATTATTATTATTATTGTTCGGGGTTATATTCATATATGCTATTTACTTTTCATATATGTGCTGAATTTGATTGAGAATTTAATTGTGGTGATTATGATTATTTATAAGTGCACTTATAATTATAATATATTTTTATTTTTAGACGTCTTGTTTGGGGGATTGGTTGTGAAAGCTTGTGAGTGTATAGTAATTATTGAGCAGGAGAGTTGTTTTACATCATTGATTAAGCTTGTATTAGTGCGTGATAGTGGATCGTTGGTTTAGATAATGATAATTCTAATTGATAAATCAGTTAATGGTGCGCATGGGTAAATCAATTGTTTGGTTATTGGTAATTATTTTATTGTAGCCAAGTAGGAGTATATTGATGATGCTGCTCTTAAATTTGCAATGAATAATGAGCATTGTTATAACATTGATATGGAGAACAGGAAGTGTAGCTATTGTTTTGACTTGACATACATGGCGATAAAGATAGGGTTGCTATTGTATTTTAATCGTCTTTCCTCTGATCTTGGTAAGTGGGCGAGTAGCTTAGAGCCTTGTACTCTAAGTGTTGAGCACGGTTCTTTGAACCTTTGACAATATCGATATTGAATTTGAGATGGAAATTGGTTACTGGTATTGAGTTATGAGTTATGGGGCCTTTGAGCCAAGTTATGTTTACGGTCCAGTGTGACCATGGTTACTGAGTTATTTGAGTTTGAAATCGATATTGAGATGGAAATATTGTTTCGCGGTTTTTATCCGCCAGTTCACTAACCCCTTGTCCTTGGCTTAGGTTCGACGATGAGAATACGATACTTGGTTACTATGGAGTATTATATTATGAGACGGAGTAATGAGTGAGACGGAGTAATGAGATGAAACTTGGTTAATTATTGGGATGAGAGTGTCTAAGTTTGAGTTTCAGATTAGTCATGGGGAGTGCTTTTATTATTCTCTCTGTTAATTTTTATTTTTACGTGTCTGTGTTTCCACGCCATGACCAAAACTAAGCTGCTATATCGGGAAAGTTTCCATTTAAGGAAACTTCCATTTAAAGAAGTTTCTATTTTTAGTAACTTTCTATTTTGGGAACGGGAATAGTTTAAGTAATTGTTTATCATTTATTTATCTTTCAGAGGGCGAATTTGTTGTGGAATATTACTGAGCACCCGACTATTTGACTGCAGTACTGAGGTAGGGGAATACACTGATTGAGTTCTTACGATTATAAAGAGTTGGCATGTTCGGTGATTATATGACCTGCCTGATTATCTTATTTATCTTGTTGAGCATTATTGTTTCATACGTTTCATACATTGCATTTGCATCGGAGTTGGAGTTGGAGGAGATGAGATTATTGCGATTAAGGCCCGTGCGGGTTCTGCAGACTTGCCCTGGTGTCCTCGGCACGAGCCGGTATATCGACGACGGTCGATTAATATAGTCTGTCGGGATCCGTATGGTCAATGCGTTCGGGGGATGTGTGTGATGGAGTTGAGATTGGAGGATCATATCATTGCATTCTTTATTATATCGTATTACCTACTCAACCTCGCGGTTGACCCCGTATTCGTGTACGCCGTGATGATCCATTCTTGGGAGCGGTTGACAGTTGTTGAGACATATGGAGCTGGCGGGGGAGAGAGCATGGATCACCTGACTTAGAGCTAGCCCACTTTTATTTCAGTTTAGCTATCAGACTTTATTTTCAGTTTTGGGACATGTTCCATTTGAGTTGTAAACATTTATAACTTTCAATTTAAAGTACTGTTTATTTTTCCTTTGTTATCTACTGCCTCGGGTTTCCGAGATGGTAACACCCTTCTTTATCTCAGGAGCCCTAGTCCAGGCCCTTAAATAAATGGGGGTGTTACAAAGTGGTATCAGAGCGAACGATCCTCAGGCCTAAAAACAAATGAACAAAAATAATGAACATAGGAAGAGTCAAATCAAAATGAACCCAGGCTAGTAACTGTTAGGAGCCCCCGAGATTGGAATGAGTTAGGGGCCCCCTCAAACCAAGCCACTGGCCCTTTCAGTCTAACCTGGTAACCCTTGAGTGATGCAGAGAGTGGGTAGTAACAAAATAAAGGATCAGACCTTGCCTATATTATACTAACAGTTTTGCAGGAGCGGAATGAGGTAAGTAATGACGTGATACATGGTTAAAGATGAGCAATGAAAGAATATGGTTGATATTGGCATGCTGAATTATTTGAATAATTGAGTGAAATTTTAGTGTATGGATGACATGAGTTGTGAATTATGAATTATATGATGATATGCATGCGGCTTTCTGATCCTTGAACCCTTAGGTAGAGATATAATATAATGATATGTTTAATGAGTTGATCATAGAGGCACCATAAGCTATAGCTACCTAAGAGGTTAGATGTAGGAGGGATATGACCATGATTGACTGGAATGGTTAGTAGAGCCAACCAGGCTATGTTGTTACAGGATGAAGAATCAAGTTAAGTCCTATGTGTAAAGCTAGTAGACCGAAACGGGTGTCGTGTCCATTGATAATTGTTTACTGTTATTCTAAGTGTGTATATACTTCTTGTTGAATGTCTTATTCTTTGCAAGAGTTTACTGTTTTGCTTACTAGGCAAATGTGATCGAATCTTGAGATTTATGATTGTTATTATTTTACTAATTGCCTTAGCAATCCATGTCTAGTGGTATGTGGAATGTGTTGCCCTAAGCCATGAATGTTATATAGTTGTGTGTTGAAAATTTCATGCCAATTTTTTACGTGTAATTATATACATTTAATTTAGTTATAAGGTTAGTATTCAATAAGTGACACCTTAGTGATTTCTAGGATATATTTTCGTATTTAAATAAGTTGTGATTGTTACGATGAGAAACTAATGCATTGTCTATACATACATGATTATTGAGTTATTTAGTTGATTTTATTTTCGGTTTCGCAATCTATACCGTTTTCTAGATGGCAATGACATGTATATGGTGCAACGTGATTTCTATGCCTCAAATGATATGTAACATGTGTTGGAGGAAGAATGGTTGTGTGATGATGTGAAGTAATTTAAAGGAACCAAAAATTTTAATAAATTCCAGAATGTTACCTCGTTTGTACAGGCTGCCATTTAAAATGTGTTCTCTATATGATGGTGAAAATTTTATGTGTGATAACATTCTGATTTAGCTTTTCAATGCTTTTAGTTTCATGCTAATATGAATTATATTTTGAGAGAAATAAATATTTTAGTTGACAAAGGGTCGATTGTTATTTGCACGATTCTGTTTTGACCCATGGTTTTGAAAACGAAACCTTTTAAAACGTGTTTATTGTTTATGCATAATTCCAACACCACTGTTTAGAATATTCATCCACGTTTTCAAAATGATAAGCCACGTAAAATCTTAACGAGACGTTATTTAATAGTGATTTTTGCAATTTGCCCAATTTTCTGTCTAATTGCTGTAAAGTTTTTGTTCCGACCAACTGAGTTGTAAAATTTGTTATAAATAAATTCCTTAAGCGTTGCAATTGATTCTCTTTCCTATGATTAGTTAATTCATTATATTTCCTAAAAACGATAATAGCTCGCAAAATAGCTAAGCGGTTATTTAATTATGAATTTTGAAAATTGTTGCATGATGTTTGATTGTTGAAATTGTAAGTTATGTGAGTTTCATATAAAAGTTTAATCAAATATGAATTATGTGATGTAACCATGTAATACTCTGATATGAATTCTGTAGCATGAACGGTAGGCATATGATGTGAGTATGAACCTTGTTATATGATAATATAATCTTATTTGTTTCGGTGAGTTTTATGTAAAATAGTCTCAATTATACAAACGCTATTACATTGCTTGAATTTTACCTAGTGTCTCTCTAAACCTGATTTGCAGAAATATGGATCTTACTTCTATGATATGATTACTGATATGAAATATTTTAATTCGTCAAGTATGAACTATGAGTTAGTTGATTGTCTACATTGATGTAAATGTGTTAATTTGGTGTCAAAGCATCCAAGTATTTGTTACCTTGATTTTGTGTAATGCGTAGCATGAAATTGACAAGTGTGTTTTGTTGCTTGAAAAGTCGGATGCTAGTTGCCAGTATAGAGTAATTAGCTTATCAGATGATTTGTGCCTATTGTTTCAGTAATCTTCTTGAACATTGGACGTGGAATTTTATAATGGGGTTACGGGGACGTAACCATGTTTTAAGGAGGATAGGATTGTAAAATCTTGATGGTTTACGATCTGGCTAAGTGGTATGTTATGATTGGCCTGACTGAGAATTGGCTGACTGAGAATTGACCATGCATGGAGTCTGCTGTTTTAATTTGTTATTATTCGGTCAATGTTGTGGTTCATTAAGTGCCATATATTTCTGTCGTATGTTCAACTTTGGGGACAAAGTTTCTTAAGGGGGATAGAATATAACACTTCGCGTTTTAGAGCTTATGTATACGTACTACTTGTGTTTGTCTTATGCTTGTGGATGTTTGGTTATCGTTACGGGGTGGCGAACTTCGGGACGAAGTTCATTTTAAGGGGGGAAGATTGTAATACTCCGATATTTTTACATTATGTATATACGCTTTTCGTGATTTATTTTCGAAAAAACAAATATATATATATTTACTACTTATTTTGGTTGGGTCGTACAGTAGGTTGTGTTTGTAGTCCATGATAAACTATGTTTACACTATTTTATTCCATTCCCTAACCCTATTATAAAATAGCCTACCATCTTATTTATTCTGCTTTTTCCTTCTTTTGTTGTTTCATGAATCCATGTGCCGCCCATATTCATCAGGCACAATAATATCTAAACTCCTCTTAGTTCTCATCATATCCTCGTTATTCATTGTTAACCATATGCTGCCTCAATTTTCACCTTGATCAACCGCTGCTTATAACGGTTTTCTTCCCGACCGACTTATCTTGAACCGCTCCTTTCACTATTTTTGAGTACGGATTGTTATTTCGTATACGGCGGGGCAAATTTTAAGGTAACACGATTCTACCGATCCTATTATTATTATTATTATTCGGTGTTATATTCATATATGCTATTTACTTTTCATATATGTGCTGAATTTGATTGAGAATTTAATTGTGGTGATTATGATTATTTATAAGTGTACTTATAATTATAATATATTGTTGGAGTAGTGTCCTCCACAATAAGTGCGTTTACATAATAAATCTCGTAAAAGGAATATCAGGGATTTATTTATTTGTTTGTCAGCTGGTCATCGTTAATCGGTAATGATTGGCTTACTAGAGTTTGACATTACTGTCGTGTGACGGCGGTGATCAGCTGATCCCTTTAGGTCACACCTATAGGATGACGCCCAAATAGAATAAATTAATTATTTGTATGAGATACAAGATAATTAATTCCTTGTATTATTTGACTTTTAGTTAGTCACATAAATGTATTATTTGATGACGGGTTACGAACTCGGGACAATGAGATTTATTATTTAATCATGTGATATTTAAATAATAAATGATTAGAATTTATTAATTAATTGTTAATTAATTAATTTTTTACGATATGTGTATATGTTTTGAGGTGGAATTAATTAGCTATTAAAATTTACAAGAGGTTGTAAAATTAGCTAAATGGGTTAATATTGACACATTGTATGTTGATAAAATAGTCTTATGATTACTTAATGGTTAAGTAGTCATTGGTAGTTAATTTATATTATTTAAGGGTTAAATAATTAAATTAATATTTAATTATGTAAGATAATTAAATATAAGACTTATAAGCATTTGTGGGGCAAATGTCGAAAATCGAATTGGACTCAAAATTGTCCACTTGGACCGATTTTATGAGTACACTACAAGTGTTCATTTTAGTGGATTTTCCACTTAAGCTTGTCTCCATAATTGGCTATATATACCCTTATATTCACCTAATTCTATAGTGAAAAAATTTGAAGAAAATATTGGTCTTGTTACTCTCTTTGGCCGGTTTCATCATATGGTCTAGAGACCAAATTTTCTTCTTATTTTGTTCATAATTTTTATCTTAAAACACATATAAACTAACTAATAATATTATCAAAGTAATAATATTTATTAGTACATCAAATATATTACAAACAAGGATTACTACTAATTTTACCTAGTTAGTATTTTAGTAGTATTTTGGGTTGATTCTTGGGTGCCACCTTAGGAGATTACCTATTTTGGTAATTGGTGTTGTTGGAGGATCATCCTTGTTGGATTAGCTCAAGAACAACATCAAGGAAGGAGTCCTTGAGTTGTGCCCATATTTGCCTTATAGCAATGTAAGGAACTTTTGTCTTAAGATGGTTTAATACCATCTTTTATACATTTCTTTTGCATGCATGTAGATTTAGACCATTGTTAATTAATTTGTAATTTTAATATCATAAGATGAGTATTAATATGGTCTAAATAACTAACAAGTTGTATCAGAGCATTGTTAAATACATGCATGTTGTCTTAAGACGATTTTAGTAATTTATGAGATAAATTAATAAAATTGATATTATGTTACTAAAATTCGTTTTATTACATAATATAGTCTTGCATGTATATAATCTGGTCTTAGGATAATATGGGACGAAAATTTGATTTTTGTTAAATTTTTCCACTTTTTATAACTTAAATTGGCATAAAATTGAGTAAAAATGCATTAAAATTAATTAAGAGTTAATTAAATTGTGTTGCATGTTAATTTTATGCATGTTTATTTAGAAATAACCACATGCATGTTCTATTTATGAGATAAGTAGATACTATAAATTAATGTGATTAATTTAGGTTGTTTATTAATTTTTTATTTGATAAAAATGGGTAAATAATGGTTATTTTGTAAATAAATATTGATTTAATTTTAGGGCTCGAAATTTCTGAATTTTTAGCTCCTGGAAAATGTTCTAAAATGTATAAAATTTTATTTTAAGTCATTTCAATTTTTTATGGTTTGATTTGGAATTAAATCGTAAAAATTGTCGCTTTACCGATTAAATTGTGAAATCGTTTTAAATAAATCTTAAAATCATAAATTTTCACTTGCATGGCATTTATGGTGTAAGACCAGAATGTTCATATTTTTGAAATTTATTTTCCATAAAATTTTATATTAAATGGAATTTTATATGATAATTGTGAATTATTATATCATTTTTTGTCACAATTGTGTTTTAATTCCCATATAAATTCAAGATAATTGTTGAGAATGATTATTTTGATAATAGACCAGATTAGTATGATGAGTAAGTCTTAAAATTGTTTTAAGAATTGATTATGAATTTTTATCGGTAAAAATTCCGTCAAAGCAAGCTCAAATGATCATTGTTGGTAGGTAAGACGATTTGGCATGTCATATTTACATAATGCATTTTATTATTCATTTAGATGAATGGTTTTTAGAATTATAATTATGTAATTTTTCTTAATATGGCCATAGGTAGAAGTTGGTATTTCCCGAAATGTAAGGGAATATCGACTTGTTTTGTAATTAATTGCGATTTCGTATCGCCTAATTTGTAATTAATTAATAATTTTATTTTAATTTTATTACAAATTGTATAATAGGGTATTGTTATGTAATTTAATTATTAGTAATTAGATGAAGCATCTAAAGACGGAGTTTTCATGAAGACGGTGTTTTCGGAAAGGCGTTCCGAAATCCTAAAGAAGGAGGCCTATTTATGTAGACTCAAGGGACCAAGGAGTTGGTTTCCGAAGTGTAATAATTTTAGTTAATTAGATTAACTAGGTGGCCATTTTAGGACTTGTTTGTTTTAATTCTTTTATGCATTCATGCCAAATCGTCACTACATGTTTTATTTCTTTTGTTATCGATTTAATTGTCAAGCATTCACCAATTTAGTTCACTTAAAAGTGATAGACAATTAATTTGATAAGATCTCTCACATTTGTTTAAAATTGAGATTAAGCCTTACCAAATAATAGCACATATGAATCCCTTCTTCATTAGAGGTAGGTTCGGATCACCGAGGTACACTCTTTTTACGTTGGGTAAGTAGGGTAATAAAAGTTATTACGAGTGAAAATTGGTTGGACTCAACGGGATAAATATGGGTTGAATCGGTCCACCGTGCCCATGTTTATTCTAGGGCTAAAAGATAGATTTTAAGAAAATCCGTCAACCAAGAGTTCTATTAGTAGAATCAGTCAAAATGTTGACTCACCAAATTTATATAAATATGGGTTGAATCGGTCCACCGTGCCCGTGTTTATATAAAATTGGATCTTGGAATCATTTATATAATTCAGTGGGAGATCATTATATAAATGGGAACTTGTTAAATAGTTTCACAAGTTAAATATTTCTAGACGATGAATGTTAATCTTTCCTTTATTTCCTTTGTAGTAATCACGATGACTTCTACTAGTGAAACCGCCACAATAGCTAGAGATTCATGGCTACGTTCTTTTATGGATAAATATGTTTTAAAAGCCGACGGTAGTAATTTTAAAGATTGGGAAGAACAACTTCGATTAGCTGCCGCAGGTGATGGCAAATTACATTACCTTGTCGATCCCTCTCCCCCTTCGCCTAGTACTAGAGCCACTGCCGATGTAAGGGAGGCTTTTTCAAATTATCAAAAGGATTCCGCTGCAATAAAAAATGTTTTGATTTTTTCAATGGATCCTGCTTTACAAAAGCAATGTGTCAAGTTTCGTGATGCACATGAAGTATTTTCGAGGCTTTCAACTATGTTTTCTCAAGCCCCGAGAATAATTCAGTATGACACCGCAGTTCGTTTCTTTGAGGCTAACCTCAAAGATGGTCAACCTGTAAGTTCACACGTACTTAAAATGATTGAGTACGTGGAAACTTTAGAGGGGTTGGGATGCAAGATCCCCGACGAGCTTGTGGTGGACCGAGTGCTCCACTCTCTCTCACACGTCAAGGGATTTACCCAATTTAGGGTAAATTACAATATGACGAACATGAAAAAGAGTTTACATGAGCTCCATTCTCTGCTTGTGCAAGCAGAGAAGGACATGGGATTGAGTGGGAGTACAAGGAAAGATGTGCTTGCGATTAACGTGAAGGGGAAGAAGCAGTTTAAGAGGAACGCAGGTAAGAAGCCCTTTCAGGTGGAGGGCAAAGGTAAAGCAATTGCGAATTGCTCTACCAAGCCAAAATCCATAAAGGGTAATCCTCTTAAAGATACTTGTAATTATTGTAATAACAAGGGACATTGGAGACGTAATTGCACAAAGTACCGGATGACATAAAAGGCGGCATTGTGAAGCCGACATGTAATTTCTTAACTGAATCTTTTATGATAGACATAAATTATGCTTCAAATACAACTTGGGTATTAGATACTGGTTGTGGTTCTCACTTGTGCAATCATTTGCAGGGCCTAAAAAGCATAAGAAAGCTAAACAAGGGTGATGTCGATCTCCGAATGGGAAACGGGTCTAAAGTAGTCATTGCCGTCTCGTAGGAACTTATGTACTTAGTTTAGCTTCGGGGTTGGAGTTACATCTAAATAATTGTTATTTTGTACCAACGCTATCTAGAAATATAATATCTGTATCTGTGTTAGACACGGAAGGGTTTTCCTTTGTAATTAAAGACAAGTGTTGTACTTTTTCCCTTAATGGGATTGTATATAGCCAAGCTATTTCGATCAATGGAATTTATATTCTAGATACTTGCAACGATGTTTATCATTTAGATAAGAAAAGACTCAAAACAGGTGATCCTGATCTATCTTATTTATGGCATTGTCGATTAGGACACATCAACGAGAAGCGCATTAAAAGACTAGTGTCGACTGGTGTAATTAAACCTTTTGATTTCGAATCATTTGGTACATGCGAATCTTGTCTTCTTGGCAAGATGACTCGTTCACCTTTTCTAGGAAAAGGATCTCGAGCTAGTGAGTTATTGGGTTTAATACACACCGATGTGTGTGGCCCAATGACAATCCTTTGCTAGAGGTAATTATGACTATTTCATTACTTTTACCGATGACATGAGTAGATATGGGTATATCTACTTAATGAGGTATAAAAGTGAAGCTTTTGATAAGTTCAAAGAGTTTCGAATGAAGTAGAAAACCAATTAAATAAGAAGATTAAAGCATTACGATCAGATCGTGGTGGGGAATATTTAAGCAATGACTTTAAAGATCACCTTATAAACTGCGGTATTGTATCTCAGTTAACTCCTCCTGGCACACCACAATTAAATGGTGTGGCTGAAAGGAGGAATCGAACTTTATTAGATATGGTTCGATCGATGATGAGTCAAACAGAATTACCTAAGTCATTCTGGGGTTTTGCCATTTTATCTGCTGTACAATCACTTAATAAAAGTCCCACTAAAGCAACTGACAAAACTCCATATGAGATATGGAAAGGGAAAGTCCCGAATCTGCGATACATGAAAGTATGGGGTTGTGATGCTTATGTTAAGACCAAGTCTGACGATAAGCTTGCACCTCGTTCTGAAAAGTGTATTTTTGTAGGCTACCCTAAGGAAACTTGTGGATATTACTTCTACAATAGTAACGAGAACAAAGTGTTTGTGGCTCGTGAAGTTGTCTTTCTAGAAAAAGAGTTTATTTCTAGAAGACTGAGTGGGAGAAAATTTGAACTTGACGAAGTTCAAGAGCCACAAACCGATATGACAATACGGAAGATGTTCCTTCTACGTCTGAATCGGTTATTGTTCCTTCTGAACCTAGGAGGTCAGAAAGGGTTAGTCGCCAGCCTGATAGATACCTTGGTATTATCGAGGAAGATGGTGACTATGAGGTTTTACTTTTAGAAAGTGATGAACCCAAGACCTATAAAGCGGCTATTATGAGTTCGACTCTAAGCTATGGCTCGAAGCCATGCAATCGAAATGGATTCCATGTACGATAATCGGGTATGAGACTGGTTGACTTACCTAAAGATGTTCGACCTCTTCAGTGTAAGTGGATATTCAAGATTAAAATCGGCATGGATGGACATAAGGATGTCTACAAAGCTAGATTGGTGGCAAAAGGTTTCACTCGGGTTCATGGTTTACACTATGATGAAACTTTTGCACCAGTTGCTATGCTTAGATCTGTTCGGATAATGTTAGCGATTGTTGCATTTCATGATTATGAGATATGGCAAATGGATGTCAAAACCGCTTTTCTGAACGGGTTTCTGGAAGAGGAAGTGTTTATGACACAACCTGAGGGTTTTGTGGATCTTAAAAATCCTAACAAAGTATGCAAACTTAAGAGATCCATTTATGGTCTTAAGCAAGCGTCAAGGAGTTGGAATCATCGTTTTGATCATGTTATTAAACCGAATGGTTTTTCTCGAAGTGTTGAGGAACCATGTTTATACATGAAGTTTAGTGGGAGTAAAGTTGTTTTCTTACTTCTTTATGTGGACGACATATTACTCATTGGGAATGATGTTGATATGCTTGCTTCTGTTAAGAAGTGGTTGGGAAATCACTTCCAAATGAAAGATTTGGGAGAAGCTCGGCGCATCTTGGGTATCCGGATCTATAGAGATAGACCCAAAAGGATATTAGCATTGAGTCAAGAAGTATATATCGATAAGATTCTTGACCGATTCAATATGAAAAACTCCAAGAGAGGTTTTCTACCTATGGGCAATGGGATCACTTTGAGTAAGTCACAGTGTCCTACTAAGCCTAATGATATTGAACGCATGAAATCGATTCCCTATGCTTCCGCTGTTGGATCGATCATGTATGCTATGATGTGTTCTCGTCCTGACGTCTCGTATGCTTTGAGTATGACGAGTCGTTTTCAGAAAACTCCAGGTGAGAGTCACTGGATAGCCGTCAAGAATATTCTGAAGTACTTGAGAAGGACTAAAGATTCATTCTTAGTGTTTGGAGGAGAATCTGAATTACGTATAAGAGGTTATACGGATGCCAGTTTCCAAACCGATAGGGATGATTTGAAATCCCAGGCTGGTTTTGTCTTTTTGTTGAACGGAGGGGCGGTTTGTTGGAGAAGTTTCAAAGAGTCTCAGTGATGCTGATTCTATAACGGAAGTGAGTACATTGCGACCTCTGAAGCTGCAAAAGAAGCTGTTTGGATTAGGCAATTTTTAGAGGGACTGAAAATAGTTCCGACCGCCGAGGATCCTATCACTTTATATTGTGATAACAGTGGGGCTATTTTTCAAGCAAAAGTGCCCAAGTCTAGTAACAAGTCTAGACATGTACTTAGGAAATTTCATGTAATTAGAGATTTAATAGAAAGGAAAGAAATTACAGTTTGTAAGGTTGGGACAGCTGACAACATCGCTGATCCTTTAACCAAGCCATTGTCTCAAGCTAAACATGATAGTCATGTAGTTTCGATGGGGTTGAGACGAATGCCAGAACTGTTGTAAATTATATGATATGTAATAATCAAAATATTGTATTTATTATTTCATATATGATAGTTGCATTTATCGTTATATTCAGTTTTATGTCTGAATTTATATACTTTGTTTTCTCCAAATAGGTTGTAATGACAATGTCGAACCCTATTAAGTGAACTGGATTAACATTATATTTTTGCCCCTAGTTACTTAATGAGGTGACGTCTCGGAGTGACTAGATTGTAAGGCGATAGATGACAGGTTCGACTGTCATATGGTCATAGTGATGACTGGTCGATTACATAGGCATATTGTGAGACAATTTGTCGGACAGTGACCGTTTATAGAGTCCTTTTGTTGCTAGGTCGTGGCGAGGACTTCTATTTATTCCTTCGAGTCAATTCTTTAGACTGGTGACTATTTGTCTGAGTTGGTATGGTTTTCCGGTGGCTTTGGTTTTTGTTCTAGGTCGCACCGTAAAAGGAGGCCGATGAGCATTTACTGGGTCATTGTGATCTATATCGAATGAAGAAAATAGGTCAACGGGATTGTCCTTTTATGTCATATTCTATCTCAAGGCCACTCGAGGAGAGATGACTGTGAATGCGTGGCCACGCTCGGATGAGATCTATAGTAGATTATCCGGTCAGACAGTCATTCTCCTGATCGAGGAAACAACTTTATGATATGATCACGTGCAAGAACGACCTGAAAGACATCTTGCATTGAGTGGCAGATATTATTGGACAAGAGAATTGGTAACGCACACTTGTGTCAGACAAGTGGGAGATTGTTGGAGTAGTGTCCTCCACAATAAGTGCGTTTACATAATAAATCTCGTAAAAGGAATATCAGGGATTTATTTATTTGTTTGTCACCGGTCATCGTTAATCGGTAATGATTGGTGACTAGAGTTTGACATTCTTGTCGTGTGTGATCGGTGATCAGGTGATCCCTTTAGGTCACACCTATAGGATGACGCCCAAATAGAATAAATTAATTATTTGTATGAGATACAAGATAATTAATTCCTTGTATTATTTGACTTTTAGTTAGAAACATAAATGTATTATTTGATGACGGGTTACGAACTCGGGACAATGAGATTTATTATTTAATCATGTGATATTTAAATAATAAATGATTAGAATTTATTAATTAATTGTTAATTAATTAATTTTATACGATATGTGTATATGTTTTGAGGTGGAATTAATTAGCTATTAAAATTTACAAGAGGTTGTAAAATTAGCTAAATGGGTTAATATTGACACATTGTATGTTGATAAAATAGTCTTATGATTACTTAATGGTTAAGTAGTCATTGGTAGTTAATTTATATTATTTAAGGGTTAAATAATTAAATTAATATTTAATTATGTAAGATAATTAAATATAAGACTTATAAGCATTTGTGGGGCAAATGTCGAAAATCGAATTGGACTCAAAATTGTCCACTTGGACCGATTTTATGAGTACACTACAAGTGTTCATTTTAGTGGATTTTCCACTTAAGCTTGTCTCCATAATTGGCTATATATACCCTTATATTCACCTAATTCACTAGTGAAAAAATTTGAAGAAAATATTGGTCTTGTTACTCTCTTTGGCCGGTTTCATCATATGGTCTAGAGACCAAATTTTCTTCTTATTTTGTTCATAATTTTTATCTTAAAACACATATAAACTAACTAATAATATTATCAATGTAATAATATTTATTAGTACATCAAATATATTACAAACAAGGATTACTACTAATTTTACCTAGTTAGTATTTTAGTAGTATTTTGGGTTGATTCTTGGGTGCCACCTTAGGAGATTACCTATTTTGGTAATTGGTGTTGTTGGAGAATCATCCTTGTTGGATTAGCTCAAGAACAACATCAAGGAAGGAGTCCTTGAGTTGTGCCCATATTTGCCTTATAGCAATGTGAGGAACTTTTGTCTTAAGATGGTTTAATACCATCTTTTATACATTTCTTTTGCATGCATGTAGATTTAGACCATTGTTAATTAATTTGTAATTTTAATATCATAAGATGAGTATTAATATGGTCTAAATAACTAACATATATTTTTATTTTTAGACGTCTTGTTTGGGGGATTGGTTGTGAAAGCTTGTGAGTGTATAGTAATTATTGAGCAGGAGAGTTGTTTTACATCATTGATTAAGCTTGTATTAGTGCGTAATAGTGGATCGTTGGTTTAGATAATGATAATTCTAATTGATAAATCAGTTAATGGTGCGTATGGGTAAATCAATTGTTTGGTTATTGGTAATTATTTGGTTGTAGCCAAGTAGGTGTATATTGATGATGCTGCTCACAAATTTGCAATGAATAATGAGCATTGTTATAACATTGATATGGCGAACACGAAGTGTAGTTATTGTTTTGACTTGACATACATGGCGATAAAGATAGGGTTGCTATTGTATTTTAATCGTCTTTCCTCTGATCTTGGTAAGTGGGCGAGTAGCTTAGAGCCTTGTACTCTAAGTGTTGAGCATGGTTCTTTGAACCTTTGACAATATCGATATTGAAATTGAGATGGAAATTGGTTACTGGTATTGAGTTATGAGTTATGGGGCCTTTGAGCCAAGTTATGTTTACGGTCCAGTGTGACCATGGTTACTGAGTTATTTGAGTTTGAAATCGATATTGAGATGGAAATATTGTTTCGCGGTTTTTATCCGCCAGTTCACTAACCCCTTGTCCTTGGCTTAGGTTCGACAATGAGAATACGATACTTGGTTACTATGGAGTATTATATTATGAGACGGAGTAATGAGATGAAACTTGGTTAATTATTGGGATGAGAGTGTCTAAGTTTGAGTTTCAGATTAGTCATGGGGAGTGCTTTTATTATTCTCTCTGTTAATTTTTATTTATACGTGTCTGTGTTTCCACGCCATGACCAAAACTAAGCTGCTATATCGGGAAAGTTTCCATTTAAGGAAAGTTTCCATTTAAAGAAGTTTCTATTTTTAGTAACTTTATATTTTGGGAACGGGAATAGTTTAAGTAATTGTTTATCATTTATTTATCTTTCAGAGGGCGAATTTGTTGTGGAATATTACTGAGCACCCGACTATTTGACTTGCAAAGATCGAGGTAGGGAATACACTGATTGAGTTCTTACGATTATAAAGAGTTGGCATGTTCGGTGATTATATGACCTGTCTGATTATCTTATTTATCTTGTTGAGCATTATTGTTTCATACGTTTCATACATTGCATTTGCATCGGAGTTGGAGTTGGAGGAGATGAGATTATTGTGATTAAGGCCCAGGCAGGTTCTGCAGGACTTGCCCTGGTGTCCTCAGCTACGAGCTGGTATATCGACGACGGTCGACTGATATAGTCTGCCGGGGATCGGTATGGCTGGGCGTTCCGGGGATGTGTGTGATGGAGTTGAGATTGGAGGATCATATCATTGCATTCTTTATTATATCGTATTACCTACTCAACCTCGCGGTTGACCACCGTGTATTCGTGTACGCCCGTGATGATCCATTCTTGGGAGCAGATTGACAGTTGTTGAGACATATGGAGTCAAGGGGAGAGAGCATGGATCACCTGACTTAGAGCTAGCCCACTTTTATTTCAGTTTAGCTATCAGACTTTATTTTCAGTTTTGGGACATGTTACATTTGAGTTATAAACATTTATAACTTTCAATTTAAAGTACTGTTTATTTTTCCTTTGTTATCTACTGCCTCGGGTTTCCGAGATGGTAACACCCTTCTTTATCTGAGGAGCCCTAGTCCAGGCCCTTAAATAAATGGGGGTGTTACAAGAAGACCCCATTTCCAAACCATATTACAAGCCATAACCCCATCAAGCCTTAACTCCACAAAAATCAAAACTCCAGAGATTTGTTCATCAAAGCCTCTTATTTCCAAGCTCCACATTCCAAATATCCAATCCATTTCACCTTGACCCATACACGGAGTCTTCAAATACTTTGCCACCCAGAACGGGACATACCCATATCATCCTTAGGTCCACTAAGTGTGCTCACACGACAAGGAAATTTTTACAACTTAATTATACCTCTTTGGTCTATGATCATAGGGAGTTATCTCAAATCGATTCTTCGAGTCACCAAAGGAATATTACCCTCGGGACCCCTTCACTTTAAGGTCCTGACAACTTAGCTTAGGCATACATCATAACTACGATCTGGTTTGATTTCACTTCACGTGAATACGTAGGCAGTCCTCAAGGACACAACCATCCCAACTTTCAACCTCAATTATCAATTATCAACCACCTCAACCATCAACCATCTCAATTAACAACTTTAAACCTTAATTATCAACCATTCCAATTTTCAACCTTCTAATTGCAATTAACATCCCTTCCACAACCAACACCTCTTTACTGGGGGCTCCTTCTTGTCGCCCAGTCTTCTTTTTACCAAATTTCAGAGTCATCTTCTCATCCTGGGGGCTTCTTTTCCAAGACGCCACCCTCCCTTTGCCCATTTACTCTTCGAGTCTCTTTCAAGTCAAGCTTGTTCTCGGTCCGGACTATGACAAAGGTCTTAGATCGATTCTCCAAGTTATCGTGCCTCAGAGAAGTCTCTCTTTTACAGCAAGCGGCGGCAAAAGATGCCCAAGTAGACAGCTGCTCCATGGCTCATGCCTTGTATTTATATGCCTTCAGCATTCTTGCGATTCTTCTACCTTTGGAACTGATACGCGTTGTCACCCACACTTAGTTGGGGTTGTGCATGCTTAAGCAAAGTCTGTCTAGGTCATCCCTGTGTCGCGTCAAATCTAGGTTGGTGCCGCGTCAGTCCAAGCTAAGTCTATATTTTGTGTCCGTATAAGGTCTACAACGCGTCAGTCACGTGTCTAAAGCCCATTTGAATATGCATAACGTATTACAAACGACAAATATCTTTGAGCAAGTTTTAAACAACTTTTATAAAGAAACAAGTTTTTCAAAACCTATGTGTTTCCTCATTCAAGATCCATGTGCTAATTGTTTATGTGCTTATATGCTATGTGCTATTTTTCTATTAGATTGCATTCTTATGTGGCCACTAACCATGCAGGTAAGTGTCAGAAGCAGATTCAACCTCAGGACTTCGCTTGCATCAACGAGGGAATATTCTATGACAAGTGTTTTGACACACCTCAATTATGTTCCCCCAGCGAGAGTTCCGGACAACCAGATGTTCCTATCAAGACGTGGAGATCAACCTCGATTATGTTCCCCCAGCGAGAGTTCCGGACGGCCAATCGTCCCTCTCAACACGTGGAGTTCATCATCAATCTCAATATTTTTGCCGGAGTTCGCTTGAATACCAACGCAAGCAGATTCCACCCAGCACTTTCTATCGACGTCCTGCTACCCTCAACATTTTTGTTTCCTCACGGAGTTCAAGAAAGGTGTCGTTCTCCAGAAGTTCCCAAACCAGCGCCTCCTTCCTTAGGTTAGTAAACCCAAAGTTAGGATTCTTACCCCCTAGATTCTTAGATCCCAAAATGGCTTCCTTTAGGTTCGTAGACCTTTAAGCTCCCACACCAATGTCCTTAGGTTCATAAACCAATAAATCCTTTTGGAGTTCTCATACCTCAGAAAGCTTAAACGCACGCGTTTGAAACAAGAATTAGTAACCCAGTAGTTCCTAAACTTAACCCTAGGATCCCAAATCCTCTTAGGTTCACAAGCCTTTAAGTTCCCATACCAGCCGTCCTTTTAGGTTAGTATACCCAGGTTCACACACCTAGCTTCTTTTAGGCTCCCAAACTCCCTAGAGTTCATAGAGTTTTCCTCTTAGGATCACATTCCTTTAGGATCAGCTTTTCTTAGAGTTCCTACACTCAAACCTTGGTTGCCCCTTAGGTTGAAATTATATTTGACCTCCTTCCCGTCGATGTTTTCCTTTAGGGTCCCACGCCCTAGCACAATCCTTACATAACTTTTAGGTCTTACCCTTAGCTCCTACGCTTAGCCTTAGCTCCTATGCTTACCCTTAGCTCTTACGCACCTCCGGAAGCATCTCGAGAAAGAAGTCTCAGGTATGGTCTCTTCTTATGGCTGGTGAGCCTCCTTACATAGTCTAATGGACTTTAAAAGACCCTCCCCGATAGTCGACAGACTCTAAAATGTTCCCGACGACAGGTCCTTGGCTCAGACCCCTTAGGCCCCCTCGCGTCGCCATAGTCGTCAGGTTGTAATCTTCGATTGACCTGATGGCTATACTTTGATTTTCGCCTTGTCCAAGCCTCAGTCAAAGTGGGGGCTCTGTAGATACCTCATTTCTGCACCTCCCGCAAGCCACCCGGTGATGATTGGGCCACATGTTTGGTACACGGAACGATTTATGACAATTCGTAATTTTATCGTCAAGTGATAGCTCAAATACTTGTGTCTACCTCATGCTCATCATCTAGGTGTCATTACGGTCGTTTTGGCAGTAGTTAGAGTACATTTGGAGTCCGGGTCAAAAACCGTCTTCATTTCCTAAAACCGTCAAATCCCGAGTCAAAGCAATGTGCTTGTCTACCTAAGGTTAGGATGTCATAAAATGTTGAGATTATATCTAATTTTGAGTCTCATGTCACTTCTTTAGGCTAAACATAAAGTTTATATTACAAAATGTGTATTTCATTTAACTAAAATGATAACCCAAATTTTAGGCCCGTTTTACAAGGTGATAACGACTTTTTTGGGCCAGGCCTATTTCACATAAAGTTCTAGATCTTTCTCTTAGCTTTCCAACGCCACCTAAATCACCTTATTCCGAGTCTTGTAGAGAAAGTTATGCCTAACATACGACAGGCTATCAAACGCGCTTTCTTGCGCAGGAGGAACCCGCTGAGGAAAGGACGCAGCAAGTGCTGCGCCTCTTCCAAGGGACGCAGCACCTGCTGCGCCTTTTCCTCAAGTTTTTGTTTTTGTCCAAGTTTCCGTGTTTAACCTAAGTCGGTTATTTCCGGATCTTTTCTTCCGTAACCTAGTCTTACCATAATTCCGTCGTGTGATTAGTATAAATAGAGAACTTCGGTCTCACATATTTCTCACGCGAGTGTCCGCCCTTCTCTTCTCCCTTTGCATTCTAGACCACGTTCTTAGTTTTTAGCTTCTACGTGCTTGACCTTTCGACCACGTAAGCTCGGATCTTTCTGAGTACCAGCCTCGTTTTGCATGATCGACCAATTTGACCAACTCCACATCAATCAACTTTAATCAATCTTGTTCGTTTTCCTCCTGAAGTGCACTTTCGTCGTACATTCGAGTCGAGCATCACTAAACGTTAACTTAGTTCATCTCGTTTCGTCAAACATGTAAGTCTGAGGGTGTAAATCCCTATTTTATTATTGTTCTTTATTATTGTAATCATTAATGTAAGATTTATGTCGAAAATACTCTTAAAACCGATTTGTAAAACCTCGTTTAAAACCCTTTTTACGAATTATCAGAAGACAACCGTCGAGAAGGGACGCAGCAACTGCTGCGCCTCTTCGTGAGGCTGCCGCAGTTCCTGCTTCCTTTCTTCTTCCTTCGTCTTTTGTTAGTCCATTTGATTTGCTTTTGCTTTCAATTATTCATTGTTTCATCGACATAATAATTTTAGTATAATAATTTTAACATGGAAATTATTATTATTTAATTCATCTTTTAAATTCCGGACTTAAATCCCTTATACTTCATATTTGCGGGTTTTCGTCATTAAAATCAATTCGGGTTTTTAGAGAATCGATTCATCAAATATTGAATATCTAGAATTCACCTTTGGTATATTTCATCTGTTATTTATCGTCACCATCATTAATTCGTCATTAACAACTTCTTTAACCTAATTAATTTGATTAGTTTATATTAATTAATAATCTTACTAATCTTGTATATAATTAGTTCTAATTAGTTTTGTCCATGTTTTATCGTTTTTATGATCTCATTCACATGTAAATAATCTGTTAATAACTTCCATCCGAGTCAAATAATATTAATCGATCATTAAATTCACCAATGAACATTAACGAGATGCGGTTCTGGCTTCACAGCCAGAACTCAACCCAGGAACAGACGCAACGACTGTTGCGCCTCTTCCAAGGGACGCACCTCTGTTGCGCCTGTACTCTGTTGATTTCTGTCTCTGAACTCCCGTTTCTGCTTTGACCTAGTTTATTAATTACGTATTAATTAACTATTATTCGTATTATCACCCTAATTTCTGTTCGTTTATTTATTTATTCTTTCTTTTCTAAAACCATCCGTTTTAAACGTATTTTCGACATAAATCAATTAACCCACTGTAATTATTGTAATTTTCTTTATTGTATATTTATTGTATTTCTTTTATCGTATTGTTTGTATGCCTTCACTTGTAATCAATATTATACCCTACATCGAATCAATTGTATGTTAATTATATGATAACCGACTTAGTCTAATTCTCACATGCTAGGATTAAAACGTTGGATGTTGCATTGCATGCATATAAATCGACAATATATCGAGTATAGATAATTTCCCTAATCATTAGTAGAGGCCGCTATCGAGGCGGGCGGGATTAGGTGTTCGATCAAAAGAGCTTCCTAATACGTACCCTCACCCCTTACTCCAGATCTCTGTCAACATCCATGTTCATTGGCATCCACGATATTCATTTTGGACATAGAATGCTAAGGGTAACGAGTTCTTGGTGTTCATGTCACTACTTTGTGTCTTGACATGACATGAAGTATTCGAACTGTTTCCAATTTTCCACAATAAATTGGTGGCAACTCCACATATGCAAAAGCTTGCTCGCTTTTCCTCCCGAGTGACCCCCGTGGGCCCGCGTCCACACAAATAAAAATAAGAAATGAATTAAAGAGGAAAATGAGACCAAACACGGTTGGATTAAGGCCTGAGAGGGGGTTTAGGCGCGAGCCTATCTGATATACAAGCAGCCCCTGTCTCCGGCTAAAATCTGATTTTGGCTCATTTAACCCATATCTGAATCTTGTTATGCATGTTTTAGCATGTTATATTCATAAAACAGATAAAAAACATGATAGAAGAGGATTTTTACTCCCTCATACTTACATCTTAGGCTTGAGACGAGAAATTGACAAAAGTGTATCAACATGTTTGGTCGGAAAACTCGGTTTGAAAACCGTTCTAGCAATGTAAAAGAGTGTTTTAAGTTTAGTGATGGTGTAGTTGGTCGAGATGGTCGATCAAGTGATTTAATGCACGATGACGGTACCAAACAATGTGTAAGGCTTGTGTTTTCGATCGGTAGGTCGAAAATGTAATATCTCGAATTTTATTAAACTTCTTTATAATTTTAAACTCGGTAAAAGAAACTTTGTTTGATAATTTAGCTTGAAATCTTATGGTAAAACTAGTTCTATTTTTTTTAGTCGTAAGTGTTCAAATTGATTTTGGTCTGGGCCATAATTGTGTCATTGCCAGTGATAAAAAAAAACCCATCTGCCCATGATCTCTTATAAAAGGACTTGAGAATAAAACCCTTGCTTTCACTACCTCCTTTACCATTGGTACTCTTTACGGCTGATCTCTTATTTACCTAATCACTATCATGAATTCATTGCTTGTAACATCTTTAGCGGCACCAAAGTGAGTATTCACCTCTGTCCAATTCATCGCCTTATCATATTCATATTCTTCCTTTCTGTCAAGCCTTACCCGAGCACACTTATGGTGGACCATCATCTGCTCTTTTCACGATCGTTTATTAATGGGTTGTTATTCCGGGCAGTCTAGGAAATCTTGAGGTAACACGATTCTACCGATCCTAATATTATTATTATCGTTCGAGGTTGATTGACTGATGTGTTAATTCTTATAAGTACTTGTGTGTTTTATGTGCTAAGAATATATTTAAAGTGAGTATTGATCATCTTTATACTATATAGTAATAAATATATCTATGTTTATATATTCGTTTTACTGTGGGCGAGATTGGTTAAGACGATTGCATAATTTGGACTCAAGCATTAATGACCTTTATGGAATATTGAAAGGATGCTCAATCTGTGGGTTCAAGATATTACATAGGGTTTATATTTAGTTAGTTGAATATAAGTCATGCGATGATGCAGAACATGGTACCAAATCTTGGTTATTTTTGTATGAGTGATATTCATATTGTCATTGGTCTGTGCGAGAAAGTTAACACTCGGTTAAGTTTGTATAGTAATTGGGATTCTGGATTTTTTTGTGTTGTATTTTAATTGTCGATTTCTTTGACCTTGACTTGTGGGTGAGTAGCTTAGAGTTTTTACTCTAAGTGTTGAGCACGGTTCTTTGAACCTTTGAGAATATCGATATTGAAATTGAGATGGAAATTGGCTACTGGTATTGAGTTATGAGTTATGGGGCCTTTGAGCCGAGTTATGTTTACGGTCCAGAGTGACCATGGTTATTGAGTTATTGAGTTATTTGAGTTTGAAATCGATATTGAGATAATTCGTTTAATCTTTTATTTATCGTATTCGTTATTTAATTTAATTCCCGGGTCAGTTAAATAATTCGAGTCGGGTTTTGGAGTCGGGATGGTTAAATGGAAAACTGCTATGTCGGGGAAGTTTCCATTTAAGGAAACTTTCCATTTAGGGAGTTCTATTTTTAGTAACTTTCTATTTTGGGAACGGGAATAGTTAAGTAATCATTTATCATTATTTATCTTTCAGAGGGCCAATTTGTTGCGGAATCTTATTGAGCATCTACTTATCCATCTGTTTGCTATCTTTGAGGTAGGGAAATACACTTGACTTATTATCGTTGTTGTTGAATTGTGTTGACTTGATTCATGGTTGTTGATTTACGTTATAATTCATATACGGGAAGGTGATTAACTGAATTGATCGTATTGAGTATGATATCACAACATCGGGTAACCGGCATAATTTTATGATTTATCAGTTCAATGATATATATATATATATATATTGTGTTGCATTAATTTCTTTCGAGCATTCATATGCATTGGAGATGGAGGATGTGGTGGTGATGTGGTGTGGTGATGACGATGTCGTGATAAGGCCCAGGCGGGTTCTGCAGGACTTGCCCTGGTGTCCTCAACAAGCGAGCGGCGATCGGCTACGGTCGATATATATAGTCTACCGGGGATCGGTATGGTCATGGGCGTTACAGGTTATGAGTTATGAGACTGGTTATGAGATATGAGTTGAGATGGAGATGGAGGTGACGGAGGAGCATGCATATCATATTTCTGTTGTTTCATTGTTTTCCCTACTCAACCTCGTGGTTGACCCTGTGTATTCGTGAACACCTGTGATGACCCAAATATTGGCGAGCAGACTTGACAGGTTTAAAAGATAGAACGGGAGCTTGGTGGGCTTGAGACTCTGGATCAGAAGACTTAGTAGCTAGATCATCAGCTAGAAGACTTTCACTTTTATTTATGTTAGTTCTTTGTAATTTGACGTAAAAGAGGTTTTGTAATAATTAAGTTAAAGTAATTATATAATTTTGCCTTGGATTTTAATTTGTTATTCACTACCTCGGGAAACCGAGATGGTAACAGTCCGGTTTACTAGGGAATGTCTTGCTAAAGGCTCCTTCATAAACCAGGGTGTTACAAAGTGGTATCAGAGCGAACGATCCTCAGGCCTAAAAACAAATGAACAAAAATAATGAACATAGGAAGAGTCAAATAAAATGAACCCATGCTAGTAACTGTTAGGAGCCCCCAGGATTGGAATGAGTTAGGGGCCCCCTCAAACCAAGCCACTGGCCCTTTCAGTCTAACCTGGTAACCCTTGAGTGATGCAGAGAGTGGGTAGTAACAAAATAAAGGATCAGACCTTGCCTATATTATACTAACAGTTTTGCAGGAGCGGAATGAGGTAAGTAATGATGTGATACACGGTTAAAGATGTGCAATAAAAGAATATGGTTGATATTGGCATGCTGACTTATTTTAATAATTGAGTGAAATTTTAGTGTATGGATGACATGAGTTGTGAATTATGAATTATATGATGATATGCATGCGGCTTTCTGATCCCTGAACCCTTAGGTAGAGATATAATATAATGATATGTTTAATGAGTTGATCATAGAGGCACCATAAGCTATAGCTACCTAAGAGGTTAGATGTAGGAGGGATATGACCATGATTGACTGGAATGGTTAGTAGAGCCAACCAGGCTATGTTGTTATAGGATGAAGAATCAAGTTAAGTCCTATGTGTAAAGCTAGTAGACCGAAACGGGTGTCGTGTCCGTTGATAATTGTTTTGCTGTTATTCTAAGTGTATATATACTTCTTGTTGAATGTCTTATTCTTTGCAAGAGTTTACTGTTTTGCTTACAAGGCAAATGTGATCGAATTTTGAGATTTATGATTGTTATTATTTTACTAATTGCCTTAGCAATCCATGTCTAGTGGTATGTGGAATGTGTTGCCCTAAGCCATGAATGTATATAGTTGTGTGTTGAAAATTTCATGCCAATTTTTACGTCTAATTATATACATTTAATTTAGTTATAAGGTTAGTATTCAATAAGTAACACCTTAGTGATTTATAGGATATATTTTTGTATTTAAATAAGTTGTGATTGTTACGATGAGAAACTAATGCATTGTCTATACATACATGATTATTGAGTTATTTAGTTGATTTTATTTTCGGTTTCGCAATCTTTACCGTTTTATAGATGGCAATTACATGTATATGGTGCAACGTGCTTTCTATGCCTCAAATGATATGTAACATGTGTTGGAAGAAGAATGGTTGTGTGATAATGTGAAGTAATTTAAAGGAACCAAAAATTTTAATAAATTCCATAATGTTACCTTGTTTGTACAGGCTGCCATTTAAAATGTGTTCTCTATATGATGGTGAAAATTTTATGTGTGATAACATTCTGATTTGGCTTTTCAATGTTTTTAGTTTCATGCTAATATGAATTATATTTTGAGAGAAATAAATATTTTAGTTGACAAAGGGTCGATTGTTCTTTGCACGATTTCTGTTTCGACCCATGTTTTTTAAAAAGAAACCATTTAAAACGTGTTTATTGTTTATGCATAATTCCAACTCTACTGTTTAGAATACTCATTCACGTTTTCAAAATGATAAGCCACGTAAAATCTTAACGAGTCGTTATTTAATAGTTGCAAGTTACCCAATTTTCTGTATAATTGCTGTAAAGTTTTTGTTCCGACCAACTGAGTTGTAAAATTTGTTATAAATAAATTCCTTAAGCTTTGCAATTGATTCTCTTTCCTATGATTAGTTAATTCATTATATTTCCTAAAAACGATAATAGCTAGCGAAATAGCTAAGCGGTTATTTAATTATGAATTTTGAAAGTTGTTGCATGATGTTTGATTGTTGAAATTGTAACTTATGTGAGTTTCATATAAAAGTTTAATCAAATATGAATTATGTGATGTAACCATGTAATACTCTGATATGAATTCTGTAGCATGAACGGTAGGCATATGATATGAGTATAAACCTTGTTATATGATAATATAATCTTATTTGTTTCGGTGAGTTTTATGTAAAGTAGTCTCAATTATACAAACGCTATCACATTGCTTGAATTTTGCCTAATGTCTTTCTCTAAACCTGATTTGCAGAAATATGGATTTTACTTCTATGATATGATTACTGATATGAAATATTTTAATTCGTCAAGTATGAACTATGAGTTAGTTGATTGTCTACATTGATGTAAATGTGTTAATTTGGTGTCAAAGCATCCAAGTATTTGTTACCTTGATTTTTGTGTAATGCGTAGCATGAAATTGACAAGTGTGTTTTGTTGCTTGAAAAGTCGGATGCTAGTTGCCAGTATAGAGTAATTAGCTTATCAGATGAATTGTGTCTATTGTTTCAGTAATCTTCTTGAACATTGGATGTGGAATTTTATAATAGGGTTACGGGGACGTAACCATGTTTTAAGGAGGATAGGATTGTAAAATCTTGATGGTTTACGATCTGGCTAAGTGGTATGTTATGATTAGCTGACTGAGAATTGACCAGGCATGGAGTCTGCTGTTTTAATTTGTTATTATTCGGTCAATGTTGTGGCTCTTTAAGTGTCACATACTTCTGTTTGTTATTATTCGGTCAATGTTGTGGTTCTTTAAGTGCCACATACTTCTGTCGTATGTTCAACTTTGGGGACAAAGTTTCTTAAGGGGGATAGAATATAACACTTCGCGTTTTAGAGCTTATGTATATGTACTACTTGTGTTTGTCTTATGCTTGTGGATGTTTGGTTATCGTTACGGGGTGGCGAACTTCAGGGACGAAGTTTCTTTTAAGGGAGAAAGAGTGTAATACTCCTAATATTTTAATATTTTCGTTAAGCTGGTATTGCTATTTTTATTAAAAACTGATTTATTTATATTATTTTACTATCTTAAAGTCCTAGCAACATTAGTTAAGCCGGAAATCCAACTTCTTTTTCTTATTTATAATCACGGTTACAATTCTATATATATATCAAACCCTACATTGTATATAATCTAACACTAATCCTAAGCCTCCTCCTAATGCCGCCTAACCCCTCATATGCTCCTACCCTCACCACGTACTGCATTATATTGGCCAAACTTTACCTTGTCATTTTATTCATTTTCGAAAAGTTTACGTTCGAGGACGGACTTTGTTTTTAAGGAGGGTGGAATGTAATACCACTCAAATTTTACAGTGTTATTATTTTCTGAACTAGACCTTCGAGGACGAAGTTCCTTTTAAGAGGGGAAGATTGTAATATCTCGAATTTTATTAAACTTCTTTATAATTTTAAACTCGGTAAAAGAAACTTTGTTTGATAATTTAGCTTGAAATCTTATGGTAAAACTAGTTCTATTTTTTTTAGTCGTAAGTGTTCAAATTGATTTTGGTCTGGGCCATAATTGTGTCATATTGCCAGTGATAAATAAAAACCCATCTGCCCATGATCTCTTATAAAAGGACTTGAGAATAAAACCCTTGCTTTCACTACCTCCTTTACCATTGGTACTCTTTACGGCTGATCTCGTATTTACCTAATCACTATCATGAATTCATTGCTTGTAACATCTTTAGCGGCACCAAAGTGAGTATTCACCTCTGTCCAATTCATAGCCTTATCATATTCATATTCTTCCTTTCTGTCAAGCCTTACCCGAGCACACTTATGGTGGACCATCATCTGCTCTTTTCACGATCGTTTATTAATGGGTTGTTATTCCGGGCAGTCTAGGAAATCTTGAGGTAACACGATTCTACCGATCCTAATATTATTATTATCGTTCGAGGTTGATTGACGGATGTGTTAATTCTTATGAGTACTTGTGTGTTTTATGTGCTAAGAATATATTTAAAGTGAGTATTGACCATCTTTATACTATATAGTAATAAATATATCTATGTTTATATATTCGTTTTACTGTGGGCGAGATTGGTTAAGACGATTGCATAATTTGGACTCAAGCATTAATGACCTTTATGGAATATTGAAAGGATGCTGAATCTGTGGGTTCAAGATATTACATAGGGTTTATATTTAGTTAGTTGAGTATAAGTCATGCGATGATGCAGAACATGGTACCAAATCTTGGTTATTAAGTATGAGTGATATTCATATTGTCATTGGTCTGTGCGAGAAAGTTAACACTTGGTTAAGTTTGTATAGTAATTGGGTTCTGGATTTTTTTGTGTTGTATTTTAATTGTCGATTTCTTTGACCTTGACTTGTGCGTGAGTAGCTTAGAGTTTTTACTCTAAGTGTTGAGCACGGTTCTTTGAACCTTTGACAATATCGATATTGAAATTGAGATGGAAATTGGCTACTGGTATTGAGTTATGAGTTATGGGGCCTTTGAGCCGAGTTATGTTTACGGTCCAGAGTGACCATGGTTATTGAGTTATTGAGTTATTTGAGTTTGAAATCGATATTGAGATAATTCGTTTAATCTTTTATTTATCGTATTCGTTATTTAATTTAATTCCCGGGTCAGTTAAATAATTCGAGTCGGGTTTTGGAGTCGGGATGGTTAAATGGAAAACTGCTATGTCGGGGAAGTTTCCATTTAAGGAAACTTTCCATTTAGGGAGTTCTATTTTTAGTAACTTTCTATTTTGGGAACGGGAATAGTTAAGTAATCATTTATCATTATTTATCTTTCAGAGGGCGAATTTGTTGTGGAATCTTATTGAGCATCTACTTATCTGTCTGCTGCTATCTTTGAGGTAGGGAAATACACTTGACTTATTATCGTTGTTGTTGAATTGTGTTGACTTGATTCATGTTTGTTGATTTACGTTATAATTCATATACGGGAAGGTGATTAACTGAATTGATCGTATTGAGTATGATATCACAACATCGGGTAACCGGCATGATTTTATGATTTATCAGTTCAATGATATATATATTTATTGTGTTGCATTAATTTTTTTCGAGCACTCATATGCATTGGAGATGGAGGATGTGGTGGTGATGTGGTGTGGTGATGACGATGTCGTGATAAGGCCTAGGCGGGTTCTGCAGGACTTGCCCTGGTGTCCTCAGCTGCGAGCTGGCAGATCGGCTACGGTCGATATATATAGTCTACCGGGGATCGGTATGGTCAAGGCGTTACAGGTTATGAGTTATGAGACTGGTTATGAGATATGAGTTGAGATGGAGATGGAGGTGACGGAGGAGCATGCATATCATATTTCTGTTGTTTCATTGTTTTCCCTACTCAACCTCGTGGTTGACCCTGTGTATTCGTGAACACCTGTGATGACCCAAATATTGGCGAGCAGACTTGACAGGTTTAAAAGATAGAACGGGAGCTTGGTGGGCTTGAGACTCTGGATCAGAAGACTTAGTAGCTAGATCATCAGCTAGAAGACTTTCACTTTTATTTATGTTAGTTCTTTGTAATTTGACGTAAAAGAGGTTTTGTAATAATTAAGTTAAAGTAATTATATAATTTTGCCTTGGAGTTTAATTTGTTATTCACTACCTCGGGAAACCGAGATGGTAACAGTCCGGTTTACTAGGGAATGTCTTGCTAAAGGCCCCTTCATAAACCAGGGTGTTACAGAAAACATGTGTCGGTCTGTGACTTGAAAAGTCGGTCTAGAATTTTAAGGGAGAAATGAGGGGGTAGACACTCGCGTGAGGTATTATGGTGTGTGAAGGTGGGTATTTGCAGAGCAATGGGTAGTTGTGTGCGTTTTGAGCGACGTGGCCGCATGGGCTGCACGAAGAGGCGCGAACCATTTAACGGGTCTTCGAGGTGTCTTGTCACTATCATGCAATTGTAATCATGCTTTGTTCTATCCTATGTTTTGGTCGACATGATTTGTACTTGACCATGAAGAATTACGGGAATGCTTAACATGGAAGTCTTGGAAAGTTTTGTTTTTAGTGTTTGACTCGTTGTTGGAGTCCGGATTTTAATTTTGAGTCAGTTTTTGGTCCGGTGTCGGTTTTGACTCTAGTTAGTGTCATTTTGACCCCGTAGTCATGCATTAAACACCCCGTGTACTTTTGAAAAGTTTTATTTTCGAAATCGTTTTAAGTTTCCCGACGTATAGTTTTACAAAACTGTCGATTAAGCGCTGTGATTCCTAAGCATGTTGTAGTCCGATAATCATCGAGTGTTTGTTGGAAACTCGACAGATACTGGTGAAAGTTTCATAAACCCCTATTAAACTTATTTAATACATTTTATAAATTACTCTTAATTTATACTCATATGGATCTAGTGCATGCATAACAAAATTAACAAGGTTAGGAGAAAACGGTTTTCTTACATTGGTGAGACGGATTTATGGGCACTAGATTTGGACTCCTTCCAAATCTAGATCTGGAGCTAAATAGATTTTAGGATGATCCTCCAACAAGATCCCGAAGTAGAGATCCTCTTCTTAGTTGCACAAAGACTACATCCACAAAATCACTAATATTATTAACTAGATAATAGTAGTGAATAATCCCCTTAATAATATCATTATTTTTCTATTACTACTTTAGTAATAATGGATAAATAATATTGTTAGTTTGTGAGGTAAAGAGGTTGTTTTCATATGAGAAATTACCAAGTAAAACTAGTGTATGCAAATGAGAAACAATTGCTCTATATATGTGAGCATCACATGGCACACCCACTTCGTGGGTCATTTTGGTGCTTAAAATATTCTCATGCAAAAAGGTAGTGGGTAGTTGAAAGCATTATGATTAAAGTATGTAGGACAAGTCAGTATCACATGGTGTCGTGTGTATGTGGAAAAGAACAATCATAATTACCTTCCCACTACAATATTTCGGTCCAATTAACTTAAAATGGTCCATTTTGATTTTTGATATTTGTCCCACAAATATCTTTAAATCATATGCTTAATTATATGATCATATAACAATTATATGATACAAATTAATAAGCAATACACACTTAACTTTTAAGTGATATCTTATCATTATATCAAAATATAATGGATCCTACAATTCCCAATTAAATTAATTTACAACTCCATTGTAAATATATTAACCAATTACCTCTACCTCAAAATATATACAAAACCTCGATTAATTTAATCGAATTAACGTTTAATCATTAAATTAAATCTTATTTAATCATATTAAAATAAGATATAAAATTTTATTAGTTAATCCTCGTATAATTGAATAATAAACATACGTTGACTCGAGTTCCAAACTCAACTTCAACGAACTCACACAACTAAACATATGTATATCAAATATATAAACATAAATATAAGGAACTAATCAACCTGTATCAAATACATTTGATCAGTTATTGATTTGGGTTTCATCCTATAGGTGTGACCTCAAGAGATCAACTGATCACCACCGTCAAACGACATTAACGTCAAACACTAGTCAACTAATCGTTACCGATAAATGTTGATCATTTGACTTAATAATTAATCATCCCTTATGTATTCTTATTATGAGATTTAAACATGTGATCGCAGTATTGCCGAGGACACATACTCCAACAATCTCCCACTTGTCCGAGAAAAGTGTGTGTCACCAATTCTCTTGTCCTATTACAATCTCCTACTCAATGGAAAGTGTCTTGCAGGTCGTACTTGCACTTGATCATATCTAGAGTGGTTTCCTCGGTCTGGAGAGTAACTCTCTGACCGGAATTATCTACCGTAGATAGCTTCCGAGCATGGCCACGCATTTTCAGTTCACTACTCCTCGAGTGGCCTTGAGATTTCAATAACCCTAACAAGGGGTGGACAATTCGTATCGCACTATTCCCTTCGTACACCCACAGTTCATCATGACCCAAAATATGCACACTCACCCCTTTTGACAGAATGGCTTGGGGCAAAAATCAAAGTCAATCAAAAACTGTGCCGACTTGGGGAACATGATGCATGTCGTTGTGTGCACCAAAAATAATATTTATAATTCCAACTAAAACTATAGATAGCGGTAGCAGGGTCGAACCACAGGGAGGAAGGGAATTTCAGTTGTTCTAGATTTCATTCTAAAAGTAACAAATGTGAGGGGGATTTGATTTGAGTTGATCTATAACTAAGGCAATAAATGAAAAGTAAACTATGCTAGTAAATGAAATCAAATATTAAAAGGGATGCTAAGATGGTCGGTTCAGTATAGCTATGACGGCGCATGTCCTGGGTGAGTCTGAAATAAAGTCGTGGAGATGGGTAAATAACAAGTCATCTCGGTCCAAGTTAACCAGTAGCTCCTTTCGGCCTATGCTACTAGCCCCTAAGTCTCACTAATGCTAGCTCTCGCACTGAAAAGTGATTGTTAAAGCCTAAATTACCTGTCTTTCGATCTTAGCAATTTAGTCGTTCTAATTCATTAATTATTTCCCTCCCCTGTCTCTCGATCTTAATGGGTTGGTCAATACTAAGCATCTAACAGGTCCCCTCTCGGTCTCGCTGTCAAATATTGCACTTAATAAATTAAAAACGGTGCTAATCATACACGCGTCAGTCGATCGGCCACTATAGGCAGTCGATCGACCAACTGGCACAGTCGATCGACCAGAGAAGCCAGTCGATCGACCAATGCCGTAATTCAGGTCGCCTAATTCTACGTCATCTACGCTATAGGTCCCCTACATCTTAGCACGAGGGGTTTAGCTACGCATGCTTATGATGAAAACAACAATAAAATTAACGAATAAAACTACTGAATTCATGCTTGAAATAATTAAACAAACAAATAACATAAAACGATAATTTTGGCTTCGGGAAACTAATCTAGCAATTCTACCTCTGAACAAATAAAGTAACGAATACTCAAAATAAGACAGAAGAATACCAATTTGAAGTAGGAAAGAAGAATTGCAGAACAAAGATCCAAAAACCGAATGCGAAAGTAGCTTTTATTGAAGGAAATAATTATAAACTAAAGAACCCTAAAATTTGATGGTGAAAAACTGATTGATTATTCTGAAAACTAAGGTTACGTTATATAGGAATAATCCTGCGTAACTTTTATTCCTAAACCTAATCGCAATGGGCTTCTAACTTCTCGTCCTTTTAATTTGCGCATCAGCTCGTGGAGTGGTCGATCGACCAAAGGCGCTGTACAGAATTGCATTCTAACGATTCCTACAGCGCGCACCGATCTTAAAACAGCTGCCATTTCTTCGTTACTTGGTCAAATCAGGCGTTCTACGCGGCGTTAGAAAGCTAAGAGAATAAGCTTTTATCTCCAATTGGAATCACTCAATTATCTGCTCTAGAACTCGATATATAGCCATCTGAAGCAGCCTGCAATGTCGAGAAGCATTTTGACGGTCTATAGACCATGTAGGCCAGTCTATAGACCACTGTAGCTGGTAATCCGCTTCTGAAATTCTCGCAAATATATCTTGCAGGCCTTGAAATGCGCACCAAGTTCGCTTCCCGAGTCACTACTCCATGTCAAATGCAATGCAAAGTACTTAGGGACGGATTCGGCTCATTTTCCGCCATATTCTTCACATTCCTACAAAATCACGCGAAAAGGAAGAAATACACGAAACAAGGGAAATAGTAGCATGAACTACTCAATTGAGCTCTGAAATGCGTGTGAAATGAGGTGCAAAACATTATATATTAGACACGCATCAAACTTCCCCAAACCAAACCCTTGCTTGTCCCCAAGCAAGAACTAGACTCGATCCTAAAACCTAATGGAACGATTTCAATCTCAGAGCGAAATGCAACTGATGGGGCATATTCTGCACCGCTGACCAAGTCAACACATTGAGCAAGGTCAAGGATATCCACAGCAAAGTCAACGACTTAGACAGTCTAGCCGATGCAACCCATCGGCCTGTCACTTGGGTCTCGGCCTGGCAACCAGCCAGCCGGGACACATATCCGCGTACCCATATCCAAGGACCCTCGGCCGGCCTGCCATAGGTCCATCGGCCGAGGGTAGAACGGTCTTTCCATCTGCTAGCCACTTGGCCACTTGGCCACTACATGACAAAAGGTGAAAGTCTATAAATACTCCTCAACCTTCATTGAGGAAAGGATCCAGAAATTAACCTAAGAATCACTATTCATCTGGTAATATCTCCCTTATCTCTCTACAATACATCCTTAGCCAAGTAACAACAACTTATCCCTCTAAGTTTACTGACTTGAGCGTCGGAGTGAGTACGCTTGGCACAAAGCCAAGCCCTCAGTTCGTTCATTGTTGCAGAAGAGGCCGAGAGGAGCGATAAAGACAAGAGGGACTCAACTCAAGACATCATTCTACAAGCCACGGGTGGTAACAATACTTGCTCTGGAATTACACCCGGAACAATTGGCGCCGTCTGTGGGGAGGACACTAGAAGCTAGTCACATTCATTCCCAAACAAAAAATATACACACAAAAAAAAAACCCACCCCAAAAGCCAAGAAGATGTCGAAACAACAAGAGGTATTCGTGACTGACGAAACCGAATTTTACCAAGATGATACCGTCCACAAATCTGGAGTTGTGCAACCCTCCGCCGGTCAAGTGATTCAACCGGAGTACGGGATGCCAATAATACCGACACTCACGCCGCCGACCAGATCACCATCATGGGACATGTGGTTGACGCAGCAAAACTGAAGATGCTCCTGGACCTAATTGGGAGTACGTCAGCTCACACTGTCACGCCGACAAGAGCGGCGGAAACCGACCAGGAGACCAGGGCCCAAAATGTGACCCCAAGAAACTTGAACGGAGCATTAGGAGAAGCTGACCCTGTCAAGACACCGGAGGAGCCCAAAGTGGTCGTGGTAGACCTAAGTCCTTCTCGCACTCGTGAGAAGACAGCGTCGCCGCGGCACGAACGAGGCACGCCTCGGAGGATCGAAAGAAGCCCAACTCGTCAGAGTTGGAGAAGAAGCCCGACTCACCAGAGTCGGAGAAGAAGTCCTTCTCGCTACGAGGAGAGAAGCCGGACTAGGAATGCGAGGAGCCGATCGTCGCGTGTCGTTCGATATGTGGTCAGACAGCCCCTCAGTGCCTACGTTCTAGATACCCCGGTGCCGACTAAGCTGAAGTTACCACCTATAGCATACAAAGGAGAAGGTGACCCAACCGACCACGTCGAGGCTTACGAGTCTCACATGTCACTATGGGAGCAAACCGATGAGGTTTGGTGCCGAATCTTCCCAACGACACTGCATGGGATGGCACAGAGTTGATACAAGGGGCTACCCGACGGGTCGGTATCTTTTATTTACGCCGACCGAAGGACACGTTCCTAGCCCAAGTATTCCCGCAACAAGAGGAGGGCCGTGGAGACATCGGACCTCCCGACTATCGACAGAGGGAGGGAGGCGAGTCCCTCCGGTTATGTGAAGAGGTTCGACGCCAAGGTTCAAAATTCGTGAACCGAACAAATGAACTAGCGACCTTCGCGCTGATGAAAGGCCTCCCAAGGGGAGACCTAAAAAACGAGCTCATCAAAAGCGGCGGCCTGACCTTGGACGCCGCCAGGAAATTGGCTGATCAAGCCATTAAAGTGGAGGACTATCACAAAACCTGGGTAGGCCCTAGCGAGGCCAAACCCTCAGAAAAGAAGAGCCGCCGGGAGGACGACCCGGATGAAGGGCGCCGTGACAATAATCGGTCACGGTCTGGAGAAAGACGCCGTGACAATAATAGGTCACGGTCTGATAAGTTTGCCAGGAAACAGGACTCGACGGGCGCCGGCTGGAGTTCGGGAACGTACCACCAGAGGCGGTATAATGATAAAACCCCACTCGTCGTATCAGCCGCCGAGGTCTTCGCCCTGAGCAAAAACGAGGGCCAGAAGTGGGAAAGGCCTCCCAAGCCGAAGGGAGACGGTGACACGAGCCAGTACTGTGAGTACCACGGCCACACCGGTCACCATACTGACAACTGTCGGCATCTGAAGAATGCCATTGAAGAGCTGATCCGGAAGGGGAGCCTCGGCAAGTACGTTGCCAAAAGCCAAAAGACTGACGCCGGCAGTTCAGATAAGAAATTCGTCTTCGAACGGATAGGAGTAATCCATGTTGTCATCGGGGGCAACGAGAACGGAGGGTCCGCTCATGGGCACAAACGGCACCTGAACGAGCTATATCAGGCCATCAACTTCGTGCCCAACGCAGCGATCCCCGCTTCCAACATCCCCGATATGACTATTGGAAGGAAGGACTACGAGGGAGTCATCGCTCCTCACAGCGACCCACTCGTAGTCAATTTGGACATATCCAACCACCTGGTCAAGAGGTGCCTGATTGACACAGGCGCCTACACGAACATCTTGTTCAGGGAGTGCTTCCTCAGCCTCGGTCTGACAGCCAAGGACTTAAGCCCCTGCACCAATCCACTGTACAGCTTCTCTGGGGCCGGCCTGGTACCACTGGGGTCAATCAGACTACCGATGATGTTCAGCGAAGGGAACGCGGCTAAGAATGTCCTAGCTGAATTCGTGGTCATTGACGGTTCGTCCGCCTACAACGTTCTCATAGGCCGAGTCACTCTGAGCGAGGCCGACGCAGTGATGTCCATCCGGGCCCTAACACTGATGTATGTCTCGGACCGGGGGGAAGCGCATAAGCTCATCTCCAAGGATGAGAAGGACGAGGTGGTCAACGTCCAGATAGTTGCCAGAGGATGCAACATGCAATCCCTCAAAGTGGCAAAGAAGTCAAAAAAAGGAAAAAGTCCATCCTTACAACAGGAGGGCGACCTCATGGATGCAACAAGCGGCTGACTCAGAAGGTGTGCCTTTGATGAGCCATTAGGACGCTGGTAATCTCGGGAAAACTTTGTATAGCGGCGGAGGTGTCCAAGATAGTTGTGGGCACCCCAACGCATGTTGATACCTAATGAAAAATCGTCCAAGTCTTCCATCAAAGTGTCCATTTTCCCCCATTAGTCATTAACAGGAAATAGACGCCAGCTCACACTGTCACACCGACAAGAACGGCAGTCTCCATCAAGAGGTAGGCACCGTCGCAGTCACCCCAAGTAGTAGACGCCACGGCAGTCACCCCAGAGGTAGACGCCGTCGCAGTCACTCCAAGTGGTAGACGCCACGGCCGTCATCATCAAGAAATAGACGCCAGCTCACACTGTCACACCGACAAGAGCGGCAGTCTCCATCAAGAGGTAGGCACCGTCGCAGTCACCCCAAGTAGTAGACGCCACGGCAATCACCCCAAAGGTAGACGCCGTCGCAGTCACTCCAAGTGGTAGACGCCACGGCCGTCATCATCAAGAAATAGACGCCAGCTCACACTGTCACACCGACAAGAGCGGCAGTCTCCATCAAGAGGTAGGCATCGTCGCAGTCACCCCAAGTAGTAGACGCCACGGAAGTCACCCCAGAGGTAGACGCCGTCGCAGTCACTCCAAGTGGTAGACGCCACGGCCGTCATCATCAAGAAATAGACGCCAGCTCACACTGTTACACCGACAAGAGCGGCAGTCATCAACAAGAGGTAGACGCCACGGCAGTCACCATCAAATAACAGACGCCGGCTCACACTGTCACACCGACAAGAGCGGTAATCACCCTCAGGAAGCAGACACCGCGACGGTCACGACCAGCGCGGTTGATACTCGCTGAAGCGGTCAAAATGCCTTGGAAGCGTTAAACACATCTCAATTAATAACGTAAGAAGGCAACTCAGACGAAGACGAGAAAAGACCTCGGCCAAGCCAGAGGTAAAGTAAAAACGCTAAGTACAGTTGAGACGCTCAACTATTAGCGCAAGAAAAAGATATGAGGTAAAAACCTCGGCCAAGCCGGAGGCAGAAGAAACGAACTCTTATTAAAAATAATAACAGGTTACAAGCGAGGAGAATGCAGACGACGGTCGTCCCCATAGGGATAAGCCAAAACACAGCCTACCAAAGTTATACAAGTACAGGGAAAAGAAAAGCAAAAGTTACAAATGTCATTTGGAACGCCAAAAGATGGCAGGGAGGAAGGGCTTAATAATTGGCTCCCAAACAAACTGGCTATCCGAAACACCGGTGAGCTCGGTGACAACCTCCGCCTCCCTATGCCTCGTTGTCGCTTGCCATCGGCGGCGGTAGCAAAGATCTTTCGATGGGCAACCCAAATAGCTTTTCCTAGCGGCCTCGGCTTGAACCTTAGCCTCGGCAGCCTCAGCTGCCCTCATTCTCTCGGCCTCCTCCTTGGCCGCCCTAGCCTTCTCAGCAAGGGCTGCTTTCTCCGCGGCCGCCTCTTCCTCTATCTTCACCCTTACCGCCTCCTTGGCCTTCTCCGCCACGGCCTTCTCCTTGGCTTCGAGCTTGTCATCAAACAGCTCGTCAAATTTGCTCCACGGAAAGGAACCATCAAGCGGGAAGAGCTCTTCAATCACTTCCCCGGCACTTCTTCGGCGGATCCCGAATCGGCGCACATGTTAGGGAGCATGACGGTTTGGAGCATCTCAATGTCCTCCTCCTTTTGCCTAATGATGGCCTCCTTGCTCCGAATCACCTTCCCCGGATCGATGCATGCCCCCGAATTCGTTCCTCTGCTGGAAATAAAGGTCGGCGTGCCTCCGAACAAGGTCACACTTCTCCAAAGAACAGTGCAACTTCGGTCGCAGCACGGCCTCGGCCTTGGCTCTCTCGGCAAGGACCTCCTTTTCGCGTCCTCCCCGAGTTTTCTCTCGGCCAAAAGCGCTTTCTCGGATCTCCCCTAAGCCTCTCGCTCATCGAGGAGATCCAAATTCGCCTTCACGGCCACCTTCTTAGTGGCATTAAGCTCAAGAGCGGATTGAGCCACGGCCTTCTCCTGCTCTATAATACGAGCACCGGTCAGCTCGTTCCACCTCGCCAGCCTCTCGATCAACCTCGCGCTTTCCGCTACGAGCTGGGAGGGGGAAGCCTTCTGGGATGAAGAGTCAGTGGTGACGTTTCGATCACCAGCCTGCAGTCGGGAGGGGGAAGCCCTCTGGGATGAAGAGTCAGTGGTGACGTTTCGATCACCAGCCTGCAGTCGGGAGGGGGAAGCCTTCTGGGATGAAGAGTCAGTGGTGATGTTTCGATCACCAGCCTATAGTCGGGAGGGGGAAGCCTTCTGGGATGAAGAGTCAATGGTGACGTTATGATCACCAGCCTGCGCGGGGTCCTCCACTTGCTGCTCAATAAGAGCGACGGCCGACAGCGGCTGACCTACAAGATTTAACGAAAGCATCAGTATCAACATGCATAAACATGCCAGAGCCTGTCATCAGCAGCGCCTAATGAACCGGCTAAATCTGAGCCACAAGATAGATCAGTACCATGCTTCGCCTTCTTGGCCGGAGGACGCATTTCCTCGCCAGCAACAGAAGCAACGGCAGCGGTAGAGGCTGTCTCCTTTCTCTTACGGATAAGGGGAGACCCCTCCTCATCGGAGTCCTCCCCATTGGTGATATCAACGATCTCCACCGTCACCTTCTGAACAGGGGGGATGGGAGGTAGAACTGATGTCGACGCCATCGCCGACGAAGACTTTGTCTTTCGCGTATGACGCGGCATGTTACTAACAACCTTCGCCTGGGCCTCCACCACATTCAAGCTTTTCAGCTGCTGATCCATGAGATCATTCGGCGACGTCCTGCGGTCATGGGTTAGAGCCTTGGGATGCAATTTAGCAACGGTTTTATCTTTGTGCAGCCCCATTCTCCGAAGGATATCCTCAGACAGGTCCGGTCCAAAGTGGTCTGCGAAGGAAACAAAGCAAGAGTTAAGAAGAAGAAATAAATCGAAGTTCGAGAAACAGGAGCATTGAGAGCGGTGATGGGCCTCACACCGACCCCACTCACCCTGCGCTAGGGCCGGTATGAGGCCGACATGGCAGAGCGGCTCATCCCGGAGGATGATCTCGCGTCGGGGAATCCATCTTTTCGGCACCCCACTCTTGTCCGCCTCAAAGAGCCTCATCGCCAGCTTCTCATCCTCCTTAAGAGGGACCTTGCCGGCATCCATCTTGAGCTTTTTCCGGTGACCCATCCGTCGTGCTCCGCCTTAGTCTCACACCGCAAATTAACTTGGTGCCGAAAGAAGCGGGCAATGGATAGTCATCCGGCACCTTAACGTACACCCACCGATCTTTCCAGTCCTTGCAAGAAGTAAGTTTGTCAACGAGACATAACCCCGCTCCATTTGCACACTCGTACCATCCGACGCGCCGAGAGATCGATGGCGGAGATGATGAAGCCGGCGGAATAAATTCACCGTTGGGGCCTCTCCCTTGAAGAGACAAAGCCGGACAAAGCCGACTATGGTCCTCACACCAACGGGTGCGGTTGGGCAACAAGAACGTTCATGGCCCTAATGATGGCCATAACGTACTCATTCAGCAGAAACCGGAGCCCGTACTCCAAGTGCCGCATGTATACGCCGATGTGACCCGGGGAGGGCAACAGATCGCGACCCTCCTCGGGGATAACAATTTTGTATCCCCTGCCAAAGAAAAAAATGGCCCTCGAAAAATGTCTCCCCGGAACAACTGGCGAACTTATGGGTCCAAGCACGGTCAAGGCGGACCTTACAGGCATCGCCGTGATCCATAACGTACTGCCTCCCCTCATTAGGACGAGCCTTTTCAAAGCATCACCACCAAAATCGTCTGTGTCATGATCGACATCATCGTCATCCTCCCATTCCTCCAAAATTTGAGGATCAACTTCGGGAGAAGGAGACCTAGGGCCCCCAAACCTTATCAGGATGGCATCTAGTATCCCCTCCCCATCAAGACGCGACGGGAACCCCCTGCGCGAAGTGCTAGTCCCAAATCCTGGCGTCGGCGAAAGACATGATAGCAATGATTATTTAACAAAATAAGAAGTGAAGAAATTTGTTTGTTTACCTTGAAGAAAAACACTCGCCGGAGTAACAACTCTGAAAATTAGAAGACAAAGAAGCCCTTGAAAGTTTAGAGAGAAGAAAATTTTGGAGAGAATGAAATTGGTGGCCAATTTCACTGAATAACTGCCCTATTTATAGGGAAGAGCCCATGAAGAAGGACCAATCAGAGAACAGCCCATGAAGCGCCAGCCAATCAGCAAACAGACACGTGTCGGACATGCAACCATGGAAAGTCAATCGTCGCAACAGTCAAACGTCAATCAACGCAACAGCGATCAAGCGTCTTCAACACGCCCCTTCATATCTCTGCCTATTCATCTTCCTCAACAAATTCCTAGGTATCTGTTCTCCGCCGGCCACATGATCAACCAAGCTAGGAAGCACCGGCTTGGGGGCAATCAAAAACAACCGGCACTCTCAACCCTGGTCTCGGCCAGCGTCACTTTCTCTTCCACATCGGATGCCCTTTACACATCCATGCGGAGGGGGGATATATATGGTACGGCCTAATAAGAACCAGGCCGAGGTAGAGGAAGCCGATACAGATAAAGTTTCAGAAATTACTTTCGCAGAATATACGCTCAGCATACATCGGAGCCCATACCACGGCATAGACTACGCTGGGGGCAAATTGATGGGGCATATTCTGCACCGCTGACCAAGTCAACACATTGAGCAAGGTCAAGGATATCCACAGCAAAGTCAACGACTTAGACAGTCTAGCCGATGCAACCCATCAGTCTGTCACTTGGGTCTCGGCCTGGCAACCAGCCAGCCGGGACACATATCCGCGTACCCATATCCAAGGACCCTCGGCCGGCCTGTCATAGGTCCATCGGCCGAGGGTAGAACGGTCTTTCCACCTGCTAGCCACTTGGCCACTTGGCCACTACATGACAAAAGGTGAAAGTCTATAAATACTCCTCAACCTTCATTGAGGAAAGGATCCAGAAATTAACCTAAGAATCACTATTCATCTGGTAATATCTCCCTTATCTCTCTACAATACATCCTTAGCCAAGTAACAACAACTTATCCCTCTAATTTTACTGACTTGAGCGTCGGAGTGAGTACGCTTGGCACAAAGCCAAGCCCTCAGTTCGTTCATTGTTGCAGGAGAGGCCGAGAGGAGCGATAAAGACAAGAGGGACTCAACTCAAGACATCATTCTACAAGCCACGGGTGGTAACAATACTTGCTCTGGAATTACACCCGGAACAGCAACTATAAAGCCTAAACCGGTTTAATGCTACAAATCAACAATCAATTAGATGTATGAATCATGCAAACGAGTTATGTGGTCGCTAAAAAAACTGCTGAACCGTCAACTATAGAGACTTATCATTTTGGACTCTCACGGGTCGCTCATATCACTCAATGAATACTGGTGAGTATATGTAAAAGATAGAAAGAAGTAAATGTAAAGACACTTACCTAACTACGACCTATGAAAACATGCCTGCAATCTAATATGAAAGTGATCTCTACAACCGTACATACGCATTCCAACCAAACAAATGACCATGACACATGCCGAGGTAAATATGGATATGTGAGGTAAAGGGTAAGAAGGGGCTAAAATGAATTTGGATATGAGGAGTAATAATCCAAGCTAGTACTACAATCCAAACTATAAACGAATCCCAACTTCAAACTCAATGTAAACGATATAAATGATAACATGGGAGTGAGAATCACCAAATCGTGATAATTGAAACATGTGATTTTTCGAACTGCAGTAACCATGGTCGACCGACCATAGGAGACGGTCGGTTTACTGAACAATTTTTTTTTCGTCTTTTTTTTTTTCTTCTTTTCGTATTCTGTTTTTTTTCCCTTTTTTTTTTCTTTTCAATTCATTTCTTCCCACATTTCTCCAACAACACAATTGAGCATATGACCAAATTTGCAATAAAACATTCCCACAAACACAAGTACTAGCTCGGATAAGGTAGGCTAAATTATAGTATGTAGTTTATGGGACAAAAAAGGCTAATTTGGCTAAATGAGAGGCTATTGGGCAAAAATGAGGAAAGGGACCTCTACCACATGTGTCAACAAACCACAGACCGAATGCATACAAGTATTAAGCAGATTAAGTTCATATTTATGCAAAATGACATGACATGCCTCATAAGGAGTAACTACTCACAATCCTAGATAAACTGGTCATAGATGACACCAGTTATAAGTTCTAAACCTCAGAAAATGATATAGTTTGCCAAAAATCTGAGTCAAGTCTCAAGTTCAGCAAGAAATTTAACGAAAACTCGTAGACTATGCATATGTGATTCTACTAATAACATGTTAATTAAGCACGGCTTAGGCATAAACAGATGAAAATGCAATGTCATCATTGAAATACTACCGTTCCGACTCGACCTACATGTAAAAGCAAACGTGATATTTGTGAATTTTTTTGAAATTTTTTGATTTTTTTTTTTTGAATTTTTGGTATATAAGGGAAATGAAAACAATGCAATACAAAATTTAAACGTGAATCAGAAATGCAATAAAACATGTGAATGCAATGCAAAATCCTTCCCCAAACCAAATCACACAATATCCCCATTGTGCAAAATCATGTAATGAAATAAGCAAAGGAAATGGGATTTTGCAGAATATAAATAAAATTGACATAAGAGAAGGACTTGGAAGCTCACAAGACTTTAAGCACAGCAAAAGGAAACCTCCCCAAACCAGCGTGAGCTAGGAGGTTTCAGTAGCCAACAGTGCTACCATAAGTACCTGAAAAGATAAACAAAAGACACCGCGCATAAATCGAGAAAACAAAATCTGAACGGAATTTACGTGCAAAAGAATTAAAATTGAAAATAGAAGAAAGGAAGAAAGCAGCGGGACCGGGTCGATCGACCACTCTAACCAGTCGATTGACCAGGCTAATTGAAACAGTAGCCTCAGAGCTGCGTGGGACGGTCGATCGACCACTATGGCAAGTCGATCGACTGCCCACCTGACGTGAACAGTTCCTGATCTTCTAATTAACTCAATAAATTGAGTTAACTTGGTCTTCTTACCTGCAATGCACATAAATACGCGCCCGAAAATTGCGCAAACCCAAAAACACAGTCTATAGTCTTAATAATCCTAAGCAAAACAAATAAAAAACGTAGTCTCGCAAACTTAAAGCGGGAAATAGTCTTAAAAAAGCAATAAAAATTGTCTTAAAACTCAAGCAATAAAATGTGAAAGTGTTTATCTGCGGAAACTGCGGGATAACTCCAACCATGGCTTTTGGCTAGATGCAGTCGCCTCAGCAATACTAATCTCAGCAGATGGAGACCACCCATCTCCGTTATCTAGGCAACTCAATGGATCGTCGGCAACTCTAGCCCTCCATGTTCTAGTATCGTCTGGCTCATCGAACTCCAGATCATACTCCATGCCTCGCTCTGACTTCTTTAAAGCTGGAAAATCAGGTGGCTCTTTCTTCCCCAAACTAGCTCCCGAAACAGTCAAAACAGGAAAATCTTCCTCCATCTTGCTCCCAATATGGGGCGGAGGTGTTAGAGCAGTAATAAGGGTAGGAATAAAAGGTGGGACATCATCAATATTAACATAATGTACCTCATCTTCTGATTTCTGGAGCCGCTCAGGAAATGGAAGCTTTATCGACAACTTGGCCCGCTCTTCTACTTCCTTCCTTGAAACATCCTTTGAATTAAAGACCTTGTCCTTATCAACTCTCGGAAATGACTTCATAGCTCTTGAAATGAACGACCCGTCAATAATTCGGGCCGAAGTATCATGCAAATCAACAACATCGAACTTGCGCATGTTCAAAACCCTCGTCATATTATCATTAGTTGTGGTGTCATGCAAATTAATTGACGGATTTGCGCTCTGCTAAGGTATACTGGTCGGTCGACCAGTTGTGTTGGTCGGTCGACCACTGGATCTGGGATCAGAAAGCTCCTGACTGTCGGCGTGTACAGTAGCATCAGGTATGTTGGTCGATCGACCATGGTGGGCGGTCGGTCGACCATGAGCACTGGGAACGTGATCTCTTTCCGCATCAGAAACGTTAATAAGCTTCTCCATATTTCCCGAATCCTCTCCTTGCTGATTAGCCGCTAAGATTGCTATTTGGCTTTCAATTTTCACCATATGAGCCATAAGAGCTTGGACTACCGTTCTCAATTCCGCAATCTCATTGGTGCCATAAACCAAAGCATTCTGCTCTGAATTTTCTTGCTTCAATTGTGCCACCTCAATCTTTTCAGATTGAGCATTAACAGAAGCCTCAAGTGTCGCAACAGTACTCATCTCTACACTTGCTTTCCGCGACTGTCTACTCTCCAGCTTGTCAGATTTTTCATTCTGAGCTTCAAATTGTGCTATAATTCTGGAGACGTTAGACATCTTGGTGGAAGAATCAAAGGTACTCAAGCCTTCCCTTTGATGTTCTCCTTCCAAAATCCTGCTCAGATAGGACCTGAAAGACCTATAAAAACAAAATTAAAGGAAAAAGATGAGAACTGCCTCAAGGAATAAATCCCTTGAGGCTAAAGACAGACTAAAATAAAAAAACAACTAAAACTAGCGCTGCCTCCCCGGCAACGGCGCCAAAATTTGATGCCTGTCGTTGTGTGCACCAAAAATAATATTTATAATTCCAACTACAACTATAGATAGCGGTAGCAGGGTCGAACCACAGGGAGAAAGGGAATTTCAGTTGTTCTAGATTTCAGTCTAAAAGTAACAAATATGAGGGGGATTTGATTTGAGTTGATCTATAACTAAGGCAATAAATGAAAAGTAAACTAAGCTAGTGAATGAAATCAAATATTAAAAGGGATGCTAAGATGGTCGGTTCATTATAGCTATGACGACGCATGTCCTGGGTGAGTCTGAAATAAAATCGTGTAGATGGGTAAATAACAAGTCCTCTCGGTCCAAGTTAACCAGTAGCTCCTTTCGGCCTATGCTACTAGCCCCTAAGTCTCACTAATGCTAGCTCTCGCACTGAAAAGTGATTCTTAAAGCCTAAATTACCTGTCTTTCGATTTTAGCAATTTAGTCGTTCTAATTCATTAATTATTTCCCTCCCCTATCTCTCGATCTTAATGGGTTGGTCAATACTAAGCATCTAACAGGTCCCCTCTCGGTCTCGCTGTCAAATATTGCACTTAATAAATTAAAAACGGTGCTAATCATACACGCGTCAGTCGATCGACCACTATAGGCAGTCGATCGACCAACTGGCACAGTCGATCGACCAGAGAAGCCAGTCGATCGACCAATGCCCTAATTCAGGTCGCCTAATTCTACGCCATCTACGCTATAGGTGTTGGAATATGTGTCCTCCGACAATAATGCGATCACGACTGTTGATCATGATGATCACATGTTTAAGTCTCATTAAAATGAATACAATTGGGAAGTAATATTGTTATTCGCATCAACCGGTCAACATATATCGGTAATGATTGGTGACTAGTTTGACATTACTGTCGTGTGACGGTGGTGATCAGTTGACCCCCTAGGTCATACCTAAAGGGCAATACTCTTAATTGATTATTTAATTAATCGTATAATGTTACGAGTTAATTAAATTACTTGAAAATTGACGGACGATTTTGGAAGTAAAATTTACGTATCATATTGAAATGTGATTAAATAAGATACGGTCTGAGTAATTTAATTGTATCATTACTCGGATGAAATAATTGTTTAATGTAACAATTAAATTGAATGAATTGTTATAAATACAATCAGTTGTAATTTATAAATGGTAAAATATTTTGGCACAAGTAATTATAAAATTACTAAGTCGATTTTTGTATGTGACGTATTTTTATTAATACGTTGATTTTTAATATGTTAAAAATACATAACAAATTTATATCACATATGACATGTGACATATTGACAATTGACAAAAATAATATGGAATCCATATTATAGAGTGGGCCGAAAATTAGAGGGATTTAAGCTAATTATATGTTGTTTGTAATTAGTGGAAAACACAATGATTAAAAGCAAGCCTAGCCATGCAAGCCTATTGTTCCTTGTGAAGAACAATTTCTCCATGCATTGGCTCTCCTAAAGCCCCTCCTCTTACACGGTTTTGAGAAGGCAAATGCTATCATTGTTTTTCCATAATTTTACCTAATAATATACTAAGTGTAGTGTATTATTCATTCATTCCATCCATCATCAAAAATACAATTTTAGAGAGAATAAAAATCCTCATCTTTTCTCTCTAAAACCGAAATATTCAAAGTGTTAAAAATATTTTGGTTCAATTTTCTTCTTGATTAATATTATACTAGTATTTGTAATATTAATTAAAATTAAGAGTAGCCTTGGGTATAAAGCTTAGGGAGAGATCTTATACTTAGATCTTGTTCATCCATAAGGAAAAGCTCAAGATCAAAAGAGAAAGGTGATCTCTTTTGTGCCCTTAAATCCGAAATCAACAATGTAAGGACATGATTTCTCTTCTATTATATTATTTGTTTGCATGCATAAAATCCGTTTTAATTTTATGACAAATTAATTTCGACATATAAGAGTATGTTAGTATGTATATGAATCTACATTTCCTTCAATCGGTATCAAGAGCCACGGTTGTTTGCATGCAAATCGGTTAAAAGTTTTTCCGAGTTATAAGAATAACAAATAAAACTTGTAAAATTTGTGTTATTATGAGATATCACGAAATCAATCCATGCATGTTAATATTTCTGGTCCTAAAATGTTTTAGGATATTTTGGTTAATTTTTCGGATTTTTATTGTTCATATTTTACAATAATGGCATTTAAATGTGATTTTATGAGTAAAAATGTCATTTTTGGTCTAAAATTAGCTATACTTTGAATTTTTCATTGATTTTTGGATATGTTGTCCCATATATTATTTTGAGATAACCTGTAAATTTTCATAATTTTTGGACTTGTTATGCTCGAAAAATGAATTTCTCATTATTAAATTCGGATTTAAGTGAAAAATAGGTTAATATGAGTTAAATTTCGAATCTGGTCCTAGAAAATTAATATGTTGTCACATGAAATTTTACAAGATGTGTGTAAAATAATTGGCTATAAAGAAGTCTTTTTGCATGATTTATGAATTTTTGAAGAAAAATAGCATAAATAGTGACATTATTAGTGAAAATTAATAAAACATAATCTATGACTTAGGAAAAACGTCCAATGTTGCATTTTGTTATCTTTTTCAGATCTAAAATTGAAAAGTTAGTGAAAATAATTTTTCCATGTTTTTATGATTATTTTATTAAAAATCGATAAACCGCAACATTGTTTTTCCGGTAAATTTTCAAAATTTTTAACCTAACATTTTGAACATTATGAGTGTCATGGATATTTTCCAGAATGTTCATGAATTTAAATTTCAAATTTTGAATTTATTTGAAGTTTTGTGATTTATTTGAAGTTTAATAGCTTATTTTTGTAATTTTGGTCCATTTATGAACAATTTTATAAAATATGGGTTAATTATGGTCAAATTATTAGTGAAGACTAAATTTTGAGTCCTAAGAGGTTAGGGTAATTAACTTATGCATAAATATGAGTTTATGTATTTTTGTGATTATAAAATGTTGAAATCACGCAAATCCGTAAAAACCGAGTAATATACGATATTGGCTTATTAAAGGCGATTTAGCATAAAATTGAGCATGTTCATACATATTATAATGCTGCATTTTCTTTATGATTGTCATAATTTTAATTTATGTAATTTTTGAATTATGTAATTTTACTTAGTATGGCCTTAGATTTTAATTGGTATTTCCCGAAATGTATGGGAATATCGATTCGGTTGTAATTTTTATTGTGATCTCGTATCACCGTTTTGTAATTTAATAGATTTATTTTATTTTAGTTACAAATGTATAATAGGAAATTATGTAATTTGTTATGTAATTTTATTCATTCCGGAGTTCCCAAAGACGAATTTCTTCAAGAATGGCGATACATAAAGACGGTGTTACCTCGAGATGCGTGCCACAACTGAAGTTCAAGGGACCAATGGAGTTGGTTTCCGAATATGTAATAGTTAAATAGTTTTTCTATTTTAGGAAGGCCATACTAGGATTTATTTACTTTTGTGCTTGCATTTTATTTTATGTCACATGCATCGCTAAATCGCCATAACTAAAACATGCATCCTTATTTTATCGAGTTTATCGACCGTGCCAATTAAAATTATCGTAGTTCACCACTTTAGTTCACTTAAAACGTGATAGATAATAAATTGACATGACCTCTCGCAAAAACAAACAATTGAGACATAGCCTTACCAAATAGTAGAAACCATGAAAACCTATTTCGCGAGGGAGTGCACTCGGCTACCCCGGGGTACAAACCTTGTTACGTAGGGGAAGTGGGTGATGAATGTTAATCCACCGAATTCATGTTAATAAGGGGTATTTCGGCACACCGTGCCCTAAATTGATATGAGTTTGGATTATGGACACATTTATTCGAAATTTGGGTTGTACTCAAGGAAAGTATTCACGACGATTTCCGGATGTGTTTCGGGCTAGAGATGAATATTAATGTAAACATCATCGACCAAGAGTTCTAAAAGTAGAATCGATTAAAAGGTTAATCCACCGAGTTATGTTAATAAGGGGTAATTCGGCACACCGTGCCCTAAGTTGATATGAATTTGGGTCTTGGAATCTTTTATCTAGTTGGGTAGAGGTCACTAGAAAAATGTATAAAACTTGTTTAAATCATACATTTTTACGAGTATTATTAAAACGACAATTGTTTTACTCCTTATATTTTGTTTTGTAGACCACTACTTTCACATAACAAATGGCCACATCAACACCAACTCCTAATGCTACACCACTCGCTAGTTCGTCTTGGCTCCGATCCTTTATGGATCGATGTAAACTTGAAAAGAATGGGTCAAATTTCTCCGAATGGGATGCCCAACTCAAATTAGCCGCCGAAGGTGACGACAAGCTTCGTTACCTTACCGAGGCCTCTCCACCCGAACCCTCTGATACGTGCATTTTATATAGTCTTTTTAGCCTATTTTATGCACGTATTTCTATGCTTTTATCGTGGTCTTATGCTACGAAATGCCCCGAATATGCTACTTTGTGTTATTATGTCTTATTTGCAGGTATGGACCCGAAAGGAGTGAAATCAAGCAATTTACCGCCCATTTTTGCATGCATTTGGAGGAAGAGATGATTTGGAGCGGAATTATAGCTGTCTTGGGATGCGTGAAGGTGTTTTGGGAGCTAAAAGGACGAGTCAAGGCAAACTAATCAAATTTTAAGCTGCTGAAGTCAAAGATCCACTCGATCAAGTGCTATTCTAGTCGATCGAGTGGTTTAGGAGTCAATAATCAGTCGATCGAGCTCTATTCTAGTCGATCGACCAGTTTCTTTTATAGTCTTGCTCGATCGAACAGTGTACTTCCTCGATCGATCTGTTTCCTGGCTGAATTTGCTCGATCGAGTGATTTCTCTACTCGATCGAGTGGATATTGATGACGGGTTGGGCTTTTAAGCTTTAATTCGTTAATTAGGTTTAACCCTACTTCTAATTTCTTATAAATAGGAGTTAGGGACGTCATTGGTGATCATCTCCTTTTATCCGGAGACACTCTGACTCTTTTTTCTCTTGGAACGATACACTGTTGCTTTACTCTTAATTTCCGGATCATTTATTTACAGTAATTTCTTTCCCTACTTCTCTTTAATTACTTAATGTTTATTATTCGTTCTTTATTTATTTCTTGTTCTCATTTAATTATGCATAGCTAATTCTCCGTAGTATGTTAGGATTAGGGAAGCCGTGGTAGCAATGCTTTAATTGTATTAAATAGATTAGACCTGCGATAGGAATTGTATTAGGCAATTTAATTGTTATCTGGTCGAATGTATGCATGCAGGAGACCCATAATTCTAGTTAACCCCGACCTGGATCGAAAGATTGGAAGGGAAGGCTTGCTTAGTTACAATAGGGTATTGCAGTGAGGGCGAAAGTTAAGCTGTTTACGCTCTAGGGCGGTTTAAGGACCGAAAGGTGACGACCATAGCTCTTCTTATCAATAGTCTAATCGCCTTAGTATTCATGATAGTATAAGATCTTATAGCTGCCACGGTGGACCGATTCCTAGCATACCCTCTTCTCTCTTACTGTTAGTCTCTCTTGTTTATTTCCCTCGCTTAGTCTTTAGTTTAGAATATCAATTCAACCCCCATTCCTGTGACACCCTGACAGACCGAATTAGACAGATAGATAGCAATTTAGCCTCCCTGTGGAGATCGACCCTACTTGCCGCTGACTTCTGTTAGCAGTAACTTAGGTATTTATTTTTGGTGTAGAAACGACCGCATCAAATTTTGGCGCCGTTGCCGGGGAGGCAATCTATTATTTATTTGTTTAATTTTATCTGTTTTTAGCCTCAGGGGATTTTTCCCTTGAGGCCGTTTTAATCTTTTGTTTAGTGCTGTTTTGATAGGCCTTACAGGTACTACCTAGACAGTTCTAGGTGAAAGACAGTCAAAGGGAAGGCTTGAGTACCTTTGACCCATCACCGATGTCCCATTATATGGAACAGCCGGTGATCTGCTACGGGAGATGTGGTTCTGCTGAGCACAATGCAGCTGTAGTTGTGCCGCCACATCCGCCCTATCAATGGCCACCGCAACAAGATTCCCCTGATATACAAGAAGAAGACATTGCGGAGCTGAAATCCTTGATGGAGGCACTTGCATTCCAAGTGCAAGAATATGTCTCGCGATTTGATGAGCTCGAGTCTGCAGTTGCTCAATTAGCAGCTGAGATGGAGAGAGAAGAGATCGCGGAGCTGACATATTTAATGAGAATGCTTGTATCACAAATGCAAGAGAGTGATAGATATATGGACGCTCGAATCCCTGAACTGGAGTCACAAATAGCTCAGTTAACAGCTGAGATGCAAGAAGAAGAGGTTTATCTTGCTGAGAGCGGTTTTTCTCCTAAGGAAACCGTGTTGCCCAATGATGAGGATGACTTCTATGACTCGGACGACGAGTTCCTATCATATTTCACTACCCCACGCGAAGATTTCAGCGCTGTACAGGAGGAATCACTCGATCGAGTGACAATTATTGGTCGATCGAGTGATTTTCCAGAAGACAGTCCTCGATCGAGTAATATCCCTTCTCGATCGAGTGACATGCAGGAGGATAGTTCTCGATCGAGTGATGTTTGTACTCGATCGAGTGAAATGCGGGAAGAAATTGGTCGATCGAGTAATAATTCTGATCGATCGACTGATTTGGCCATTGGGAGCTGTAATTCGTCATTTGGGCTTGATTTAGATGACGACTTTGACGATGATAACGGTTATGGTGAATCCCCCTTATTCAAAGCCGAGTTAGATGCACTTGAGGCTGTGATTTACGGGACGAATTCCACTGAGGATGACAAGGAGGTAGCTGAGTCGGTAGTCACTCCTAGCACGGAAGAGGTAATGAATTCTTTAATCTATGATTCCGTCATTGAGAGTGATCAACTTGAGGTATTGAACGATAATTTATTTATTGTTTGTTTTAATAGTAAATTGCCTCGATTGACTTTTTGTCACAGCATCCTAATGCTTTACCCCTTCCCAGTAGGTCGTACAATTTAACGATTTTTCACCGTCCTTATCATTGTAAATTCGTTAATCTGAAATGGAGCCCTACTTATTTGACAATTGCTCCCTCGCTCCTATATTTTGTGGATAAATTTAGGAGCGCCCATAGGAAATTTGTTAGACTTAAATGTTTACATATCTTTATTTCCTACTTTGCTATTCCACTATGGTGCTACTTATGCTGTTGTGTAGCACATGCGCAGCTGTTTGACAGGTTGTTGCGCGCTTTGAGCTGTTTTGATTGTGACTAATTAGAGAGGCTCGAAGAAAAAGAAGGTCGAGCTGGGACCTGACTGAAGCTAGCGCTACCCGGGAGGCAACCCGGCGATTTATTTCTGCATTTTTATTTCCCTTAAGTTGTAATAAATGGTTTTATACCATAGACTATCTCAGTATGCTTGTCTTGTTAGTTGTGGGCTGTTCTTATTGCGTTTTTGCAGGAAATACGATGAGAAGCACTCGATCGAGTACTTTCTGTACTCGATCGAGCACTTGTGCTGCCAAATCCTCTCGATCGAGCTAGTATCTACTCGATCGAGTACCTGCAAGGTAAGAACCCACTCGATCAACCTAGTTTCTTTTCGATCAAGCTGTTCTTAGACGCCCACTCACTCGATCGACCACTGTTGGACGGATATCGAGTGTATTTGACTTGGATTAGCTTCCTGAGACGGTTTTCCGGGCCCTTAGCAACCTCCCATTTCATGGTCGGTTTGGGGAGGTCCCCTTATTTCGCGCTATCTTGTGAGTTTTCCGCTTTTACTCTTTTCCTCTTTTAGTTTACGTTTCCTTTCCATGTTTTGGTACAATGGGGGCATTGTACAGTTTGGTTTGGGGAGGTTATGCATCCATATCCGTGTCTGCATATTGTTTTTATTGCATTTCAGTTATCACGTTTAATTTTATGTTTGCATTGTTGTTTATTTTTGTTAAAATTCAAAAAAAATTCAATAAAAATTGAAAAATTGTCAAAAAATTCAAAAAAATTTCACGTTTATTTTAGCATATAGGTTGAGTCGGAACGGTAGATTTCCATGATGATATTGCTCTATAACTGTCTTTTTGCTTAAACCTTGCATTAAACTGTTATCTTTTAGCTTTGTCTTTTGCATAATCTACGAGTTAATGTTTAATTTAGCTGAACGAATAGACTTGACCTGAAATTTTGGCAACCTACTTATAAATTCTAAGTTTTAGAGCCTTATAAACTGGTGTCATTTATGACCAGTTTCATGTAGGATTGTGAGTAGTTTTACTCCTTGCATAACATGTATCATCAATTTGCACGTCTATGAAATTCAATTGCTTTTTGCCGTCATACATTCGGGATAGTGGTTGGTGTCACATGCAGGGAGGTGCTTACATTTCCCTTTCTTTCATTTTTACCCACAAACTCCACATTAGCCAAATTTGCCAGTTGACCCTTTAGCTACATCCAAATTTAGCCTGCCTTGTCAAGCTAGTTTAGATTGTTGTTTTGCGGTATATATTTCATTGTATCAAATATTGGCGCATATTCTATTAAATTGGAGTTGGTAATAATGAAGAAAAGGAGGTTGATGAAAAAAGACGTGGAAAAGAAGAAAAAAAGAGATGTTGAAAAAAAAGAATCGGAAAAAGAAAATGAAAAATGAAAAAAAGGAATGAAAAAGAAGAAACCGAAAGAAGAAAAAAAGAAAGATTTCAAAAAAAAAAGATGTCTGATTATGAGACGGTTTTTGCTCCTATGTTCTATCTTACATTATTTGTGGAGTATGTTCAGTTTGGTTTGGTGAGTTTTATGCCAAATGAAGGGCATGTGCTTAATTCATAATTGCTTAAGAATCGGATGTTGCCATATGGTTCTGTTTAGGTACTAGCTTGATCACCTATACCTCCACATTCCCATAAATGTTTTGCCTTTTCTTACCCATTACCTCACTTTACCATATTTTTGTAAGCCCTCGGCTGTGACAGGACCTCGTTTGGTTGGAATGTACGTATGGTAGTTAGAATTGTCTATCATATTAGTTGCATGCATGCTATGTAGGTCGTAGTTTAGGTGAGCGACTATTTTTCTTTCTCTCTTACATATATATGCTTACCCTTTGCTTCATGAGAGAAGAGTGACCCGTGAGAGTCCATTGTTAAAGGTCTTGCAAGGTCGACGGTTCAGCTTTATTTATAAACATCTTACAACTCGTTTGCATTTGACTGTTTTGCTATAAGTGTTAGTTTGCTTGCATTAAATTGGTTTAAGTGGGCATTTATAGCTAGCCCTGAGTTATTTTTCCGTTCCATTAGCGTATAGTTTTGAGTTTACTCGAGGACGAGTAAAGGTTTGGTTTGGGGAGATTTGATACGTGCATTTTATATAGTCTTTTTAGCCTATTTTATGCACGTATTTCTATGCTTTTATCGTGGTCTTATGCTACGAAATGCCCCGAATATGCTACTTTGGGTTATTATGTCTTATTTGCAGGTATGGACCCGAAAGGAGTGAAATCAAGCTATTTACCGCCCATTTTTGCATGCATTTGGAGGAAGAGATGATTTGGAGCGGAATTATAGCTGTCTTGGGATGCGTGAAGGTGTTTTGGGAGCTAAAAGGACGAGTCAAGGCAAACTAATCAAATTTTAAGCTGCTGAAGTCAAAGATCCACTCGATCAAGTGCTATTCTAGTCGATCGAGTGGTTTAGGAGTCAATAATCAGTCGATCGAGCTCTATTCTAGTCGATCGACCAGTTTCTTTTATAGTCTTGCTCGATCGAACAGTGTACTTCCTCGATCGATCTGTTTCCTGGCTGAATTTGCTCGATCGAGTGATTTCTCTACTCGATCGAGTGGATATTGATGACGGGTTGGGCTTTTAAGCTTTAATTCGTTAATTAGGTTTAACCCTACTTCTAATTTCTTATAAATAGGAGTTAGGGACGTCATTGGTGATCATCTCCTTTTATCCGGAGACACTCTGACTCTTTTTTCTCTTGGAACGATACACTGTTGCTTTACTCTTAATTTCCGGATCATTTATTTACAGTAATTTCTTTCCCTACTTCTCTTTAATTACTTAATGTTTATTATTCGTTCTTTATTTATTTCTTGTTCTCATTTAATTATGCATAGCTAATTCTCCGTAGTATGTTAGGATTAGGGAAGCCGTGGTAGCAATGCTTTAATTGTATTAAATAGATTAGACCTGCGATAGGAATTGTATTAGGCAATTTAATTGTTATCTGGTCGAATGTATGCATGCAGGAGACCCATAATTCTAGTTAACCCCGACCTGGATCGAAAGATTGGAAGGGAAGGCTTGCTTAGTTACAATAGGGTATTGCAGTGAGGGCGAAAGTTAAGCTGTTTACGCTCTAGGGCGGTTTAAGGACCGAAAGGTGACGACCATAGCTCTTCTTATCAATAGTCTAATCGCCTTAGTATTCATGATAGTATAAGATCTTATAGCTGCCACGGTGGACCGATTCCTAGCATACCCTCTTCTCTCTTACTGTTAGTCTCTCTTGTTTATTTCCCTCGCTTAGTCTTTAGTTTAGAATATCAATTCAACCCCCATTCCTGTGACACCCTGACAGACCGAATTAGACAGATAGATAGCAATTTAGCCTCCCTATGGAGATCGACCCTACTTGCCGCTGACTTCTGTTAGCAGTAACTTAGGTATTTATTTTTGGTGTAGAAACGACCGCATCACCCTCCACTAGGTCTACCGCGGCCACGAGGGAAGCCTATGAGACTTACCAAAAGGAGTCCGCCGTAATGAAAAATGTCTTGATATTTGCGATGGAGGCGGACCTCCAAAGGAGAGCCTTCAAAATGGGCAATGCTAATGAGATTTACTCCAAACTTGTGACCATGTTTTCACAAACTCCGTGGATCGTCCAATATGAGGCGGCCGCGTCATTCTTTGATCTCGACTTCAAAGAGGGCCAAAAGGTTAGCCCTCATGTGCTCAAACTCATGGAGCTTGTCGAGACCTTGAAAATTCAAAAGGTTGAAATCCCCAAAGAACTCATCGTAGATAGGATTCTACACTCCTTGTCCAAAGTCAAGGCATATGTGCAATTCCGGGTGAATTTCAACATGCAAGACAAGGATGTGTCTCTTGAGGAGTTGCACAAGTTACTTGTGCAAGCCGAGAGGGACATGGGGTTAAATGTGAACCCTCCCAAGGATGTGCTTAACATAAGCACAAAGAGTAAGGGGAAGTTCAAGAAGAATGGGAGAAAAGGGCAAGAAACAAGCTCCCACATTCACCAAAGCTAAGTCTTGTGAAGCTAGCACCTCCAAGGTCAAGAAGGGTCCTCTTGATAAGTGCCATTATTGTAATGGCATGGGTCATTGGAAAAGAAATTGTTTCAAATACCTTGGTGATATCAAAGCTGGAAAGATCACTCCAGTAGGTAAATGACTAACCTTCTTTTATGTTTCTAATTCAACTATGGTATTATGATGCAAAGTTGTGATAATGTATCTCCCTTTTTATTGTAAATAGGGCCTCCACCAAGCAAAGACAAGGGAAAAGAAAAACAAGCATGAGAAACCATGGAGAAGCTAAGGATAGCTTTTAATGGAGCTTTGTTTTTCATTGTCTTATTTTAAGTAATGTTTTGGATTTTAGAACTTTAAGTTTCCGTGTTCGACATGGAAAAGTATATTGGATAATGAGTTGTATTTTGGATGATGGTGACTTGGTTTGCAACCCGAGTCACCCGTTTTATCATTTATCCTTTATGTTCTAAAATTTCATCTTTAAATGCTTGCGTTTTGAAACATAAGATTATTCACTTAAAGGTGATCTAATAGACAATTATAATGACGGGTTTCATTATATGTCCACATGCTTAAGGCTTGTGTATGATCATTTATAAAGTGATTCTGAGTCTATGAACTCTCTAAAAGGTATGTCAATCACCAAGTACACATATGAATTCAATAACAATTAGTTTACCTATGAGGTAGTTCTCCTTATAATTCAACATCATTAATTTGTGTCTCATATGCTATCTTTGAATGTTTAGTGTAATTATTCTAAAGATAGAGTGAGAGAAAAATGAGGTCAAATTGTGTTTTTTTGTGTATATGAAGATCTACGCAAGAGAGAATGATTTGAATAAAGGTATATCTATTTACGTAGTATGCCGAATAGATGAGATCTATGGTCTCAAGTTAGTTCTATATGACTAAAGAGACCAAGTGTAATAATCATAAGAGTATATTCTCAAGATAACTACAAGAGGAGACCAAAAGAAGTTTTGGAATAAAATGACTAATGTAAAGTCTTAACAAGTTTTTGACTAAGTTTATGAAACATTTGACCAATAGTTTCAACCATGAGATTTACTTAAGAGCCTAAATGAATCAAAGTAACATACTAGTTATGATCGAGTTGCAAAATTGATATACCGATATCTTCAATGGCCAAAGTTTTAACCACGCAAATGTGATTGCTTAACCTCCCTATGAAATGGTTAAATCTCCTTCCAAAAGGGGTATTTGCGAAGGACGTATTCTAGATATTGTTTATACTTGAATAATGACATTGCTACACATCATTATGACATGAGTGTGTTGGAGATTTAAAATCTCTTTCCGTAAGGTTAAGATGAGACCACTTCAAAATAGGCATTTTGAAAGGATATGATGGGAACATATATGGTTTTATCCTAGTAACTTGGCAAAGCAATTTATATTTAAATTCTTGAATACAAATTTCGATTGAGAAGTCAATTTCGAAATGTGTTGAATTGAGTGGGAGTTTGGAAAATCTCATGTGAAGACATGGAATTTCGTGGGAGCTATCATCCTTGAATGTTTAAAACTCATCACTCATTAAAGAATGACGAGCAAATACCTTCTTTCATAAAGAAGCTTTTGAGTTTTCAATTCTGGATGAAAATGGACAATGATGAATCCAATTACATCAAGATATGTTGGATTAATATTAAGAGATACACATCATATCAACATTCACATAGGTTATTCATGTAGATGAAAATGGAATTACCATTAGCAGTCATGGTCGTTCATTGAACCTATGAACGGTTGATCTCATGATTATTAGTAACTAATGTTTCCGCCATTAGAATAATCATGTACATGTCCAATTATGAATCATATGCATAAGAGCATGATGATGGATGGTAAGCCATAATAGACGTCATGTATTCTCAAGAAGAATCCGATGAGCGATTTCGGTGTTTGACGGAATACTCCATTATGTGATAAGAAGTTGCACATATATATTGTAGAAAATCCGAGCACATATGAGGATTTATGAGAATCCCAATTCTTTCAAGCCTTGAAAGAGAAATGAGAAGTTTTGAAAGATGCTTGGTTGAATAAGAGGTTATTCAAAAATAATCTTTCCTAGTTAAGCTAGGACTTGTGAGAAGTGCTAAGCTAAATAATCTTGTCAATTGTTACAAGATTCTACAAAACATATACCTAGTGCATTGTGTGTGGATGAAATACTTGATCGGTACAAGTTGTATTATTCATCGCAAATTCGTTCGTTATGTGATAGTCGATAAGAAAGTTCTTTCAAGTTAAAGAACCGAAACCAAGGTCGGGAACCTTGATGTGTACTTGGTAAGATTCATGCTATGAGAGAGAACATGAATGTGAAGGAAAATGCAAGTGTAAGAAGTTTGAACACATGGACACATGGGATGTTAAACTTCTATTGCAATCAATAAGTGTTTACACTTATGATATACATCACAAGGTTATAATATGATATTGACTACCCGAGTGTGATGTCGACATTTGTCGTTTGAGTTATTATTAACTCACTTTGTACATTGTTATATCCAAACGGGTTGTAGAGACAATTGAACCCCGTTAAAGTGAACATGGATTAACATTGTTTTTGCCCATAGTTACTTATATGAGGTGACGTCTCGAAGTGACTACAGTGTGATGCGATTGATGGCAAGTTCAAGTGCCATAGAGTCATGTGAGATGACTAGTCGATCACATAGGCAGATTGTTAGGAACTTTTTGTCGGGCCTAATGACCGCTTATAGAGTTCTGGCAAATTTATATAGCCTGGTCGTGGCGAGAGCTACTATAGTATTCAAAATGAGTCGATTCTTTTGACTAAAGGCTATTCACCTAAGATGGCACAGTTTCAGATTAACTTTGATTTGTGTTACTACGACCTTCGTAAATGGGGTCAAATGGGCATATTTTGGGTTATGATGGCTGTGGCTAGTCGAAGGGAATGAGTGCAATAGGAATTGTCCACCCCTAGTCAGGGTTATAACAATATCTCAGGGCCACTCGAGGAGCAATGAATCGAAATGCGTGGCCACGCTCGGAAGGTATCCGGATCGAGTGGATAAATCCGGTCAATCGCTTATTCTCCGGATCGAGGAAACCACTCTCGATATGATCACTTGCAAGTACGACCTGAAAGACACCTTGCATTGAGTGGGAGATAGTAATAGGACAAGAGAATTGGTGACGCACATTTGTCGAGGACAAGTGGGAGATTGTTGGAATATGTGTCCTCCGACAATAATGCGATCACGATCATGATCATGATGATCACATGTTTAAGTCTCATTAAAATGAATACAATTGGGAAGTAATATTGTTACTGTCAACTGGTCAACATATATCGGTAATGATTGGCTGACTAGAGTTTGACATTACTGTCGTGTGACGGTGGTGATCAGTTGACCCCCTAGGTCATACCTAAAGGGCAATACTCTTAATTGATTATTTAATTAATCGTATAATGTTGCGAGTTAATTAAATTACTTGAAAATTGACGGACGATTTTGGAAGTAAAATTTACGTATCATATTGAAATGTGATTAAATAAGATACGGTCTGAGTAATTGAATTGTATCATTACTCGGATGAAATAATTGTTTAATGTAACAATTAAATTGAATGAATTGTTATAAATACAATCAGTTGTAATTTATAAATGGTAAAATATTTTGGCACAAGTAATTATAAAATTACTAAGTCGATTTTTGTATGTGACGTATTTTTATTAATACGTTGATTTTTAATATGTTAAAAATACATAACAAATTTATATCACATATGACATGTGACATATTGACAATTGACAAAAATAATATGGAATCCATATTATAGAGTGGGCCGAAAATTAGAGGGATTTAAGCTAATTATATGTTGTTTGTAATTAGTGGAAAACACAATGATTAAAAGCAAGCCTAGCCATGCAAGCCTATTGTTCCTTGTGAAGAACAATTTCTCCATGCATTGGCTCTCCTAAAGCCCCTCCTCTTACATGGTTTTGAGAAGGCAAATGCTATCATTGTTTTTCCATAATTTTACCTAATAATATACTAAGTGTAGTGTATTATTCATTCATTCCATCCATCATCAAAAATACAATTTTAGAGAGAATAAAAATCCTCCTCTTTTCTCTCTAAAACCGAAATATTCAAAGAGTTAAAAATATTTTGGTTCAATTTTCTTCTTGATTAATATTATACTAGTATTTGTAATATTAATTAAAATTAAGAGTAGCCTTGGGTATAAAGCTTAGGGAGAGATCTTATACTTAGATCTTGTTCATCCATAAGGAAAAGCTCAAGATCAAAAGAGAAAGGTGATCTCTTTTGTGCCCTTAAATCCGAAATCAACAATGTAAGGACATGATTTCTCTTCTATTATATTATTTGTTTGCATGCATAAAATCCGTTTTAATTTTATGACAAATTAATTTCGACATATAAGAGTATGTTAGTATGTATATGAATCTACATTTCCTTCAATAGGTCCCCTACATCTTAGCACGAGGGGTTTAGCTACTCATGCTTATGATGAAAACAACAATAAAATTAACGAATAAAACTACTGAATTCATGCTTGAAATAATTAAACAAACAAATAACATAAAACGATAATTTTGGCTTCGGGAAACTAATCTAGCAATTCTACCTGTGAACAAATAAAGTAACGAATACTCAAAATAAGACAGAAGAATACCGATTTGAAGTAGGAAAGAAGAATTGCAACACAAAGATCCAAAAACCGAATGCGAATGTAGCTTTTATTGAAGGAAATAATTATAAACTAAAGAACCCTAAAATTTGATGATGAAAAACTGATTGATTATTCTGAAAACTAAGGTTACGTTATATAGGAAAAATCCTGCGTAACTTTTATTCCTAAACCTAATCGCAATGGGCTTCTAACTTCTCGTCCTTTTAATTTGCGGATCAGCTCGTGGAGTGGTCGATCGACCAATGAGGCCAGTCGATCGACCAAAGGCGCTGTACAGAATTGCATTCTGACGATTCCTGTAGCGCGCACCGATCTTAAAATAGCTGCCATTTCTTCGTTACTTGGTCAAATCAGGCGTTCTATGCGGAGTTGGAAATCTAAGAGGATAAGCTTTCACCTCCATTTGGAATCACTCAATTATCTGCTCTAGAACTCGAGATATAGCCATCTGAAGCAGCCTACAATGTCGAGAAGCATTCTGACGGTCTATAGACCATGTAGGTCAGTCTATAGACCACTGTAGCTGGTAATCCGCTTCTGAAATTCTCGTAAATATATCTTTCAGGCCTTGAAATGCGCACCAAGTTCGCTTCCCGAGTCACTACTCCATGTCAAATGCAATGCAAAGTACTTAGGGACGGATTCGGCTCATTTTCCGCCATATTCTTCACATACCTACAAAATCACACGAAAAGGAAGAAATACACGAAACAAGGGAAATAGTAGCATAAACTACTCAATTGATCTCTGAAATGCGTGTGAAATGAGGTGCAAAACATAATATATTAGACACGCATCAGAACAATCTATAGTCAATGAATCGGCTCAAAAGAATACTATAATAGCTCTCGCCGCGATTAGGCTATATAAAATTGCCAGAAATCTATAAGCGGTCACTGCCCGTGTAATACCCGTCCTTTTAGGGACACGTTAACTAAAGTTAACAAACCTTGGTGACATGTCTTGGCCTTTGGGAAACCTTAGGAGAGATATCTTGTGTCTTGGTGGTCGGACTCACGATGGAGGTTTAGTTTTCGGTACTTGTCGTTAGGAGCACCTAGACCAAAACACAATTTATAACTTCACAAACAACTCTACAATTAGTAAAGAGGCAAGTAAAGGTCGGATCCCAAAGGACGGGAATTGAGATGAGATTTTCTATTGCAACTAGTGGTGTCTAAGGGTGTCACAATTTGGGGTTTGAAGTAGAAGATCACTAAACTAAATAACAATGAAAGTAAACAAGCAAGATGATTAAAAAGGGATGTAAACAATTGATAAAAGGAACTAGGGTGTCATGGGGTCATAGGGGATTCATGGGAATTGATCATACAAACATATTCTCAAATTATAAGCCAGCAATTATTGTTGTGATGGATCGAGTTGGTTTATATCTTACAATCCTAGGAAAGTTTGGGTCCCGGAGCCGAATCGATTAGATTGTACAACACCTACAAGTCGACTTAATCTTTCCTACTCAACAATATGCATGGTCTAATGAGACTCGAGTTGGTTTATGTCTTACAAGTCTCATTGAAAAGATAGGTGATGGGTAAAAAATGCAAGGATTCATAGGCTCACATTTCATCAAACATAACATGTGCATAAGTTGAGATCACAACAAGCAAGCAAATAAATTATGAAAACATATTAGATTAAGCATGAATCATTCCCCATGTTGATTTCCCCTAATTACCCATTAACCCTAGCTAAGGAAACTACTCACTCATTATCATGTTGAACATGCTAGAAAGGTTGTCAATCATACCAACAAAGTGAAACATGATGAATAAATGAAAGTAATTAACAATAATTAAAAAGGGATTAAGAGAATTATACCTACTAATGATTCCAATAATAAAGCAAAGAATAATACAAGTACTTGATGCTTGATTGGAAGGTTGTCAATCTCCCAATAATAACCCAAATAATCTTCAATTACCCAAAATAAAGGATGAACAAGAGAGAGATTAAGGAAATAAAACTTGTATTAAAACTTGATTAAATGTTGATTACAAGATTAAAAAGAGATTTGATTGATATTAACTACACTAAAGATTGCTAAGAAGAACATGCATCTCTAATTAGACTAATGGGGTATTTATAGTGGGGATTAGGTAAATAAATTAGGGTTAACTAAGGGCTTAAATGACGATTAAGTCCTTCAGGAATCGCCGGTCTCTAGGGAGACTCCGGTCTCTTTTTCGCCGATCTTAGAAAAAGATGCGCATCCTTCCTTGAAGCTTGTAGAAGACGAACTAGACTGTATGGGAATCCGGGCGTCTTAGGCACGGGACGGGCGGATTTAGGTGCTTCTGGACGGGCGTCCAGAAGGTAAAGACAGGCGGATTGGTGGCGTTTTGGACGAGCGTCTTGTGGAGGAAGACGCTCGGATAGTGGGTGATGGACGGGCGTCTTCAGCGAAATCCGCACAGATTGTCAAACAGCTTCATTCCTTCTTCTTTTCTTCCTTTTTCTTCATAGAATCCTTGAGGATTTCCTCGGGGATGCAAGGATCTTTTCTTATCATTGCCCATCTACTATAGTATGTACAAAGGCCTTCTAATCTTGTCCCTCCTTGATGCTTGGTCATTGAATTCAATCAATTTAGCTTCATTTTGCCATGAAAATGCAAGGTTTGCACTCCTTTCCTACCAAGGACACAAAACCTCAAAGAATATGCAAAACACAGGACTAAAGACAATAAATGACCCAAATATGCACTAAAAAGCATGGGAACAAGGCTAATTCGGGGACTAAATGTGCTTAAATTATGGTCACATCAAATATCCCCAAACCGAACCTTTTCTCGTCCCGAGTAAAGAGGTGACAAAGACTAGGACCGTTATTTAAACTAACCTAATAGTATAGCCAATATGAGACAATTAGCGGGTCTCACTCTGCCCCTTCAACTCACAACAAGACAACCATGAGGTAGGATGCCTTCTTGCAAGGCAAGGTGGGTCTTGCCAAAATGGCGACACATCCAAACATTAAGCACACACAATCAAGTAATTGATGCATCTACAAAAGAATAGCCACTTTCCTCATCTAAGTGGCGGAAATTATCTACAAGGGAAGCAATTCAAGGGTACACACTCCTTCATAGATGCAATTTCATCAAACTACTAAGCCTAGAAGGATACCAATAAATCACCTCCAAGTTGTGTCAAGCTAGGGTACCTTTGTCCTCAATCGTTAAATGCTTTTGTCATGAGTAGACTCCCTATGGTGTTAGAAACACTGGAGGATCGCGGAATTCCCCCTCTTGCCTAGACAAGAAGAAGGGTCGTCCCCTCTCTACCATGCACAAAAATGGATACGATGGATAAAGGGATCAATAGACATTTGAGTTTCATTTTGGGAGTTTGCTTTGTTGTTGTTTTTCCCCCCAATTTCTTGTGGCATTTGACATTTGAAAACACTTTCTTGCCATTTCTTTTTTATTTTTGGCATTTCAACACTTGACAACTTTTTGCATTTCTTTTTGAACATTTTCAAAGTCACCCCATATGTAGCGAGGGTGGCTTATATTTGAAGCTTTAGGAGTTCTATTTTTGCTCCTCTTTTCATTCGATGCAATTGGCAAACTTTCTTTCACTTTTCATTTCATTGAACTCAAATCAATTTCTTTTTGTGCCCATTCCCTTTGATGACAAAAATGTGGTAGAACATGGATGATGGATGCATGGTTTCAAGGGTCACCTTGGAATAAACGGTAGCCAAGGAGTTATCACACCACAAGGTACTCTTGACTAGGCCTTAATCCATGGGTCAAAGGATACTAGCATGACACATCCTAGGGTGTTTTACAAGTATTCTAACAAGCAAAGTCTTAAGAAGAAAAAGCATCTACTAGGGCCTATATACACTTGTCAAGCTTCCCAAGTAGACGGTTTCGCAAAATTTTTTCTAACATGCAAACTACATGCCATGATGCAACTAACATTTATACATCCTAATGCATATGCTTCTACCAACTAGTATGCCAAGTATTCTAAATGCAATCCTAAATTTACATTGTCTATACCGCATTAATCAAAATAAAGCCACATAGTCATTAACATAGAGTGGAAAAAGGAGATTGGAAAGATCATACCATGCGGTCTTCAATATCCTCATGTCTCGGATGTGGCGTAGTCGATCAATGTGAAAAAAGGTAGAACAAACACAATATATACAAAATAATATATACACGACTACACTAAAAGGAAATGAACATGTTTTTGGTTTTTCAATTTTTAAATTTTTTGGATTTTCGAAATTTTTGATTTTTTTGGATTTTTGAATAAAAGTTAAGTTAGAATTCCCCATCCCCACACTAATATGGGCATTGTCCTCAATGGCCAAAATGATGGGAAATTATGCAAGTATGATGCATGAATTCTACACTAAATGCAAGCTACACTAATCTACACTACATGATGCATGGGTTTTTGTTTATGACGGAGAGCGTAATTTAGATTACCTCCCGTTGCGTATGCATGTACTTCCCCAAACCGAGATAGACATTATTTCTAATGTCCTAAAGTCAGGGGTAGTTCATGCACACAAGATGCAATGCATGAAAGTAAATTGTCATTTTGGATTTTCAAAAGTGGGAACAATGAAATAAGAACACCTCAATGGGGCCGAGGTGTTAGTCCTCTATGTTGCTAGGACTCTCCAACCATAGACAAAGTCAAATATAGTACAAGTTAACAAAACATAAACTTCTTTCTTGAAAATTGAAATTAAAGAGAGGAGATGAGGAAACTTCACTTGAGCTTGAGATGGGTGCCTCACGCCCGCCCCATCTAGCTTATGAAGAGATCTTCTATTGATCGCCGTCATATCCCTCTAGATCATTATCCCATATTTCTTTTGATGCATCACTTGTATTCGGGTCCATGAACTCGTCCTCTTCGCTTCCAAGCTCCACCGTGTCCCCTCCGCAAGAATTGTTGCTCCCTTCCTCTTGTCGCCCGTTGGTCCCCTCATTTGCCCTCTCTGAATTGGGGAAGAGTAAATCCAATTGTGCCGAAGAGGGAAATGATCCCTCCTCACTAATCTTCCCCCTTTGAATCAAATCGTGGTATTGAGGGTAGAGTGCATAATAATTGTCCACGGTAGCTTCGTATTGTCGGAAGTGCAAATGTTGTAGAATTCCAGTTACAAAGTCATCACGGGGAAGGATAAAGGGGTTGGGGTGGTTGTACGGTTGATAAGGAAATGGGTAGGGAGGCACTTTGATTTTCTCATCTTGAGGTTGTTGTTCTTGTTGTTGTTGTTGTTGGGGATTTGGAGGTGGTGGTGCTTGTCTTGCTTGGGTTGGGTTTGGAGGGATGAGGTAGGACGGGATTGGTGATAAAGGTCCCCATCTTGGTGAGATTCTTGGTAGGCCGGTCATTGGTAGGTAGATTGGATCACTTCCTTTCGTTATCCACTTGATCCTTTTATCAACCCCCTCAAGGGTTATCAAATGATGATGGATAAGAAGGAGGTCTTCATTTATCCTTGTGTTTCCGGAAAGAGGAGCATACTCATTATTCTCATTGAATTTTGGATTGAAATGCTTTGCAATTTTCGTAATGAGCCCTCCATTAACAATGTGTTTCATCCCATCATCATCATCGTTCCTAAACTTTGCCCATTTTTCGAGTAGCACAAGAGGCGCATTAAAGTGGTACCCACCCCTTCCTTGGATATTGAGATAAGACTTCATGAACACAAGGTCAAGTTCGTTCACTATTGACGGGTCTCGGCGAGCAAGTAGAGTGCCGGAAAGGAACCGGTAAGTAAGTCTCAAAATAGGATTTTGAATGTGGAAAGCTAGACACTCCTTGATGTACATGAAATCTCGGCCGGTCATGGCCCTCCATAGGGGTGAAACACTATATCTCTTCGGCTTTGATGTCCGGGTAGGCGAGATCGAGACCAAGCACATTAGCAAATTTCACTAGAGTCATCATTCTTGAAACACTTTCCAACCTAAATTCTATGCATATTGTTCTATTCAAGGTTGTAATTTTCAAGAAGCTCAAAAATTCAAGCACAAGGGATCGGTAAGTTTGCTCATGCATGTGGAAAAGGGTAGAGAGACCAAACACTTCAAAAAGAGCTTCCATTTGGTGATAAATCCCAAGTTTCTTTAAACTACTATGACATAAAAACTTAGTAGGGAGAATGTTCTTACGAAGAAGCCGGTGAAAAACGAGTCTTTGCACATCATTGACGAATTCAACATTTGAGAAATCATCAAGCCTTGTAAGATCCACAATTTCTTCATGTTCCCTTCTTAATGTGTTGATATGGGAGGTAGAAGAGCTGCCTCTTACCCTTGGTATTCTCCTATCCCTAAAGGAAGATCCCTTTGGTGCCATTCTTTGATTATTGAGCTGGAATTTTTGATTTGTTAAAGTACAAAGATGTTCCTTGTGGATTGAATGTTGCCTTTGAAACCCTAGAAATCTGGGGCTTCTTGATTTTGTGAGGTAAAAGAGTGTTTGGTATATGCTTTAGCGTCATAAGGAGGTGGGTTTTTATAATACAAGTGGAAGGAGGGATGATGTGTCACAAATTGTGTGGTGGGGTGTATTAAAATTAGGAAAAATCGGGATTGATTAACGCAGGAAGACGAGCGGATTCGAGCACAAGACGCTCGGATTCTGTCTTTTCGGGACGAGCGGATTTAAGGGAAGATGCCCGGATTCTGTTTTAGTTGATTTTCTAAAAATTTGACGCAGCCAAGACGAGCGTCTCGAGCACAAGACGCTCGGATTTTCTGAAAGGAGACGGGCGTCTTTCCTCAAAGACGAGCGGATTCTGATGCAGCAAGGTTTCTTGTTTTGCACTAGCAAAAAGACGGGCGTCTTTCTGCAAAGACGAGCGGGTTCTTTAGGACGAGCGTCTTCTTCGCCAGGACGCTCGGATTCCAGCAGGACGAGCGGATTCCAGGGAAGACGCTCGGGTTCCTTGCTGCGGATTTTCCTTTGATTTCCTCGACTTCGATAAATGCCTCCCCACACTTGAAAATTGATTCCTTCCTTCATTCAAAATTCATTAGTGACCCTCCCTCACTTACTCTCATGGAAAGAATTTATGTTTATGATAAAAGAAATGCAACAAAAATTATAAATACAAGTTAGAGGGTTAGTTTATTTACAAGTGGTGGTTTAGGGAGGACTCCACCAAACTCTCCCTTTGATGATTCTTTCAAGGATGAGGAGACCCGAGGTAGGTGACCTCGACCTCTCCAATAAATGCTCCCTCATAGTATGGCTTCAATCTTTGACCATTGACCTTAAACTAGCTTCCATCTTCCGCCTTGATTTCAAAATCCCCATATTTTCCAACTTCGGTGATCACGTAGGGACCCATCCATCTAGAGTTCAACTTTCCCGGAAAGAGTCGGTAGCGGGAATTGAATAGAAGGACTTTATCCCCCTTGTGCAAGGCTTTTTGCTTAATCCTCTTGTCATGGAGCAATCTTGTCCTTTCTTTGTGGATTTTGGCATTTTCATAAGATTGTAGTCGGAATTCCTCCAACTCTTGAATTTGAATCATCCTCTTTTGACCACTCAATTGGAGATCAAGGTTAAGGGCTCGGATTGCCCAAAAACCTTTGTACTCCAATTCGATTGGCAAGTGGCATGCTTTTCCATAAACAAGCTTGTAAGGGGAGGCTCCTATGGGAGTCTTATAGGCCGTCCTATAAGCCCAAAGAGCGTCATCAAGCTTTGTGCTCCAATCTTTTCGGGTCTTGTTCACAACTTTCTCAAGAATTTGCTTGATCTCCCTATTTGAAACTTCAACTTGACCGCTTGTTTGAGGATGGTATTGTTGGGAAATGTGTCCTCAACAATAGTGCGATCACAAGATTTAAATATCATTATTAAATCTCATATAAAGAATACGTAAGGGATGATTCAATTATATAGTCAAATGATCAACATTAATCGGTAACGATTGGCTTGCTAGAGTTTGACGTTACTGTCGTGGGACGGTGGTGGTCAGTTTATCCCTTAAGGTCACACCTAAAGGATGATGCCCTTATCTATAAAGTTAATTAATTGTATGTCGATACAAGTTGATTAATTCCTTAAAAATGAACAATTTATTTTTAATAAGAGGAAATATGTATCTTATTATAATGTGATTAAATAAGATCATATTTAGTGGATTAATATGTTAATTCACTAAATTATGTTGAGGTTTTATAAATGTTTCGAGGTAGAGGTAATTAGTTATCTACATTTACAAGAGGTTGTGAATTTAACTAACTAGCTATTATGGGACCCATTATATGTTGATATAATGATAAAATATTACTCAATAAGTTGAGTGAATATATGTTTATTAATCTGTGTCATAATTGTTGTATGATCAAATTAATATTTAATTATGTGAGATAATTAAACATAAGACTTATAAGCATTTGTGGGACAAATATTATAAGACAAAAATGGACCCATATAAGTAAATGTATACCGTCCAAATGGGTAGATGGATGAGCATATGGGTTTTGTCATTTTGTTGTTGGAAAGATACTCCAACAACTTATGACAATGCTTTATAAATTAACACTACTACCTAAACATTATAGAACATTGTAAAAGAGAGTTTTGAGAAGTGAAATTTGCTCTTTTAAAGAGCAAAGGGCCGGACCATAGGAGAGAGAAAAGAGCTTTTGTTGTTCTCAATTTTTCCCTCTCTCATACTCTCAAAATATGCAACATGCAAACTTCTTACATGTTCATCTTCCTCTTCATCAAAACATTAGTTTTTGATTCAATTTGTTCATAAAGATTACTAATATTATTAGTGTAATATATGAGTATTAGTAATCAATTTTAAGGTAAACTACTAAACAAATATCTAGCAAATATTATTTAGTGGGGATAAGGGATAATCTTGGGTGCAATCAAGAGGAGTGACTTCTATACTTGAGGTCTTGGAGGATCATCCTATTACTCATCATAGCTCAAGAACAAGTGAAGGTAGGAGACCTTACTTGTGCCCATAAAACCGAAATCAACAATGTAAGGGACATTGTTTTCTTATAAATCTCTTATTTTGTTATGCATGCACTAGATCTAAAGAATAAATTATAAACAATTAATTTGTTCACTATTAGAGGAGTCTAATAATAGGTATATGAACCTAACAGGTATCCCAAGCCGGTTCTATGTTGAACACCATACTTTGTCAAAAGAGATGCGAGCTTCTTCTCATGAAAATGCATTCCTCCATCATTTATGATTGCTCTAGGAACTCCAAATCTTGGGAAGATTATTTTTTTGAAGAGCTTGGTGACCGTTTTTGCATCATCGTTTGGGGTGGCAATTGCCTCCACCCACTTTGAGACGTAGTCTACGGCCAGAAGGATATACTTATTCCCATTGGATGTCACGAACGGGCCTTGGTAGTCGATCCCCTAAACATCAAAGATCTCCACCTCTAGAATGCCCCTTTGTGGCATTTCGTTCCTCCACGAGATATTCCCCGTTCTTTGACAAGCATCACAATGAATGATGAATTCCCTTGTGTCTTGAAACATTGTAGGCCAAAAGAAGCCCGATTGAAGAATTTTGGCAATGGTTCTCCTTGCTCCATGGTGCCCACCGTAGGGCGATGAGTGGCATCCTTCCAAGATTCCTTGGACTTCCCATTGAGGGATGCATCTCCGGTAGAGCCCATCACTACACTCCTTGTAGAGGTTTAGGTCATCACAAAAGTACCTCTTTACTTCGAATAAGAACCTCTTCCTTTGGTTGTAGTTCAAATTTGGAGGGAGTACTCTTCCAACGATATAGTTGGCATAATCGGCAAACCATGGGGTGATGTGCCTTTCAAGTTGTGTTTGAATGGCCATCAAGATATCGTCGGGAAATGAATCATTGATCGGCATTTCTTCTTGTTCATCATGAAACCGGATCCTTGACAAGTGATCCGCCACTACATTTTCGGCTCCTTTTTTGTCTCTTATTTCCAAGTCAAATTCTTGAAGAAGCAAAATCCATCTCAACAACCTTGGTTTTGCCTCCTTCTTTATCAAGAGATGTCGGAGAGCACGGTGATCCGAAAAGACAATTACTTTGGATCCAAGTAAGTAGGAACGGAATTTGTCCAAAGCATAGACAATAGCAAGAAGCTCTTTCTCGGTGGTATCATAGTTCACTTGGGAGGGATCAAGAGTCTTGCCTATATAATAGATGGCATGAAGAGCTCTTCCTACCCGTTGGCCAAGAACCGCTCCAACGGCGTAGTTACTAGCATCACACATAATCTCGAACGATAGTTCCTAATTTGGAGGTTGAATAATCGGTGCCGAGATTAGTGCTTCCTTGATTCTATTAAAGGCTTCAACACACTCATCAGTGAAATGGAATTGGGCATCTTTAAGCAAGAGTTGAGTGAGGGGTTTCGCTATTTTTGAAAAATCTTTTATGAAACGGCGATAAAAACCCGCGTGACCGAGAAAACTTCTCACCCCTCTAACATTCACGGGAGGTGGGAGTTTCTCTATCACCTCAACTTTAGCTTTATCGACCTCGATGCCCTTTTCCGAGATTAAATGACCCAAAACAATTCCTTCATTGACCATGAAGTGATACTTTTCCCAATTTAAAACAAGGTTAACATCTTCACATTTTTGCAATACAGGAGAAAGATTATGCAAACATGAGTCAAAGTCCTTTCCATAAACGCTAAAATCATCCATAAAAACTTCCATTATGGTCTCTAGGTAGTCAGATAAGACACTCATCATGCATCTTTGGAAAGTGGTGGGGGCATTACATAAGCCAAACGGCATCCTCCTATATGCAAAAGTACCATAAGGACATGTGAAGGTGGTCTTATGTTGGTCATCCGGGTGTATAAGGATTTGAAAGAATCCCGAATACCCGTCAAGGTAACAAAAGAATTTGTTGGAGGCTAACCTCTCAAGCATTTGGTAAATGAATGGTAGGGGGAAATGATCCTTTCTTGTTGCGGAATTCAATTTTCGATAGTCAATGCACATACGCCAACCGGTGATCTTCCTTGTGGGTATTAACTCATTCTTTTCGTTTGTCACCACCGTGGTACCTCCTTTCTTAGGTACCACTTGGACGGTGCTAACCCACAAAGAATCCAATATGGGATATATGATTCCCGCATCAAGTAATTTCATAACCTTTCCTTTGACAACTTCTTGCATGTGGGGGTTTAATCTTCTTTAGGGTTGAATGGTAGGTCTATGGTCCTCCTCTAGATGAATTATATGCATGAAAAAGTTGGGACTTATCCCCTTAAGGTCATCTAGACTATAACATCAAGCCTTTTCATGTTATTTCAACACATCAAGCAATTTTCCCAATTGGTTCTCATCAAGTCTATCATTAACAATCACGGGTTTGGTCTTTTATTCCTCTAGATGAATTCTATGCATGCAAAAGTTGGGGGAAGGGGTTTTAAAGTAGGAGTTTGTACCTCACTTTCCTCCTTTTAAGGTTCATTGAGAATTTGCTCCATCTCCATTAGACATTCCATTCTCATGGCTTATTCAACTTGTTCTTCATTCTCATCAATCTCATCATATTCGAATTCCATGACGGATTCCTCTTACTCTTGAGCTTGTAAGATGTCTTCTAGGATGGATTGCTCATCTTCTATAGTTTGACATGCTTCCACAAGGATGTTGTGTACTAATTCGGATTGTGCATGAGTAAGTTCTTTGTTAGCTAGAGCGGCCTCAAAAAGATCTACCTATAATTCCCAATACATATTTTTTGCCTCACTTGCTTCCAAGGCTTCCAATGCTTGCATGGGATCTTTGAAGAAAGGTATACTTAAGTGGTCCTCTACAAAACAGTCTATAAGGTCCATCTTGCAAAATATCGAACAACTTGAAAACAATTAGAACAAACCTTGAGGAGTTTTACTTCCCCAAGGCAAAGAAAGACACAACTAATAACAATATAAGAAAATCTAAATCAAGTTAACACCGTCCCCGGCAACGGCGCCATTTTTTGTCGGACTCACGATGGAGGTTTAGTTTTAGGTACTTGTCGTTAGGAGCACCAAGACCAAAACACAATTTTTATAACTTCACAAACATCTCTACAATTAGTAAAGAGGCAAGTAAAGGTCGGATCCCAAGGGACGGGAATTGAGATGAGATTTTTTATTGCAACTAGTGGTGTCTAAGGGTGTCACAATTTGGGGTTTGAAGTAGAAGATCACTAAACTAAATAACAATGAAAGTAAACAAGCAAGATGATTAAAAAGGGATGTAAACAATTGATAAAAGGCACTAGCTGGGTGTCATGGGGTCATAGGGGATTCATGGGAATTGATCATACAAACATATTTTCAAATTATAAGCAAGCAATTATTGTTGTGATGATCGAGTTGGTTTATATCTTACAATCCTAGGAAAGTTTGGGTCCCGGAGCCGAATCGATTAGATTGTAAAACACCTACAAGTCGACTTAATCTTTCCTACTCAACAATATGCATGGTCTAATGAGACTCGAGTTGGTTTATGTCTTACAAGTCTCATTGAAAAGATAGGTGATGGGTAAAAAATGCAAGGATTCATAGGCTCACATTTCATCAAACATAACATGTGCATAAGTTGAGATCACAAAAAGAAAGCAAATAAATTAGGAAAACATATTAGATTAAGCATGAATCATTCCCCGTGTTGGCTTCCCCTAATTACCCATTAACCCTAGATAAGGAAACTACTCACTCATTATCATGTTGAACATGCTAGCAAGGTTGTCAATCATACCAACAAAGTGAAACATGATAAATAAATGAAAGTAATTAACAATAATTAAAAAGGGATTAAAAGAATTATACCTACTAGTGATTCCAATAATAAAGCAAAAAAATAATAGAAGTACTTGATGCTTGATTGGAAGGTTGTCAATCTCCCAATAATAACCCAAATAATCTTCAATTACCCAAAATAAAGGATGAACAAGAGAGAGATTAAGGAAATAAAACTTGAATTAAAACTTGATTAAATGTTGATTACAAGATTAAAAAGAGATTTGATTGATATTAACTACACTAAAGATTGCTAAGAAGAACATGCATCTCAAATTAGACTAATGGGGTATTTATAGTGGGGATTAGGTACATAAATTAGGGTTAACTAAGGGCTTAAAAGACGATTAAGTCCTTGAGGAATCGACGGTCTCTAGGGAGACTCCGGTCTCTTTTTCGCCGGTCTTAGAAAAAGATGCGCATTCTTCCTTGAAGCTTGTAGAAGACGAACTAGACTGTATGGGAATCCGGGCGTCTTAGGCACGGGACGGGCGGATTTGGGTGCTTCTGGACGGGCGTCCAGAAGGTGAAGACGGGCGGATTGGTGGCGTTTTAGACGAGCGTCTTGTGGAGGAAGACGCTCGGATTGTGGATGATGGACGGGCGTCTTCAGGGCAATCCGCACGGATTGTCAAACAACTTCATTCCTTCTTCTTTTCTTCCTTTTTCTTCATAGAATCCTTGAGGATTTCCTCGGGGATGCAAGGATCTTTTCTCATCATTGCCCATCTACTATAGTATGTACAAAGGCCTTCTAATCTTGTCCCTCCTTGATGCTTGGTCATTGAATTCAATCAATTTAGCTTCATTTTGCCATGAAAATGCAAGGTTTGCACTCCTTTCCTACCAAGGACACAAAACCTCAAAGAATATGCAAAACAAAGGACTAAAGACAATAAATGACCCAAATATGCACTAAAAAGCATGGGAACAAGGCTAATTCGGGGACTAAATGTGCTTAAATTATGGTCACATCACTTGGTAAGCGTTGGGTGTGTGGTACTTGATCTAGTCGTGGCTTCTCGATCGAGTAGGTGGGAGGCTCGATCGAGTAGGGGCCACTCGATGGAGTAAGTTAGTTACTCGATCGAGTAACGCCTTTACAGCAAGCATTTATATATCATGTTTTGTATAACCACAAACCATTTCCGCCATTCATTTCCTAAACCTAGATGCCGTCACTCTTCCTTCTCCTTCACCTTTGTCCTTCCTTGAGGTCCTTGAAGATGTTTATGCTATGGGGATAGGTTGCTTGAGTCGGTTAGCGGTCTTGACGATGGATAGCTGTTCGTAGGTATGTCATCGTCATCATCGTTATCATTGTTGATTTCGGTTAGGGTTATAGTGGTTGTGATAGATGGTTGTACTATTTTTATAGGTGTATTGCGTGGTTGATTGATATCATGTAGTCGGACGTGGAATCGCTGCGGTGCGCTAAAGGTAGGTTCGCCTACTAAGTTCTGTTGGTTGTCTAGTGTGTATTTGGTTGTGATTTGATTGTTGTGTCAGTGTAAATGATTGGTTGTAGTGGTTGGTTTGTGTGATGTGATTGTGTTTATCATGGTTGTGGTACAACTGTCTGTGATTGTTTGTCTCTGGTTCTTGAGGCGCGTCCTCGGCTGATTGGAGTCACTTGCGGGAGTGGCTTCACGCCCTAGTTTCGTCCTCCGTGGAACCCGCTACGGGAGGGGATGTGCACATTAATGGGACAGGGTTATATCTCAGTATGATGAGCGGGGCTTAGGTGGGAACGGCTGCGGTCCCCCACTGGCAGGGCTGGTCCAGTAGACAGTCGGTGACGGTGATTGATTTGAGATGTGGTGTGTGTGTGTGTTTTGTGTACTTGTGCAGTGTCTTTGGTCGTTGATGTGTTGTTTCAGTTACTGACCCTGTGTGGTTTTGTCTCTGTTTGTTCTGTAGTGTCTGTCGTGATCCTCTATGGTGAGCAGTCAGTCTTAGCAGGTGATGTCTTGGATGATAGCTGGATAATTTGCGGGATGAGTCTTTCACGAGTGATGACAGAGGTGTAGATGACCTAGTTGGTAGTAGTTCGAGTTGTATCTTTTTATATCTTAGTTTGTTAATCATTATAAACCAACTTAACTATTCTCTTATCGACATTTGATTATTACTGTCCTCGGGCAACCGAGATGTTGATGCCCTTTTATGATAGGGAAGGTCTTGTTAAGGCTCCTTGGTGTATGGGGGTGTCACAAAGTGGTATCAGAGCGACGATTTTGAAACCTGTAACAAATGAGCCTAATGAACGTAGTGAGTCTAATAAAATGAACCTGGTGTATGTATATTGGGAGCCCCAGCTGATGCTAGATTTTGGGTAAGTAGGCGCCCTCATTTCAAAATCATGGCCCCATTATGCATAAGCCAGTCACTGGTTAAAGGGATATCGAGTTGGGAATTATGTGCCTAGTGTGTATAATGAGTATGTTAGAGATGTGTGCGATGACGTTTTCATTGATGCTAGCATATGTGTGATGATAATGACAATGGTGAAAATCGGTGATCAAATAGAAGTGTTTGTGAAAAGAGTAGAAGTGGTGAAGTTTTTTTTAAGTGTGACATGTGTAGAACGTGGTGATGGTTGTGTTTACTTCGAATATTTGGTATTATTAGTAATTGATATAAAAGCATGTGAGCCTTATATGTGGTAGTAATAGTGATGATTAGTAAGTTTTAAATTTGTTGTAGTGGTTATCGAAATAATATTGGAGTGAATGTGATGGATGAATGATTGAATGCTTCCGCAATATGGCATAGTTGAGTTGAGTAAGCTATTTGTTGATTGTCGTATAAAGTTAGATAGTAGTAAGCTTGGATGTTAAAGAAGGGTTGAGTGTTATACGGATGATTAGAGTGATTTGATTAGAAGTTCTTTTGTTGTAGTCATAAATGTATGCTTATAAATAAAAGAAACGTGCTAAGAGTATGCATAAGAAAGATGAAAGTTTAATCATTTGGTTGCGTAATGGTTGTTATAGAATTGAAATAAAGGGGTTGAATGAAGTAATACGTTTTGTTGGAATTAATACATCGTAATTGTGTAGTAGTAGTATGTCGTGAGTAAGTATGATAATCTGTGACGATTTCCGAATTTACTTTGTGCGTTGTTGTTTTGCAGGAACCGTTACTTAATTCCGTAACTTTTGACCTCGTTCTTAACCTTGCCCGACCAAGTAGGAGTGTTCACTCCATCGAGTAGACCTCATTAGATCTAGTTGGGATGTTATAACGTCGAAAAAGTTGGATCTGCCAGCAGAAACTCGACTGAGTAGCTCCAACTCTATCGAGTAGAGGCCACTCGATCGAGTAACCTACTTACTCGATCGAGTATGTGAATAGTACTCGGGATATCGCATGTTTCATAACCTTTCTTTCTCTCTTTACTCTTCATTCTTCATTCAAACCAAACCCTAAAACCTCTATACTTCTCTCTTGTGCCTCAATCCTTGTTGTTGGGCGTTTAAATCTTGGTGATTTCTCTACTTAATTCATTCTTTTGCTTGCTAATCAATCAAGGTATGAATGTCTATCCTATTTTGATGTTTTAATTAATTAGAAGCATGTTGGATGTTGAAAGATGATAGAAATTCGATTTATGTGGACTAAATTTTGTTTATAATTGTTGTAATATGATCTACTTGCTTCAATTTGTTGAATGTTGACATGTATTATGCAAAAATCGAATAAAAAAGAGGGTTTATTTGACCCAAAATTTCTAGGGTTTGAGTTTTTAAATTGAATATTGATTATCTTTTGTGGGTAAAAGGGAGACAATTGAGTAATATATGTTATACATATCATGTTTAGAGTTGATTTTGATGATTTTTCCTCAAAATGTTTGCCTTAAAACTCCGTCTTAAAAGTGCCCCAAACTGAAATTCGTCTTACTTTTGGTGGAACTTGTTTGTTGGTAATGTTATTTTGAATGTCAAGTTATCAAAATTAGTGGTTGTAATGTAAGAGGATGCCAAACTTGTTACAATTTTTACAGCTGTAGAGATCGTCTGATGACTAGAATTGAGAGTTATACTTGTAATTTCTGGATTGTTGGTGATAGTGTGTACTTAGTTGCTCTTTTCTATGATTATACATGAATGTCATGCATGTTTTTCATATATATGTGGTTGTATATTTAAGTTATATGTTGCAACAGATGTCGAGACCAACCGTGGGAACCCGACAGAGCAAGAGGGGAAGGGCTTCTGAGCCCGAGGTAGGACAAGGGAGTGGACCAACAGTCCCAGCGGTACCGGAGTACCCGTCCATAGTCTTTGTGGATTTCACCCAAAGAGGTAGATTTGTGGCCTTGCAGAACCGTAAGATGAGACATGCCTGCTGTATAGACATGATCCTTTTGACTGAGTTGGGGGTTGAGACTAATGTCAGGCACATCTTTGAGACCTTGGGGATGACTGGGTTATATCACCTTCGTAAGTACTCCTATGCTTTCTTGACACTCGAGTTTATGAGCTCCTTCAACTATATGATGCGGTGGAACAAACCGTTGAGTTCCACCTTATGAACACAAGCTTTATTCTGACCATAGATTTGTTTGCTACTCACCTTAGCCTTCCTAAACCCGCCACGGGAGCCCTTCGGGATATACCAACCGAGTGTGGGGTTAGTAGTCTCATGCCTTGTCTTACCGGGAAATAAGCTCCTACTTCGAGTAACATGTTGATCAACGATGTTCAACATGTTACCTTGAAGATCTTCCTTCGTGCCTTAACTTGTCTGCTGTATGAGAGAAAGGATGTGAGTAAGTTGAACTCCAATGAGTTGATGTTGCTGATGGCGTACCTTAACCCCGACCGATCTCAAAGAGTGACCTTTAGTGCCCCTGCTATAGTGTGTGTCAGTCTAGCCCATATGGCTTCTTCCGATACCCATTTTCTGAGTTGTGGTGCCATTGCCACTCAGTTGGCAGAGAGACTGACTTTCTTTGAGGCCTCGTCGGCCTATACTCCTTTGACCACCACGGTGCCTACCTATGACCGCGACTACTTCCTCGACCAGAAATGGTTGAGAACCTTGGCAGATGATTGTTTAGCATGGAGAGTGTGTGGTACGAGTTGGCTGCGTAAAACAGCTCCTGAGCACCTTCCAGTGATAGAGCCTTTACCCGCGGCAGTAGTGTCTGCCGATTCCGACGAGGATGAGGAGGAGGAGGAGCGTCCTGTGAGGCAGACATACCTCATTGACCCTGAGATCCTACATGCGATGCCCGAGCTGAGGAAGGGGGAGAATGTGAGATCTGTGGAGGACCGACCTAGAGTGGGGAGGGGGCCACGTCGAGTGAGGGAGAGGGTGGCTGAGACTCAGCCGGAGCAGCCAATGCCACCACAGTACCAGTTCCCTGGTTACCCTTCTTTTGATAGCCCGAAGATGCGAAAGAGCTACCTTACAGAGAGAGTGTCTTCTACCTTGACACTCCGGAACATGCACAATATGGCCTACGTACAGGGCATTGGGACCACGGGACCTCAGCCGGTGTGGTGGAGAAGTGTTGGGGACGATAGTGGGGTCTTCCACTCGTATGGTGGGGATAGGTCTACTTGGGGAGAGCCTCAGTCGTACCCCTATGGTTGTTTGACCCCTTGGCATGTGAGAGCTGATACTGGAGTTGGTGGTGATGCGAGTCATGGCACGTCGGGAACAAGCACTTCAGGTGGTGGTGGTGGTGATGATGATGTAGTGATGGACGAGCAGCAGCATGGGTGATGATGATACTCTATTTTATTCTTTTCATGTTTCATAGTTTATGGTGGATATTAGTTCATTTTAGGTTGGTACTTTTCAAAATGAGTTGTATGGTTGACCATAAGGCCTTACTTTGTGAATTATTAGACTTGTTATGCAGGATTTTAGGGTCGGGAGAATATCCAGACTCATGATTATATGTTGTTTGATGGGTAATTGGCTGAGTGGGGAACTTATCGGCCTGTGGAAACTCGATCCGACTTCCCCTTACTCGATCTAGTAGCTGCAGGTGTATCATTGGAGGAGCAGTCTGATCTCGGCCTACTCGATCGAGTAGCTGCCGAGCTCGATCGAGTAGGGCTGGCTCGATCGAATGCCTGACCAACTCGATCGAGTGTCACTGTTATAGGACCTTTTCGAGTTGATATTTATTTGAATCATCGTATTTTTGAATGCTTTTATATTGAACCTTGTTGTGGATGTTCATTAACATTGTTTAGCTCCACCGTCAACTTCGTAGTTGTGTGTGGTCGTCTGATGTGTATAGTTTCCAATTGTATGCGGTATATGTGGGTCGGAATGAGAAAACGAATTGTTGGGGAACCATAATATGTGGCGATACTGTTCAAGTCAATCATCGTGTATATATATATGTCCTTGAGTCATGTGTTTAGGTAATGTTAAGAAAAGTGTTGCTTCGGTCATAAGTCAGATATGCATTTTGGTCACTTCACTTCGTTTTAGTGGTGTTTGTGTTACTTTGTAATCTTTATGCGGTCAAGTTAGATGGATCGAATACTATGTTTATAATATTGTTGATTGTTCGGTATGGTCGTATAGTATATCATTATTGGATTTGCTGCAAGTTTGTAACATTATATCCGCGATATGTTACGTAGTATCTGTGGTTGTAATCACGTAATGTCAGTTAGTATGTTGTGTTTGTGTGAATCATTGTTGTCTATGATGTATGAGTAATGTCAATGTGATATCACATGTGTCGGGTTGAGGGGCATGGAGGTTATATGACGGTGAACTTCGGGGACGAAGTTCCTTTTTAGAGGGAAAGAGTAATGTCGCAAAAGAAAAATGACGTAATTATAACAAATTTGCGGTATTTTTTGGTTTTTTAAAGATATTTTAAAACTACGAGAATGATTGTTTGATTAGTCTTATATGATGATTTGGATAGCTTCATAGTAGTAATGATATAAGTGAGTAAGAACTTAAAATTTTTGGATAAAACGGTATATTGTATGCTTTATTTTCAATAATTGTTTGTTATGGCGACTTGAGAATTCAACGTTATTAGCAAAATGGAGTTGTAGGGTCAAAGTAATCGGGTATAGTGAAACGTATGTGGTGTAAGACAGGAACATGTGTTGTTTTGGATCTATGATAGGACCGTTGTGTTATATGTCTTGTATTGATAATTGTCGGCTGGTGATGAATGAAAGTATAACCTCGTGGTTGTGTTAGTACATGTTTGAATAATGTGACGTTGTAGTATAAACGATAGTCGACTTGGTTGTCTTTATGGTTGGTTTGGTTCAGTGATTCGAGAAGGAAGTTAGTGGTTCATTGAGGACTGCGTTGTTGGAGCTTGTGTCCTCCACAAATTAGTGTGATAACATTTGTCAATCTCTTACAGGTTCACAAGGGTATACTGTTGGAAATCTATATCTCATTATTTAACATATTCATATATGTTACAAATTAATTTAGTCATAAAATTAATTACAAATCTTATGCATGCAAATTAAAATAAACAAGTGAAGAAATCGTTTTCTCACCATATAAATTTCGGTCAAATGGGCACCAACAAGATCTCCTTCTTGTTAGTTCTTGAGCCTTCCAATAATGGATGAACATAATTGACTTCAAAATAGAAGCCCTCCAATTAGTAGCACCCAAAACTTCCCTTAATACCACAAACTAATATGTACTAGATATTTCTAATGTGGTTTACCTTAAAATTGATTACTAATACTCATATACTACTACTAGTATTATTAGTTATTGATTCATACAAATTAGATTCATCATACTTGATTTTATGATGAACAAGAGAGAGAAGGTAGTTTTTTATGAACATAAGAGAATGATCAATTTTTAGTGGAAAAACTCTCTATAATCCTCTACCAAAACCGGTTAGCATATCATCATTATAGACCATTTTTCTTTTTCTTTTTGTCTTCACAAGACAAATGTGTAAGTCTTTTTCCATAGTCATGTCACTATCAAGTGTCATGGACAAATGAATAAGACAAATGGAAAAAGACAAAACTTCTCACAAGCCCACCAATATTTCAGTTTGCATGTAGTAATATGGAGTCCATTTTATTTTTGTCAATTGTACAATTGTATGTCATGTGACATGTGACATGTCTTATGTCATGTTTTAATTTAAAATGCATATTTAACAATTAAATATCATTTACAAATTAAATAAATCATATTTAACAAATTGACTAGTAATTTAAAATTACTTTCTCATAAAATGGTCATTTAATTACTAGTTAGTATAATTCACAACATCTTGTAATTATAACTGACTTATCAATCTCATCTCGCGTGTTTCGCAAACACCGATTAATTTTAGTAATATAACTTCTTAAATTACTAAATAAAATCTTATTTAATCACATTATAATAAGATGTCATTTTCTCTCTTATGATAATAATTTGTTCAATTTTAAGGAATTAATTAATCTGTATCGGCATACAATTAATTTACCTTTTCAACTAAGGGAATCGTCCTTTAGGTGTGACCTCAAGGGATCAACTGATCACCACCGTCGCACGACAGTAATGTCAAACTCTAGCCAGCCAATCATTACCGATATGTGTGGACCAGTTGACTATATATGTAATGTATCATCCCTTTCGTATTCTTAGTATGAGATTTAGTAATGATATTTAAATCATGTGATTGCACTATTATTGAGGACACATTTCCCAACAATCTCCCACTTGTCCTCGACAAGTGTGCGTCACCAATTCTCTTGTCCTATTACTATCTCCCACTCAATGCAAGGTGTCTTTCGGGTCGTACTTGCAAGTGATCATATCGAGAGTGGTTTCCTCGATCTGGAGAATAACTGATTGACCGGATTTATCTATCATAGATACCTTCCGAGCGTGGCCACGCATTTCCAGTTCATTACTCCTCGAGTGGCCCTGAGATATTGTTTTAACCCTGACAAGGGGGTGGACAATTCTTATCGCACTTATTCCCTTCGACTAGCCACAACCATCATAACCCAAAATATGCCCATTTGACCCCATTTACGAAGGTCGTAGTAACACAAATCAAAGTTAATGCAAATCGTGCCACCTTAGGTGAACAGTCTTTAGTCAAAAGAATCGACTCATTAGAATACTATAGTAGCTCTCGCCATGACCAGGCTATATAAATTTGCCAGAACTCTATAAGCGGTCACTGCCCGACAAAGTGTTCCTAACAGTCTGCCTATGTGATCGACCAGTCATCTCACATGACTCTATGGCACTTGAACTTGCCATCAATCGCATCACACTCTAGTCACTTCGAGACGTCACCTCATACAAGTGACTATGGGCGAATACTATGTTAATATGAGTTCACTTTAACGGGGTTCAATTGTCTCCACAACCCGTTTGGATGTAACAAAGTATAAAAGGAGTTTTTTTAAGATTTAAAAACTCGAACGATAAATGTGATTATCACATATGAATAGTCAATGCCTGATTACTATTTCATGTTCTATAATCTAATTAGATCTTGTATGTAGTTGTTCATTTCAATTCACTTGAAATGACATGACTCATCATGTTTAGCATATGAGAAGGCTTTGGTTAGTAGGTTTTATCAACTTCTTGTACCTTACTCAACCTTACTACATACTCGTGTTTATTTGTAATGTATACATTTGCATTACAAAACTTTCTGAGTACGTGTCGAGATCCAATCAAGACATAGGCCCTCTAGCCTAAGAATAGCTCCCACTGTTTTCACAATGTGTGGGACTCATCCTCTTGCACATCTCATGATTGCAAGTGTACTCAATTTCCGTTATAAATATCTCTTATTGTTCTTTATTGCCTAGAACGATTCTAGAAAATCTATTTCTTAACTAACATAGCCACAATGGTATCTTAACCATCCTAATGTGTTTTGATTATGGTTTTGTCAGAAACCATGCGCAATCTCAATTGTCAATTGTCACTTGTGTAACACCCTTACACAAAATTGCATCAAAAACACTTTGCATTATATCCTTAATGTTTCTGCAAGCACTTAAGGGTAATCAATATGGCTACTTGGTAATTATTTCTTGAATTCGATTTTGAAACAATTAATCATACTCAAAGTATATGAAGTGTTATACATCATTTCCTATTTAATTGATTCGGCAGCGGAAGCAGATTTATCTTCATAAATCCAGATATTAAAGATGTATTATAATACTCCAAAAGTCTTAAATCATTGTCAATGATCAATATGTCATCCACATATAAGACTAATTAAAATTTCCGTAACTCCCACTAAACTCCATGTATAAACACAACTTCTCGACTTATCGAGAAAAGTTTTATAACATGATCAAAACATTGATTCCAACTCATTGATGTCCAACTTAAGATTCTCTCTTAAGTTTCACATTATCTTAGGATTGCAAGAATCTACAAAACTCAAGACATGTATTGAATACATTCCTTCTAATTGAAGAAGTGGGTCTGAGATTCACTCGCTATGTATTTCATAATAATGAAACACAATCCCTAAGAAGATCCAAATAGACTAAAGCATTTCAACCAGTGCAAAACCCTTTGCTACCAATCAAGCCTTTTATATCGGATTTTCATGGCTCTAAGCCTTGTATTGAGTTTGTGACTTAATTACTCTTATGTAAGTCATATGTTCATTACTTTCCAGAAGTAATCAACTTGAATCAAACAATTTCTTTGTAAGTTGCAAGTTCTTTACTTTCTTAAAAGTAGCATGAATTCATCATTTTTAACAAGTGACGAATTTAACCTCCTAGGTTTTAAAGAAACAACATTTTACACAAAACGTCTCATGTAGTCAAGAAAGACCATTTTCTTGCGACATTTTCTTGTGACATAACATTCTCAGTGGAATTCTTTGTGGCTCTTGAATAATTTCTCCCACTCTGTCTTCTAGAAATTGTAGATACCCGTATCCGTCGATATTGGAATTTATAGAGAACCCGACAAACACCCGATGATGATAGGACACATGTATTCTTTAGTTGTCATTGTCATTATTTGGGCTCGTTTTACGAGGTAGAATGGGCGTCGTCGATGAAGTAATTTATTAATTTAAATGATATTTAAATTAATGTTTTTTTAGTGAGTTCATTCTATTAATTTAAATGATATTTAAATTAAAGTTTGTTTTTTAAAGTAATTTCAATTTAATTTATCTTATTTTGAATTTATTTTTCCAAGTTTATTTTATTGAAAATAAAATAAATAATTGATTTGAAAAATCATTTTATGAGTATTTTTGATTTGAAAAGTCATTTATTTTAATGGATTATTTGATTTGAAAAATCGATTTGAAAAACGAAGAAAACTCGTTTTGAACACTTGTTTTTGAGCTCGATTTTGGCTCGATTTTTGAGCCCGTTTCTTTTACGAATTGGCACGAATCTCGAGTATGCTAACCCACCTAGACCAATACCCATCCACCCTTGTTCGAACCCCCCATACCACGGCCCAAATTCTCGTCCCAAACCCCTCACAAACAGCCCGCAACCAATGCAGCCCCCCCTGTTTTGGCAGCCAATTCGCGAGCCCAAACCCGCTCCAAACACTACCAAGACCCGTACCCATTAACCCTAACCCATACCCTAGTATCCTACCCATATTATCCTAGCTTAATCACCAAGAAAACCCTCCTCAAACCCTCACAAAAATCGATGGACAGCAGCCATACGGGATTGAGCCCGACTGCTTCCTCCTCCCTTTTACCCTATTTTAAACCCTTATAAATACCACCCCTTCACCATACATTCATTCCTCTAAGTTCTCCATACATCCAACCATCACATAGAAGCTTTAAACCTCAGAAACAAACCCAAAACATCCTCCAAAAACCCTAAACAAAACCGACACACAAACTGAAACTGTTTGTGTGTCTCCTTCGAAAACCCTTTCGTTCCTCCATCAAATCACCATAAAAATTCGAGTTTCTTGTTCCTAATTAACCATATAACATCCATCTACACATTAGATAAAGAATTACGAGCCAAATTGCCCTTGAGAGTACACGAAATCCCTCGAAAAACAGTGAAATAACACTGTTTTTCGCGGTTTCTTCTTGTCTGTCCAGTTCTGTTTGTGCTCGTTTTTCGTGCCCAATAACCCAAAACGAGCAGGGGTTGCTTTAATATTCCTGTTCTCCTCTCTTTCTAGTTTCCAAAACATCTTTCGAATCGAATTTTCGTCGTGAAACGAGGGAGATATCACTGTTTTAAAATCGCTGACCAGAAACTTTCCAAAACGCGCGTGTGCTTTGTTCTTCGTCGACGACGGCCTCTCGAGATAAAACCTACCTTCGATTACGACCCAAGACGGTGTCAACGATACATGTAGGTTGAGGGTGCATCAAATCCCCTTCTCTTTCCTTTTTTGTTTCGTTTTTTTATGCTTTTTTTATAGTTTGTTTTTTCGTTTGTTTTTGTTTGTTTTTCGATTGTTTTAAATTAACGATGAAACTAGTTAGTCCGAGTATGAGTTAAAGTACCACTATGAACACCCGCGTTGACTTGAGATGGGAAAGAAACCGCTACATCTGTCGGTCGTACACCCCCGTCTCATTTACATATCCTCGTGTTCAAAGTAGGGCATAAATAAAGCAATTATCTAACTTTGTTCTTCGTTTTCGATCCCCTTTTGTTTCGGCCAAATCGATGGACCCTAGGACCCGTTGCATGTTAGTTTAACCTCTGATTGTTAACCTACGACATATTTAGATAACATTAATTTAATTTAATAACCTAATTAGACACGATAGGTGGCTTCGACGTAAGTTATAAAATTAATCGACGATTCTGTAATTAATTGAATGCATCTCTCTCTTTCACTTAATTTCTCGCTAGTATAAGAGTGCGTGATTAGCACCTTCTTATTGACACTCGATGAGTTAAATTAATTAGCGAGTTTGATCTAATTAGACCCTTTGGGCCGTGTAGAATGCACCCTCATGCGACAATCAATTAACATCGTTTTTAACTCGTTTTCTAACTTGTTTTCGATCCCTTTTCGCAATCATTCGATCTAACCAATGAATCTAACTTAGGAACTAGGTTGGCTTTGTCTTAGCCGTTGGTTGGGCCGTGGTTGAGCCGTGTTTGGCCGTGTGTTTGGCCTTTCCTATTTCGTTTGTTTTCGCATCATTCGTTCTTTATTTTGTTTTGTCACTTGTAATTAATTTATGTTTCTTTGAGTCACGTTTTGTAATTTGTTTGTAATTAGTTCTCCTTTTTTTTTGAGTCAAAACCTTTTATGAAAACCTTAGTTTTGTTTGGTTAGACGGTTGTTCCCCAATGCTTGTAGGAGCGTAGTAAACCGCATGTTGTTTAAAGCAACATGGCCCGGTTTATGCTAATGCATGCTTTGGTGCGTAGCCATATGTCTAATTCGATAAGATTAAGCGCGAGCACGCAACACGAGGAGTGACCCAAGGACCGTGGGTCATGTGAGCCGTGGGCCACCCTCATGTGCACGGTTTTCAAGGCCCAATGGCCGTGTGTTTTGTGTCGTGTTTTAAGTTGTATGTAGCGATTGTAATTAGATCGAGTTGTAATTTATTTATCGTTGTGTCGGCATGAAATGCCTGGTTTGTAATAGGTAGATCCCAACGGCTCCCCCATTCCCCTTTAAGCCTTGTTTGTTTTGTTTGTATGTTGTTTAGATCAATCAACCCACATGCTAAATTACAACTTTGACAAAGTTAGTTTAGTTGCATCTAAAACGACATAGAAATTGTTGTCACATGATAGGGTTAAAACAACGTTTGCATATCATACATCGCAAAGCTATGACCTTGTTTGAAATCCGACACTTGACTTAGTAGAGGCCGTTATCGACGGGCGGGGTTGGGTGTCCTTATGGGCTTCCCAACACGTACCCTCACCCCTTACTCAAGATCTATGGTTTGTGGATCCGTCTAAATACCATTGGATTACGAGAGTCATTCAAATCGAGTGATATAGGGTATAAGTCTTTATCTTTAATCACTCGTAGTCGATGGGCTTTATGCTTTTCGATGAAAGGTGTAAAGTTGAATTGAACGGTTCCAAGTTCCCAAAAAACTTGGTGGCGACTCTAATTGGTCTTAATTCGATTCGAAAGAACCTCGAGTCGATTATGCCTAGTGTGGATCCCGCGGACGCAGTTCCCGAGGGCCTTGTCCACAGTTTGGCGACTCCGCTGGGGAAAAGAGGACTAGTTACACTGTGTTTCTAGGGTCTTTTCCTCCGAGGTGAAACTTGAAAAGAAAGTGTTGGAAAGTAAAACATTACTCATAGTGCTACGATTCATGCATAAACCCTTAAGGACTTGCCCGGGCCGTCCCAGCGTTTCTTCGTGATGCGTGGGGGGCGACGTCCCACTATGCCAGGAAGCTGCACATTGCTCGCTTCCACTTCGCCTCGCGTGGTTCTTGGGAGTGGGGACGAGCTTCTAGGTACTTTACCTTAAGACACCTTGCTCTATAAGACCGCAAAAGGATGGAGGGCATAGACCTTCTTGTAGAAGACTTGCCGAGACTTAGAGATGTCTAAGAGCATACATCCTTATAACATGAGAATGACAATGTGCAATATGTTTTCCCGAGTCTTTATTTTAGAAAATTCCCATGTCCTTTTCAAAACCGAACTTTTGAACAACATATTTTCGAAATAGCATGGTTTTAAAAACGCGGAACGCTGCCCAAATAGGACTAGAAATTTCGGCCCAAAATGAGCTTTTATAGCCGGCATGCTGCCCATTTCAAATCTCATTTTCAAATCAATCCTTCGTTTTTCAAAATCAATCCAAAATGTTTCTCGAACCTCAACCAAGCATGAAATGCGTCGAGTCGTGTCCGGGTCATGGCCGTGTTAGGCCGGGTGTGTTTAGTTTCAAGAGTCTAGAACACGACCTTGTTGGGTCACCCAAACTCACCTCTTGGGCTTTGAGTCATGTTGGTCAACCTTTTGGTCTAGAATAGTCCACAAAAAACGTCCAAGCTAGGCCTTATAGACGTTTCACTCGAACCCATGGGCTGTGTTAGCCCAATCACGGGTTTAGTCACACCAAGTCCAGTTTAGAATCGAGTTATGACAGTTTGAGTCATGTCGTTTTGTCGAGTCTAAAATGAACCGATGTCTAAATCAAACCGTGAATCGAATCTTTGTTAATCAATCTCAAGTCGAGTCTTTGTTTGAGTCAAGTTGGGGTCGTGTCCTTAAGTGTGCAGGGGCTCTTACTTTAAATATTGACTCAGTACGGGGTTTTCTTGTAGAAAGGCCGCCAAAAACCCGACGTCAAGCAATGGAAGATGCTGTTAACAAGCTTACTGAGGCCGTGAACCTCATGATGACCCGAATGGATGCAATAGAATCTAAGCTGAGTAAAGATTCACCTCCATCTACCCCACCTTTGACTGATCTAGAGAAACGGTTCAAGTTCATCGAAGACCGTTTGAAGCTCTCCCAGGGGAAGAACATTCACTATGAGAATGCTAGGGCCTATGCCCCAGTTCAGGATAAGTTGCCCACGAACATGGTACTCACTGACATCCCAAAGTTCAAGGGCACTGAAGATCCAGTCCACCATGTCAAGGCTTATAAGGGGTACTTAGCACTGAAGGGAGTACCTGCTGACATGCTCTCTGAAATTTTCGCCCAATCTCTGGGAGAACACCCGAAGGCGTGGTTCTACAATCTGGACCTTAAGAACTTCCCCACTTTTGAAGATATTACGGTGGAGTTCTGTAAGCACTATGCTGACAATGTTGAGATTCAAACCAACATAAGGACTTTGGAAGTAATGACGCAGAAGGAAAAAGAGGGCTTTACTGAATTCCTCGCAAGATGGCGCGCTGAAAGCGTGAAATTAGCCAAGAAGCCGGATGAAGTTGAAATGGTAGATAAGTTCGTAAAGAATCTACGACCTATTTACCGGAATGCTCTGAAATACCAGAATTTTGGCTCTTTCAAAGAATTGATAAGAATCGGGATAAAGGTAGAAGATGACGTCAGAATGGCAGAGGCTGAAAGGCCGAAAGGGTACCAAGGGGCCTCATCGTCTAAGGGCAAGGCCCCAGCAACGGCTCATATTGATGAAGCCATCAATCTCTTAGAAGGGCAATCGAAGAAGTCGCAGCGCCAAACACCTAGGGCATTCACCGATATCGGATGCACTTATACATATGCTCTCCAAAGGCTCATAGCCCAAGGAAAGTTGAAGCCTATTGGTCCAACTCCGGACCCTCCTGCTGATCAACAAGGTAAATGGTATAAACCAAATGCCTACTGTGCCTTTCATCAAGGGAAAGGCCATGATACTTGAAAGGTGCTATCGATCAAGCACGAAATCCAAGACATGATTGAGAATGGAACACTCCCGATCCCAACTGTTAAACCCAATAACATCACCAATCCATTTGGTGATCACGCCAATTTTGTTTCTGTCGAAGACAATGTCGATTATTCCCATCTTATCCGCCCATGTCACTTGAAAGGGGTGTTTATCGGGAAGATATTTGTGGATTGCTTTGAATTCTTGCCAAACCCGAAGAATGAAATTCAAGTCGGGAGTCTTGCTCTAGAATGTACTCCTCTCGTTAACGAAGTTAATAAAAGACAATTTGATTCACCAACCTTCATCATCGGCGATCCTCGGAGGACTACCTCGGGATGAGGCGGACCATCAAAGGGATCAAGGACCGAGAGCCGGGCATCTAAGCCGACAAAATTTGAACAAGAGAAAGCTCAAGACCAGATTTGAAAATTATGAGTCAGGATCTGTTTTCTTATCTTAGTCGAGTCGAGTCTAGAACTTTCTTTTTTTGAATTTGAGTCGTTTGTTCCGCGATGACCTAGGATGTGTCCTAGGAATCGTTCCTTCGAGTCTGTTAAGCATTTCTCATTCCAATAAAAAAGTTGCAGTTTCGTTTCCAAATATGTCTTGTTTCCAATCCTCAATCATTCTAAAAGCATGATAAAATGCACAACACACTCAAAGGCATCCCTGGGGAAGAAATATGTCCCGTTTCAAAATGTAAGGTACACTAGGATCCTGTGTTTGATTCCTTTACCTATTCCATGTCTGGTGGTAGAAAACCTCCATCTGAACCAATGTTTGTGACAAGCTTTTAGATGATTCTATGACAAACCTGGCCTAGCTCCTTGTTTCCCCTATCGATGACGGAAGGCAAGCCTTTTCCCCAACAAAATCATCCCATCTCGAAGAGAGAAGATATCAACCCGTTCTAACAAGGAATTGTTAGTTCCTACCCAAATTAGTTGGCGAAGCCCAGTTTTCAAGGTGTATCCATTTATGACTAAGAGAATGAATAGAAGATCATTTTCAAAAATGATGAAAAAAAAGAAAAATGAAAAAAGAAAAGTGATGAAAGAAAAAGAAAAAAAAAAGAAAAAAAGATGTTGAAGTTATTGCAGAATGCTTTTGGTTGAATGTCGAAGTTACAGAGGCCAGAAGTCAAGTCAAGTACCCATAGTTGAAGTTCAATGGGCGAAGCCCAAAAGCGTAAGTAGTGACCTCTTTACCCTCTAAGTCCTTCCTGAGACAGTTACAAAGGGGATAGTCAGGAATTTTGAGAATCATTCCGCTTGTTCTGTTAGTACACCCAAGCCTTTAGGATCCAGACATGGAAATTTGAACCCACATCGATTCCCAACCCATTTTGTACTCGGGTTTCATCAAACCTGAGACACCATTTCCAACCACATCAGCAGCCATATCCCTTGGCCTTAGCACCACAAAACGAACCTTCAGAATGATGGTTTACCTTACAAACTTATTTTCACCAAGCTCCACATCCCAAAGAATCAAAACCTTTTGTACCGACCCTAGACACGGGATACAACGGTACCTTACAGGCTAGAATGGGATACGACATGATACCTTAAGTGAAACCTTTAAGTGTGTACACATAATCAAAATGCCATATTTATGCACCATGATCGAACTACGTCGGATTTGATTTCGCTCCACGCGAATACGTAGGCAGTCCTTCAGAATAAGGGATTCAATCCACCCATCATCCAAGTTGTCATCTTGTCGGTTTATTACGGGTCTTAACCAAGTCCAAATGAAGCCACCTTTGTTTGAGTTGGTCTTAGTACTCGATGTAGGCTAGGATAAGGATATAGGTTCAGATGAGTAGTGTCAAGTCTCAGAATGAGCTTTATCTAACGGTTTAGGCAAAGATGCTGAGTCAGATAGATGTGGGTTTGTGTTGGGAACAGAAAATATGAAAAACCCGCTGAAAAGAAAGAAGGCGTGGAAGAAAATATGAAAACCCCGCTGAAAAGAAAGAAGGCGTGGAAGAAAAATAGTAAAAGCCCGCTGAAAAGAAAGAAGGTGGTGGCAAGAAATGATGAATACTCGCTGAAAAGAAAGGAGGCGAGGAGAAGAGTGACAGAATGTTCCCAACAAGAGTGATGTGTGATTTCTAAGTGTTCTCATAAAACCAGTCTGTGTTTAGTGTCTGGGCGAAGCCAACGTTGTTGCTCCGTGAGTTTAATCCACCTTGTCAATGCCAAGTGATCTTGATTCCCATGTGCCCTTGGGAGCACGCCCATGCCATACGATATCTCTGTCTCAAGTCCGATGGCCTTGTGATTCCAATTTGCCATCTTTTGGCGCCAGAATGGCCAATTTACATTTCTACCCCCAACAAGTCAATAATTGAATTTAAACTCGTGCACACTTACGGTTTTATTTTCCTTTTTTTGTTTTACGGTAGCGGGCTACGCCCACGTTGTTTACGGGTCATACAGAGTGGCTGAGTCGTATTTCATGCTCACCCATCAAGGTTCGATTTCAAAAAATTTCAAAATTTCAAAATTCCAAAAACTTTTTGCGAATTGTGGATAGATGATCCAAGTAGTGGAATCCTTGTGGGTCGATGATCCAATCCTTCGAAATTCAAAAATTCAAAATTCAATTTTTGAAAGGCCGATGGCCCAATTTTCTAAATGATGACAAATTCGAAATTCGGGTCGATGACCCAATCATTCAACATTTTCAAATTCAATTTTCGGGTCGATGACCCAACATTCCAAGTGATGTCAATTTCAAACTTCGGGTCGATGGCCCAGTTTTTTCAAAATTTCCAAATTCAATTTTCGGGTCGATGACCCAGTATTTCAAATGATCCAATTTCAAGATCGATGATCCAAATGTGCTTATGTGATGATTATAGGTAGTACGTTTTCTATGTTTCAATTATAGCAGGATATGCTTCAACTGGGGGCTCTAAAGTCTTCGACTTTAGAGCCATTACAAATCAGGGCTCACGAGCCGTTGGCTTCGAGACCATTATCAAGATGAAAAGGATGATATCCACTCGAATTCAATTCAATACAAGAGTATGAAATGGAAGAATTCCGCAGCTGAAAGCAAATGATGAAAGTGGCGGCAACCTCCTTGAAAGTCCCGTCCCATTCGGACAAGCGCCACAGATGATAAATTTTGGGCAAATGTCGTGACGATGAATTTTGGACAAACGCCAGCAGATGATAAAACTTTGGGCATGTGTCGGCGATTGCCGAACTACGACGCGGGTTTGATTCCGTCAGAAACGGATACGTAGGCGCCTAAGGATAAGGCTCAACCCACCATTTATGCAATTTATGGGTCGATGACCAACGATGATATTTTGACACAACGAAGCAAGAGTCAATCCCAACGAAGTTTCGGGTATGATCTCTTCTTATGGTCAAGAGCTTATATACGCAAGTCTAATGGACTATAAACGACCCGAAGAATCCTCGGTCGAGAGGGACCTGGGGTGTACTTTGACTTTCGCCTTGTCCAAGCCTCAGTCAAAGTGGGGGCTCTGTAGATACCCGTATCCGTCGATATTGGAATTTATAGAGAACCCGACAAACACCCGATGATGATAGGACACATGTATTCTTTAGTTGTCATTGTCATTATTTGGGCTCGTTTTACGAGGTAGAATGGGCGTCGTCGATGAAGTAATTTATTAATTTAAATGATATTTAAATTAATGTTTTTTTAGTGAGTTCATTCTATTAATTTAAATGATATTTAAATTAAAGTTTGTTTTTTAAAGTAATTTCAATTTAATTTATCTTATTTTGAATTTATTTTTCCAAGTTTATTTTATTCAAAATAAAATAAATAATTGATTTGAAAAATCATTTTATGAGTATTTTTGATTTGAAAAGTCATTTATTTTAATGGATTATTTGATTTGAAAAATCGATTTGAAAAACGAAGAAAACTCGTTTTGAACACTTGTTTTTGAGCTCGATTTTGGCTCGATTTTTGAGCCCGTTTCTTTTACGAATTGGCACGAATCTCGAGTATGCTAACCCACCTAGACCAATACCCATCCACCCTTGTTCGAACCCCCATACCACGGCCCAAATTCTCGTCCCAAACCCCTCACAAACAGCCCGAACCAAATGCGGCCCCCATTGTTTTTGGCGACCAATTCGCGAGCCCAAACCCGCTCCAAACACTACCAAGACCCGTACCCATTAACCCTAACCCATACCCTAGTATCCTACCCATATTATCCTAGCTTAATCACCAAGAAAACCCTCCTCAAACCCTCACAAAAATCGATGGACAGCAGCCATACGGGATTGAGCCCGACTGCTTCCTCCTCCCTTTTACCCTATTTTAAACCCTTATAAATACCACCCCTTCACCATACATTCATTCATATAAGTTCTCCATACATCCAACCATCACATAGAAGCTTTAAACCTCAGAAACAAACCCAAAACATCCTCCAAAAACCCTAAACAAAACCGACACACAAACTGAAACTGTTTGTGTGTCTCCTTCGAAAACCCTTTCGTTCCTCCATCAAATAACCATAAAAATTCGAGTTTCTTGTTCCTAATTAACCATATAACATCCATCTACACATTAGATAAAGAATTACGAGCCAAATTGCCCTTGAGAGTACACGAAATCCCTCGAAAAAGCAGTGAAATAACACTCTGTTTTCGCGGTTTCTTCTTGTCTGTCCAGTTCTGTTTGTGCTCGTTTTTCGTGCCCAATAACCCAAAACGAGCAGGGGTTGCTTTAAGATTCCTGTTCTCCTCTCTTTCTAGTTTCCAAAACATCTTTCGAATCGAATTTTCGTCGTGAAACGAGGGAGATATCACTGTTTTAAAATCGCTGTCCAGAAACTTTCCAAAACGCGCGTGTGCTTTGTTCTTCGTCGACGACGGCCTCTCGAGATAAAACCTACCTTCGATTACGACCCAAGACGGTGTCAACGATACATGTAGGTTGAGGGTGCATCAAATCCCCTTCTCTTTCCTTTTTTGTTTCGTTTTTTTATGCTTTTTTTATAGTTTGTTTTTTCGTTTGTTTTTGTTTGTTTTTCGATTGTTTTAAATTAACGATGAAACTAGTTAGTCCGAGTATGAGTTAAAGTACCACTATGAACACCCGCGTTGACTTGAGATGGGAAAGAAACCGCTACATCTGTCGGTCGTACACCCCCGTCTCATTTACATATCCTCGTGTTCAAAGTAGGGCATAAATAAAGCAATTATCTAACTTTGTTCTTCGTTTTCGATCCCCTTTTGTTTCGGCCAAATCGATGGACCCTAGGACCCGTTGCATGTTAGTTTAACCTCTGATTGTTAACCTACGACATATTTAGATAACATTAATTTAATTTAATAACCTAATTAGACACGATAGGTGGCTTCGACGTAAGTTATAAAATTAATCGACGATTACGTAATTAATTGAATGCATCTCTCTCTTTCACTTAATTTCTCGCTAGTATAAGAGTGCGTGATTAGCACCTTCTTATTGACACTCGATGAGTTAAATTAATTAGCGAGTTTGATCTAATTAGACCCTTTGGGCCGTGTAGAATGCACCCTCATGCGACAATCAATTAACATCGTTTTTAACTCGTTTTCTAACTTGTTTTCGATCCCTTTTCGCAATCATTCGATCTAACCAATGAATATAACTTAGGAACTAGGTTGGCTTTGTCTTAGCCGTTGGTTGGGCCGTGGTTGAGCCGTGTTTGGCCGTGTGTTTGGCCTTTCCTATTTCGTTTGTTTTCGCATCATTCGTTCTTTATTTTGTTTTGTCACTTGTAATTAATTTATGTTTCTTTGAGTCACGTTTTGTAATTTGTTTGTAATTAGTTCTTTTTTTTTGAGTCAAAACCTTTTATGAAAACCTTAGTTTTGTTTGGTTAGACGGTTGTTCCCCAATGCTTGTAGGAGCGTAGTAAACCGCATGTTGTTTAAAGCAACATGGCCCGGTTTATGCTAATGCATGCTTTGGTGCGTAGCCATATGTCTAATTCGATAAGATTAAGCGCGAGCACGCAACACGAGGAGTTACCCAAGGACCGTGGGTCATGTGAGCCGTGGGCCACCCTCATGTGCACGGTTTTCAAGGCCCAATGGCCGTGTGTAATAGGTAGATCCCAACGGCTCCCCCATTCCCCTTTAAGCCTTGTTTGTTTTGTTTGTATGTTGTTTAGATCAATCAACCCACATGCTAAATTACAACTTTGACAAAGTTAGTTTAGTTGCATCTAAAACGACATAGAAATTGTTGTCACATGATAGGGTTAAAACAACGTTTGCATATCATACATCGCAGTAGCTATGACCTTGTTTGAAATCCGACACTTGACTTAGTAGAGGCCGTTATCGACGGGCGGGGTTGGGTGTCCTTATGGGCTTCCCAACACGTACCCTCACCCCTTACTCAAGATCTATGGTTTGTGGATCCGTCTAAATACCATTGGATTACGAGAGTCATTCAAATCGAGTGATATAGGGTACAAGTCTTTATCTTTAATCACTCATAGTCGATGGGCTTTATGCTTTTCGATGAAAGGTGTAAAGTTGACTTGAACGGTTCCAAGTTCCCAAAAAACTTGGTGGCGACTCTAATTGGTCTTAATTCGATTCGAAAGAACCTCGAGTCGATTATGCCTAGTGTGGATCCCGCGGACGCAGTTCCCGAGGGCCTTGTCCACAGAAATAAACTTGTATTTTAGAAAGACAGCTTCACGAGCCGCAAACCCGTCGTACTCGTGATAATTGAAAGGGAAAAATGAGCATTTGTTTCTTGTGAAAACTTACAAACATGGTACTCTACCATTTCATATCTCATATGATTTGTTTTAGATTTAGTGGAAAAATAATTTAGACAAAATGATAAAATCCCCAAAAGGATCAAGCAAGTCAAAGTAACTTGATTGAAGTCCAAACCATATCGAATAGCGTTTGATTTCTTATCCAACCACACATTATCCCATAATGCGTGCAAGAGAGATTAATTTGTGATACTATATCACATTTCTTTTCGCTTATATCAAAGTCTTCACTTTGATAATCCCATCACGATTAAATCGTGGTTCCATGAACTCTTTGAACTTCTTCAAAGATTTCTCTATTTACCTTATTAAGTGACACATTAGTGTCAACTTAAATCGTTGGTAAAAGAAAATGTTCAACCTATTATGGATCAATGATTTACAACCTCGATCTCCTTTTTAACCAAAAGGCACGAGACATCTTGCTTTGAATACAAGATACGCATATACCATAAGATCTAATGGTTTCAAGAGTACTCGATAACTCTTTGCGTTCATCATTTTAGAATCTAAGGTTTAATCTTAGGTTACCAGTTTGAGTCTTGCATCATCTTTATGATATATCATTCTAGTTTGGTTTAGAATATAATCACCTTGATAATGGGCTAGCCATACATCAAATTGTGGTGTGTAGGGCCACAAAAGTGAAATCTCTTTGTATCTTAACAAGTTTATATTCTTATTTAGAGTTTATGCACTTAATAGTCCTAATTGAGTACAACTATAAACCCAAAACTAGATTGATTACACAATGACTCTATCTCTCAACATCATTGTTGCTAGTCGTCATATTTTAATCATTCTATGTATCGCATACAATGATGAAAACCACCATCGGTTTCTAATATTGACGAAATGGTGCTAGCAAAATTTTATGTCAATCATATAAACATTTAAAGAAGAAGATCCTATTAGATGTCCCACAACTAATTTGTTGATTCTTCAATAATTTGGGGTAGTTTCCTTTCTGGTGTCCAACATTTAAGACAATGGAAACTTTATCGGTCGGGATTGATAGGTTTAGTATCGTCATTCTCAACAACTTTAACTTTAACATTACCTTGTAGCAATTCCATTATAATCTTTACTTCTTGAACCTCGTCCTCATCTTAACGGTTTAAGAGAATGCTCTCACTCATTTCAATGAGTCTTTGCTTTGAGAAGCAAAATTGAATTCATGAAGATTACTCTTCATTTGTTCGTTTTAGTCTTAAAACTTTCATTGAAGTGGTTTCTTAATTTTGGTCAATTACGAATTCTGACAAATCTAATTACCAAAACAATTTATCATTTCAAGGTACTTAATTCAATTAAGTATATGAAAAATAATCCATTGTAAGTAGATGTGTTAGTCAAGAATCAAAAACCAGTTTGATAATGAATAACTTATATCTATACTCTTTGCAAGAGATCCTTCCAATGGATAACATGAGGTTTTAGAAGAAAAATTCATATTTGTCTTTAGTTACGATGGATTAATGGAGATTTGAATCAAAAATCGAAATGATATCGTATATGAATTGTGGTAAAGAAATAGAACAATATGATAACGGAATAATGAAAACAAAACATTCATCGTTATAATAATACTTGTAAACAAGTATAGCATTTACATAGTGACCTCTACCCAACTATGATAAATGATTCCAAGATCCAAATTCATATTAACTTGGGCACGGTGTGGCCGATAAAACCCTTATCAATATAACTTGGTGGATTAACTCTTTAATCGATTCTACTTTTAGAACTCTTGGTCGATAAAATTACATTAATGCTTTATCTTTAGCCCAAAACACATCCAACAAGGGCACGGTGTGGCCGATAAAACCCTTATCGAAAAACTTTTGTTGAGTTCAATCCAAATTTCGAATAAATGTGTCCATGATCCAAACCCATATTAATTTGTGCACGGTGTGGCCGATAAAACCCTCATCAACATGAATTCGGTGGATAGACATTTATCACCCACTTCCCCTACGTAACAAGGTTTGTACCCCGGTGTGGCCGAGTGCATTCCCTCACGAAATAGGTTTTCATGGTTTCTACTTTTTGGTAAGGCTATGTCTCAATTGATTATTTTAGCGAGAGGTCATGTCAATTTATTATCTATCACGTTTTAAGTGAACTAAAGCGGTGAACTACGATAATTATAATTGACACGGTCGAAATACTCGATAAAAAGAATAATGCATGTTTTAGTTATAGCGATTTAGCGATGCATGCGACATATAAATAAAATGCAAAGCATAAATTAAATCCTAGTATGGCCTTACTAAAATAGAAAATCTAATTAACTATTACATATTCGGAAACCAACTCCATTGGTCCCTTGAACTTCGGTTGAGGCACCCATCTCGAGGTAACACCGTCTTTATGTATCGCCTTCTTGAATGACACCGTCTTCAAGGAACTCCGGAATAATTAAATTACATAACAAATTACATAATTTCCTATTATACATTTGTAATAAAAATAAAAATAAATCTATTAAATTACAAAACGGTGATACGAGATCACAATAAATTATAACCGAATCGATATTCCCATACATTTCGGGTAATATCAATTAAAAATTAAGGCCATACTAAGTAAAAATTACATAATTCAAAATTACATAAAATAAAATTATGACAATCATAAATAAAATTAAGCATTATAATATGTATGAACATGCCCAATTTTATGCTAAATCGCCTTTAAGGAGCCAATATCGTATATTAATCGGTTTTTACGGATTTGCGTGATTCAACCTTTTAAAATCACAATAAATTACATAAAATCATATTTATGCACAAGTTAATTACCCTAACCATATTAGGACTCAAAATTAGTCTCCACTAACAATTTGACTATAATTAACTTATATTTCATAAAATTGTTCATTAATGGACTCAAAACTACAATAAAATGCTATAAACTTCAAATAAATCACAAAAATTTCAAATAAATTTGAAATTTGAAATTTAAACTCATGAAAATTCTGGAAAAATACCATGACACTCATAGTGTTCAAAAACATAGGTTAAAAATTTCGAAAATTATCGGGAAAAACAATGTTGCGGTTTATCGGATTTAACAATTATAATCATAAAAACATGAGAAAAATTATATTCACCAACTTTTCAATTTTAGATCTGAAAAAGATAATAAAATGCAACATGTGACGTTTTTCCTTAGTCATGAAGTATGTTTTAGCAATTTTTCACTAATTAAGTCACTATTTATGCTATTTTTCATCAAAAATCCATAAATCATGCATGAAGACTTTATTATAGCCTATTATTTTACACACATCTTGTAATATTGCATGTGACAACAGACTAAATTTCTATGACCATATTCGAAATATTTCTCATATTAACCTATTTTTCATTTAAATCCGAATTTTATCATGAAAAATTCATATTTCGAGCATAAAAACTCCAAAAATTCTAAAACTTTCCAGATCATCTAAAAATAATATATGTGAAAAAATATCCACCAACCACTGGAAAATTCGAAGTTTAGCTAATTTTCGTCCAAAAATGACATTTTTATCATAAAAATCACATTTTAATGCCAATATTATATAAAATGAACAATAAAATCCATAAATTAAACCAAAATATCCTAAAACATTTTAGGACCAGAAACTTTAACATGCATAATAAATTTCTTGATATATCATAATAAACACAAATTTATAAGTTTTATATGTTAATCGTATAACTTGGAAAAACAATAACCGATTTGCATGCAAACAACCAAAGGCTCTTGATACCGCTTGTTGGAAATCTATATCTCATTATTTAACATATTCATATATGTTACAAATTAATTTAGTCATAAAATTAATTACAAATCTTAGGCATGCAAACTAAAATAAACAAGTGAAGAAATCGTTTTCTCACCATATAAATTTCGGTCAAATGGGCACCAACAAGATCTCCTTCTTGTTAGTTCTCGAGCTTTCCAATAATGGATGAACATACTTGACTTCAAAATAGAAGCCCTCCAATTAGTAGCACCCAAAACTATCCCTTAATCCCACAAACTAATATGTACTAGATATTTCTAATGTGGTTTACCTTAAAATTGATTACTAATACTCATATACTACTACTAGTATTATTAGTTATTGATTCATACAAATTAGATTCATCATACTTGATTTTATGATGAACAAGAGAGAGAAGGTAGTTTTTTATGAACATAAGAGAATGATCAATTTTTAGTGGAAAAACTCTCTATAATCCTCTACCAAAACCAGTTGGCATATCATTATTATAGACCATTTTTCTTTTTCTTTTTGTCTTCACAAGACAAATGTGTAAGTCTTTTTCCATAGTCATGTCACTATCAAGTGTCATGGACAAATGAATAAGACAAATGGAAAAAGACAAAACTTCTCACAAGCCCACCAATATTTCGGTTTGCATGTAGTAATACGGAGTCCATTTTATTTTTGTCAATTGTACAATTGTATGTCATGTGACATGTGACATGTCTTATGTCATGTTTTAATTTAAAATGAATATTTAACAATTAAATATCATTTACAAATTAAATAAATCATATTTAACAAATTGACTAGTAATTTAAAACTACTTTCTCATAAAATGGTCATTTAATTACTAGTTAGTATAATTCACAACATCTTGTAATTATATCTGACTTATCATTCTCATCTCGCGTGTTTAGCAAACACCGATTAATTTTAGTAATATAACTTCTTAAATTACTAAATAAAATCTTATTTAATCACATTATAATAAGATGTCATTTTCTCTCTTATGATAATAATTTGATCAATTTTAAGGAATTAATTAATCTGTATCGGCATACAATTAATTTACCTTTTCAATTAAGGGAATCGTCCTTTAGGTGTGACCTCAAGGGATCAACTGATCACCACCGTCGCACGACAGTAATGTCAAACTCTAGCCAGCCAATCATTACCGATATGTGTGGACCATTTGACTATATATGTAATGTATCATCCCTTTCGTATTCTTGGTATGAGATTTAATAATGATATTTAAATCTTGTGATCGCACTATTGTTGAGGACACATTTCCCAACATATACTTCGTATTTTATCAGTTGATTAACGATTACCTAATAACGGTTGGCTGACTAGAAAGTTTGACGTTATTATCATACAGATGGCGGTGATCAACTTGTCCCTAAAGGTCACACTTATAGGATGTGTTTCAGAGCTGTGGTTATGGAAATGTAATCATATTAATGCCTTATATGACTAAACAGTTAGTCAATGTGTTGATGAGACGATTATTTAATGCCGATTAAATAATATTAGTTGAGGCGAATTAACTGTCAATTCGTAAATTGAATATAATAAGTTATATTTAATTAATGTATATAATGTTAGCTTGGACGAATTAATATGTTAATTCGTAATTAAATGTAATCGGTTATATTTAATCAAGAAGATGAATGTGTCATAGTGGTAATAGTAAGGGTACTCAAACAAAGAGGTTATGGGATCGATCCTCACTAGATGACAATTTATATTTAACACATTTTATACATTTTTGGAATAACCGAAAATAAGTAAATTATACTCCTTATTAATTTCGGATTTGGGCCGAAATTTTGGAGAAAAATATCTCCCTCATTTAACTCTTATTCAGATTACATAAGAGGGGAGGAGATATTATTTTTCTACCCTAATTCTTTTTCCCATTCTTGCCTCTCATCTAAAAACACAAAAACAAAAACCCTAATTAATTTACTGAAATTTGGGGATCGATTCTAGCAACAAGTTAAGGGCATTTCTCATATCGTCTTGGGTGCAACTAATAGGCGAATATCATTGCGATATTGTTCTTAGGCCGAATTTGCTAGGACCGAAGGTTGATTCTTCATCTCTTTACCTTTTTGTTTATGTAATTTAATTTTATGACTAGCATTCATCATGATATATTCGTTATAGTCCTTAAATTTAAAGGGATGTATACAGATAAATCTCACAAGTGGTATCAGAGCCAAGGCCCCGAATTTTATTTTGATGATTTTCATAAAAATTGTATGTAAACAATAAAAGGAATTTCGAAAAAAAAAAGGGTTTTCGGCTGAAAGTTTTTTTTGCCGAGAGGTGTTTTTTTTCTCGGCTTTTTTCGTTTTTTTTTCTTTTGTTTGATGATTTATTTCCAATTTTATTTTTCATATTGTTGTTTTAATTAGTTAAAATTATCATATGAAGAATTGGTAGATTTTGATTTAATGAAGATTAAGTTAAAATGCAAATAGAATCGTCATGTTGATGATATAAAAATTGTTTTTGCTATATAGTTTTGGCATATACGGTTAATCATGTTTTATTAATTCATATGCTAATCATGTTCTAAATAGCAACCATAAACGATTTTCTTCATCGATTTTTGTTTTAGGGCATTTTTGCCGCAAAAGAAAAAAAAAGGAGTCATTAGGGTTCTTGTTTTAATTTGAGCGGTAAAAAAAAAAAAAAAAAAAAAAAAAAAATTCCTGTTTCGGTTACTGTTCACAGTGGGCAGATTATTAAAAAAAAAAAATTGTTTTGTTTCGGTTTTTACAGAAAAACCGTGAAGAAAAAAAAAACGGGCTGTTTTGGTTTTTTTCTTGGTTTTGCCGAGAACATTTATAAAAAAAATTTGTTTACTGTTTTTTTTTCTGCCGTGCTGAAATTAAAAAAAAAAATTTTTTTTTTTGGGTTTCTCTTTTGGGTTTTGCCGAGACCATAAAAAAAGGGGAGTTTTGTTGTGTTTTGTTTTGGCAAATTAATTATTGTGAAGCGGTTCATAATTAAAAGATACCTAATTATTTTAAAGCAGTTTAAAATATTGATGGATTAAATTCATATTACAACTTTAATATGAATTAAGATTGAAATTAATGTGAGGAATTGAGGAATTGTCACTTAATTTGATAATTTAAATAGGTAGTTTGGATAAAATTAATCAACATAATTAAAGAATTATGTCTTCCATATTTAATTTTTAGTTGATGCATTTTATTTAGTTGAATGAATCATTTGAATGGTTTAATTTACCTATTTTTGCAATCGGTTGTAATTTGTAATACCTAGTGTGACCTTAGTTAAATTATGTTTTCGTAATGATGGGAACATAATTTTTAATGTAATTTGAGATCTCGAATTTCCTTTATTTTTCTTTAGTTTTTGGGTTTTGAAATTAGAATGTAATAAATAGGTTTATTATGTAAATTTATTTATTGTAATTTTCAAAGAAGACTAAAGATGGAGATTGGAGCTCACTCCCGCTACATGGATCAAGATGGAACATCAAGACAAGCTTCTCGGGTCCAAGGATGGATTCCAAATTTGTATTTAATGTTCATTTTGATAGGATAGGCCACGCTAGGACCTTTTTTATTGTTTTTACGTTTTTCATTCCTATTGCTTTTCATTCACATGATTGTTTATGCATCATTTTCCACCTAAAACCAAACCACCTACTACTAAAATGCATGAAAACGGACACATATAGGTTGTATGTTAGTTTTCGTAGACATACATGTGGGGTAATATCCGTATAAGACCCTTTAAATTTAAGGATTATAACGCAAATTTACATGTGAATTATAGTCATAAAACAAAATACAAGAGAAACGATAAAAGGTAAAGAATCAACCTCGGGTCCTTGCAAATTTGGCCTAAGAACAGAAATCAAAGTAGATTTCCTCCTAATCGTTGCACCCAAGACCGTCTGAGACTATGTCCCTTGTGCTAGAAAGTACTCTCTAATTGACTTGCAGTATTGAGAGAGTTTTGTGAGGTTTTCTGATGTGAGATCTAGGTTTCAGAGAGAATTTCCCCGAAACCCTAGTTTTTGTGCAAATGAATTCGCTTAGGTCAAAAGGAGAGAGGCTCTCTCCTTTTGTCTTGTTCGGCCAAACCGAGAGTCCAAGGGGAGGGAGTGGGCTTTCACTTCCTCCTTATTCTAACTCGTAGTTCAGCTCGAAATTACTAAAATGTATATGACTGGTTTTCAATTATAAATCGTCATCGGTTATCGGTTATTAACGTATCAACTAGTGACATGACTCAGTCGATATATTAATACATGTCCGACAAAGACAATATTGTATAATTAAATAAATTCAATATACATTAATTAAATATAAATCGTTTATATTTAATTTACGAATTAACTGCTTAATTCGCCTTAGCCATTATTATTTAATCCGTATTAAATAATTGTCTCAACATCGCGTTTGTCTAATTACTAGTCAATAACTCCGACTAACTGGTTAGTCAAATTTGGCATCCACATGACTGTATTTTCATACTGTCACATCTCTCAAACGTATCCTATAGGTGTGACTTTTAGGGACCAAATTGATCACCGCCATCCATCCGTATGACAATAACGTCAAACTTATCTAGCAAGCCAACCGTTATTGATAAACGTGGATCAACTGATAATAATACCAAAAGTATGCCCTTTGATCCTTTTAGAGATTTATAAGTCCTTGCACTAACTGTTAAGGACACCAACCCCAACAAGCTCCCACTTGTCCGTACAAGTGTATGTGCAATGACGTTATCCGCACTAACGGAGGACACAGCTCAACAAACTCCCACTTGTCCGTACAAGTGTATGTGCGATAACCGATTCTCATATTCATTTAAAAATTTCTCCCACTCAATGTAAAACAATTTGCAGATCCGGATCCGCAAAGGTCGTATTTTACAATCGATCTGTATCAAGAGTGGTTTCCCCGACTAGAGAGTAACTTAACTGATAAAACGAATCCGTATCCGAGCATGGCCATGCATTTCGATTCTGACTCTTGAGTAGCCCCGAGAAATATCGAGTACCCGATAAAGGCTGAATATTTCCTTCAACTCGACTCCTTCCGATCTAAGCACAAAAGATGAAATGACCCAAAAAAAAATCTACTTGGCCCCCTTACGGGATGACCGTGAGAAAGAAACCAAAGTCACCCAAAATCTGCCGTAGTCTCAAGAGACAGTCGATAGTCAAAAGAATCGACTCTTAGGATCACCATGGAGGTCCTATCCACGACCTGGCACCGAATGTTGTAAAACACTTAGGACTCCACGTCGATGTCACAATTGTGTCCTACGAGATATCCGTATACCTCGCCTCTGTGATTGGTCAGTCAACCGGTTGACTTATGGCTCGTTGAACCCACCATCAACCAACGTCACAAAATAATTGCCAGAGTTATCAGCTCATGTGGGCAATTAAGGACCAAAAATATAATGTTTGTTCAGTTCACTTTGTGGTGTTCAAAATTGTCGTACAATTCCACATGAAAAACAAAATATATATAAATATCAAAACGATGATGTCGTATGGAGTACACAAGAAAATGAATCTGATCCATAAGAGAGTACTACAACTCAGGAACACGATTTAATTCCCATGGAATTAACATGCCCTTCATGCTTATCTTGTCGTAATGGTTTAGTGAGAGGATTTGCTATATTATCATGTGTAGCAATCTTTTCTATCACTACTTCCTTTTGCTCCACGTAATTTCGGATTAGATGAGCTTTCCGTTGTACATGTGTAAACGCGACATAGTACTCGGACTCAGTCGTAGAATCTACTGTAACATTTTGTTTGGAACTCTTCCAGCTGACTGCAGCCCCATTAAGAGTAAAAACAAATCCAGACTGAGATTTCGAGTCATCTCGATCCGTTTGGAAGCTAGCATCTGCGTAACCGGTTGCGCATAGCTTTTGCTCGCCTCCATAAGTCAATGTCCAATCTTTAGTCCTCCGTAGGTACTTAAGAATGTTCTTGACAGCCAACCAATGTGGTTCACCTGGTTGCTGTTGGAATCGACTTGTCATACTCAATGCATATGCCACGTCCGGACGTGTGCATATCATGGCATACATGATTGATCCTATAGCCGAGGCATAAGGAATCTGTGTCATGCGCTCTTTCTCTTTCGGTGTCTCTGGTGAGTGAGACTTGCTCAAATGCACCCCTGGAGCCATAAGAAGAAACCCCCTTTTGGAGTTAGTCATGCTGAATCTCTCTAGGACCTTATCTATATAAGACTCCTGACTGAGAGATAACATCCGACGTGATCTATCTTGATAGATACGGATGCCCAAAATTCTTTGTGCCTCACCCAGATCTTTCATCTGGAAATGTTTCTTCAACCATACTTTCACCGAAGTTAAGAGAGGTATGTCATTCCCAATCAGGAGTATGTCGTCAACATACAATATTAGAAAGACAATTTTGCTCCCACTCGACTTGATATACAGACATGGTTCCTCGACCAATCGAATGAATCCATTTTCTTTTATCACTTGGTCGAAGCGATGATTCCAACTCCGAGATGCTTGCTTAAGTCCATAAATGGAACGCTTAAGTTTGCACGCTTTCTTAGGATGTTCTGGATCGATGAAACCTTCGGGTTGTACCATGTACAACTCTTCCTCCAAAAAGCCGTTTAAGAAGGCGGTTTTCACGTTCATTTGCCAAATTTCATAGTCATGAAAGGCGGCAATCGCTAAGATAATCCGAATGGAACGCAGCATGACTACGGGTGCAAAAATCTCATCGTAGTGCAAACCTGGCACTTGGGTGAAACCTTTAGCAACTAGTCGTGCTTTATAGATATCTTGTTGACCTTCCACAGAATGCTTTATCTTGTAAAGCCATTTGCATTGAAGGGGACGAACCTTAGCAGGTAAGTCAACAAGATCCCATACGTTGTTCTCATACATGGAGTCCATCTCGGATTGCATGGCCTCAAGCCATAGCTTAGAGTCAGAACTAGTCATGGCACCTTTATAGGTTGCGGGTTCACTACTCGTTAAGAGTAGAATGTCATCTATGTCATGTTCCTCGACCATACCAATGTATCTGTCCGGAGGAATAGAGACTCTTCCCGACCTCCTAGGTTCCTCAGGAATGTTAACCGCAGCCGGGATTGAAGGAATTGGTTCCTCCAATGGTTGCTCGGTACTTGGTTCTGAAATCTCCGACAGTTCGAAGGTTCTATCACTCTTTGCATTCTCGAGAAATTCCTTCTCTAAGAATGTCGCACTAGCCGCAACAAAAACACGTTGTTCGGTTGGCGAATAAAAGTAATGACCAAGCGTTCCTTTAGGATAACCTATAAAGTATGTCTTGACCGATCGCGGGCCGAGCTTATCCTCGTGTCTCCACTTGACATAAGCCTCGCAGCCCCAAACCCGTATAAAGGACAAGTTAGGGACCGTTCCCTTCCATAGTTCATATGGAGTCTTGTCAACAGCTTTAGACGGACTTCGGTTAAGTATTAGAGCAAATGGTGATGAAAGAGCATAACCCCATAATGAATCAGGTAATACCGTGTGACTCATCATGGATCGAACCATATCAAGTAGTGTTCGATTTCTCCGTTCGGTCACACCACTCAACTGAGGTGTTCCAGGTGGAGTTAACTTTAAGGCAATCCCACAGTCTTTAAGGTGTTGATCAAACTCGTGAGAAAGATACTCGCCACCATGATCTGAACGTAGTGTTTTAATCTTTCTACCTAGTAGGTTCTGTACCCTATTCTGGTATTCCTTGAATTTCTCAAAGGATTCACTTTTGTGCTTCATTAAGTAGACATAGCCATATCTACTTAAATCGTCCGTGAAAGTGATGAAATACCTATAGCCTTCTCGTGCGGTGATTGACATAGGTCCACATACATCCGTGTGTATGAGTCCTAATAGGTCAGCAGCGCGCATTCCAACACCTTTGAAGGAAATACGAGTCATCTTACCGATGAGACATGATTCACACGTGCCAAATGATTGAAAATCAAAGGCCGAGATAGCTCCTTTCTTTATGAGCTGTTTTACGCGTTTCTCATTAATGTGTCCCATGCGGCAGTGCCATAGATACGTTTGATCTTTGTCACCAACCTTTAACTTTTTATTCATTACGTGTAATATTTCATTGTCCGATCTAAAACATAAATTCCGTTCATGGAGACTGCCTTGCCGTAAATCATATCGTGTAATGAGAAAATGCAAGTATTATTCTCTATTACAAATGAAAAACCAAGTTTATCAAGTGCAGAAACAGAAATAATGTTTTTAGAAAGACTGGGTACATAATAGCAGTTATATAAAAATAACTCCAATCCGCTTGGAAGCTGGATCACATATGTTCTCCTCGAGACGGCAGCCACTCGTGCTCCATTCCCGACACGCAGGTCCACCTCACCCTTTACGAGGGGTATGATGTTTCGGAGCCCCTGCACATGATTACACAGATGAGAACCACAACCAGTATCTAGTACCCAAGTTCCGTAACTTGCGTGGTTAATCTCAATCATATGAATAAAAGTAGGAGATGAAGACATACCAACAGGTTTAACGTGACCTGCCTTTATGTCCTCATGGTATACGGGACATGTGCGCCTCCAATGCCCAGTCTTGTGGCAATGGTGACACTCCATGTTACCATCCTTGCTCTTTGTCGCGCCTGATGAGTTGCTCGACTCACCAGGACCACTCTTATCTGAACCCGACTTCTTAAACTTCGCCTTACCTACTGCTAGGTCTGCTTTAGCTTTGCCCTTACCCTTGCCTTTGTTTGACACAACGAGAACATCCTGTTTCATGCTCCCACTGAACTTCATGTCCTTCTCGGTCTGTACGAGAAGGGAGTGCATTTCATGGGGAGTTTTCTTCAAATCATTCATATAGTAATTCGCTCTAAAGAGCGCAAAACCATCATGGAGTGAATGAAGCATGCGGTCAATCACAATGTTCTCGCTGATTTTACAATCAAACGTCTCCAGCTTCTCGACATTCTCAATCATGCTGAGAATGTGTGGGCTAACCGGTTGGCCCTTCTGGAGTCTCGCATCAAAGAAGCGAGTGGTATGCTCATAGGTCATGATTCTCGGTGCTTTCGAGAATTCCTTAGTGAGCGTGGTGAAAATATTGTTTGCACCATGGGCTATGAAGCGTTTCTGCAAATTGGGTTCCATTGCAAAAATGAGTACGTTTTTAATCGCACCCGCTTCCATACAGAAATCGTTAAACTTGGCGATTTCATTAGCTCTAGCCGTGGGACCTGGGTTTGGCGGGATGGGCTCTATTAGATATTTGAGCTTCCGTCGTCACCGCGGCAAGATTCCGTAATGCCGCCTCCCAGTCCGCGAAGTTTGATCCATCATTCTTCAGTCGAGTAGACTGATTCATCTGATTCATGGAGATCCGAAGCCAGGACTCACGGTCCAATGTGGCACTTGGCATTGGGTCGTTAGTAGGACTAGCCATTTCGTTATAGCAGTTTAAAAATTCGTGTTCTACACTGAAAAAGAAAGAAAAACAAAAACGAAATAAGCAACTCATCGAGGTGATTTAAGTCTATTTAAAATGTATTTTAACGTGTAGACTCAAGCACTTGCATAATTGATCTTCCTCAAGAATGATACAAGTGATCCCAAGACTCAATTTCCGTAAATTGATAAGCCAACTGTTTAGCTAATTCTTTCGTAAGAACTCTTGGTCGATACATTTCCGTAAATCCTATCTATAGTCCACCATAATCACAGGATCGTACGAGTGACCATAGTGTTGAGATAAAATAGGTCAATCGGTTCCAACTTACCCGACGTAGAAGGGGTCATATTATGCCTACCGACGAAGAAGGGACTCATTGGAGTTTGACCTATAAAGACCGTTCTCAATTTTGGTTTATACGAGGAAGATCCCATCAACAAAATTATAATTCATTTTAAGTGAACGAATAACTAGCGTCTGCGTGAATGAATTAATTTAGGTGATGGCTTAGCATCGTGTGACATAAGAATGTCAAAGAAAACTAACTCGTGACCTCTATATGTGTCAGTTTTCATGCAATAAATAGGTGGTTTGGTTTTTAGGCGGAATATGATGCATATTATCGTTGCGAAAAATAAATAAAAGAATGCAATACGTAAATAAAAATTCCTAGTGTGGCCTATCCTAATAAAAAGAACATAAAACAACTTTGGAATCCACCGTTGGACCCGAGAAGCTTGTCTTGATGTTCCATCTTGATCCATGTAGCGGGAGTGAGCATTCGGTCTCCATCTTTGATCTTCTCAAAAATTACAATTAAAAATACAAAATGTAAACCTATTTACATTCTAATTAAAAAACTGTAATTACAAGTGAAAAATCCAAAACGGAGATACGAGATCTCAAAATACAACCAAGACCGTGTTCCATCATTACGGTAACACGTTCTACTAAGGCCACACTAAGTTACAACCGTTTGTAAAATAAATAACTAAATACGTAATATAAAGCATTCACGGCATTCAAATCAACGATAAAAGAAAATGCATCAACTAAAACAAATTTATTCGTGACATAATTCCGTAATTATGTTAAATTTATCCAAACCACCTTTTAACGATTAAAATTTATGTGATAAAACCGCTTCTATCAATTTAATTTTAATCTATCACAATCCGTTACTTTAAATATGCTTTAAAATAACTCAATGGTACGTGTGTGAACCGTTTCACAATCATAGCGAGTGTACAATATCCGTATAATGTACATATTGTGCCAAAAGAAAATTTAAAACAAAAAGAATAAATTTTCAAAGCTGTCAGAACAAAAATCCCTCGATCCAGGGACACAAGTGCTCGATCGAGGAACAAAAGGGCTCGATCGACTGAACTGCTAGTCGATCGAGAGGTATGCTAATCAGAAAGTACTCGATCGACAAGATCGGAGGTCGATCGAGGGCTTTTATCAGCAAATCTGCTCGATCGAGTACGAGGACTTCTCGATCGAGCAGTGGGGTTTTGAAAGTGGTCGATCGAGTACAGCAAGGACTCGATCGAGTAAAAACAAGACAGAAAAACCACTCGATCGATAAAAAACATGCTCAATCGAGAACAAAATTTCTGGAAAAACAAAACCCTCGTGAAAACTGTTTTGACGAAACAAAATAAACGCAATTTTGATCAAAACCACATCAAAACAATTTTATAATCTGACAAAACGTAACATATTGTTATAATCTCCGTATAAAACAACAATATGCATAAAAACAAAACGAAAACATGATGAATCAACCGTGTAAAACATGTCACGGTTTCAAAAAAAACTTCAGCCGTGTAAACAAGGCACGGTTTTCGAGACAAAAACAATCGTTTCAAAATCGTTTTTATGAAAAATCACAATGAAAATTTACGTGGCCTCGCTCTGATACCACTTGTGGGGTAATATCCGTATAAGACCCTTTAAATTTAAGGATTATAACGCAAATTTACATGTGAATTATAGTCATAAAACAAAATACAAGAGAAACGATAAAAGGTAAAGAATCAACCTCGGGTCCTTGCAAATTTGGCCTAAGAACAGAAATCAAAGTAGATTTCCTCCTAATCGTTGCACCCAAGACCGTCTGAGACTATGCCCCTTGTGCTAGAAAGTACTCTCTAATTGACTTGCAATATTGAGAGAGTTTTGTGAGGTTTTCTGATGTGAGATCTAGGTTTCAGAGAGAATTTCCCCGAAACCCTAGTTTTTGTGCAAATGAATTCGCTTAGGTCAAAAGGAGAGAGGCTCTCTCCTTTTGTCTTGTTCGGCCAAACCGAGAGCCCAAGGGGAGGGAGTGAGCTTTCACTTCCTCCTTATTCTAACTCGTAGTTCAGCTCGAAATTACTAAAATGTATATGACTGGTTTTCAATTATAAATCGTCATCGGTTATCGGTTATTAACGTATCAACTAGTGACATGACTCAGTCGATATATTAATACATGTCCGACAAAGACAATATTGTATAATTAAATAAATTCAATATACATTAATTAAATATAAATCGTTTATATTTAATTTACGAATTAACTGCTTAATTCGCCTTAGCCATTATTATTTAATCCGTATTAAATAATTGTCTCAACATCGCGTTTCACTAATTACTAGTCAATAACTCCGACTAACTGGTTAGTCAAATTTGGCATCAACATGACTGTATTTTCATACTGTCACATCTCTCAAACGTATCCTATAGGTGTGACTTTTAGGGACCATGTGATCACCGCCATCTGTATGACAATAACGTCAAACTTATCTAGCAAGCCAACCGTTATTGATAAACGTGGATCAACTGATAATAATACCAAAAGTATGCCCTTTGATCCTTTTAGAGATTTATAAGTCCTTCCACTAACTGTTAAGGACACCAACCCCAACAATACAGATGTCACATGTTTATTAAGCCATCATCTTAGTTTATTCATTCACGCATGCTAGATATTAGTTCACTTAAAATGATCTAAAATAAAGTTGATGGGGTCTTCCTCTAAAACGGAAATTGAGATTAGTCTTTATAAGGGCAAACAACTATGAATCCCTTCTTCGTCGGTAGGCATAATATGACCGCTTCTACGTTGGGTAAGTAGTTTGTGTTGACTTAGTTTATCTCAACATGATAGTCTGAAGCGTTTCTCGTGATTATGATGGACTAAAGATAGAATTTACAGAAATTTATCCACCAAGAATTCTAACAGTAGAATTAGCCAAAAGGTTGGCTTATCAATTTACAGATAATTGAGTCTTGGGATCATTTATATAATTCTTGAGGAAGGTCAATTGTATAAATGTTTTGAGTCTTCGCGTTATGACACTAGTTCATTAGACTTAAATTAAAATCGATGCACATGCTTATTATTTACTCTTCTTTTCGCAGTGTAGAACACGTTTATTTTACTGTTACAACAAATGGCTGGAAATAACAAAATCCCAATGCCAAGTGCCACACTTGGACGCGAGTCCTGGCTGAAAGTTTTTATGGACAACATGAATCAGTACACGCGACTGAAGAATGATGGGTCCAACTTTGCGGACTGGGAGGCAGGACTAGGGAATGCTGTCATTGCTGACGGTAAGCTCAAGTACTTAACTGAGCCAATACCGGTAAACCCAGGCCCCAATGCGGGAGTTAACGAGTCACTTGCTTATAGTGATTTCGTTATGGAAGCGGGTGCGATAAAGAAAATACTCATCTTTGCAATGGAAACCAATTTGCAGAGACGCTTCATTGCCCAAGGTGCGAACAAGATTTTTACCACGCTCACTAACGAGTTCTCAAAAGCACCGAGGATCGTTACTTATGAGTATACCTGTCGCTTCTTTGATGCGAAACTCCAAAAGGGCCAACCGGTTAGCCCACACATTCTTAACATGATTGAGAATGTCGAGAAGTTGGAGGCACTTGATTGCAAAATCAGTGAGAGCATTGTCATTAACCGAATGCTTCATTCTCTTCACGATGGTTTTGCCCTTTTCAGGGCGAACTACTACATGAATGACTTGAAAAAGAGTCATCATGAGCTACACTCCCTTCTCGTACAGACCGAGAAGGATATGAAATTAAGTGGGAGCATGAAGCAGGATGTTCTCACGATTTTCAACAAGGGTAAAGGTAAGGGCAAAGCTCCAGGCGACCTAACTATAGGTAAGACCAAATTCAAGAAGCCAGGAAACGGTAAGAGTGGGCCCGGTTAGACTAGTGGCTCACAGGGCAAGGCAAAGAGCAAGGGCGGTGACATTGAGTGCCACCATTGTCACAAGACTGGACATTGGAGGAGGAACTGTCCCGTTTACCGTGAGGACATCAAAGCAGGCCGCGTCATTCCTGTTGGTATGTCATCTTATATTCATATGATTGAGATTAACCATGCAAGTTTCGGAACTTAGGTACTTGATACTGGTTGTGGTTCTCATCTCGTGTAATCATTTGTTTGGGCCTAAGAAACATCACACCTCTCGGAAAGGGTGATGTGGACTGCATGAGTCGGGAATGGAGCCGAGTTCTTGTCTTTGTCTCGAAGGGAACATATGTAATCAAACTCCCTAGTGGTTTTGAGTTATTTTTAAATAACTGTTACTATGTACCCAGTTTGTCTAAGAACATTAATTCAGTTTCCGTACTTGATAAAGACGGATTTTCATTTTTAATAAAGGATAATAGCTGTAATTTCTCTTTCAATGAAATGATTTATGGCAAAGCGGTTTTCATGAATGGAATTTACATCTTAGATCAAACCACGGAAGTATTACACGTGAGTAATAAGAAATTAAAGGTTGGTGACAAAGATCAAACCTATCTATGGCATTGTCGAATGGGACACATAAATGAGAAACGCGTAAAGAAACTTGTCGATAATGGGACTATTCCCGCATTCGAATTTTCTACATATGGCACGTGTGTATCATGTCTCATTGGAAAAATGACTCGAATTTCCTTCAAAGGTGTTGAAATACGCGCTAGTGACCTATTATGACTCATACATACTGATGTTTGTGGACCTATTTCAATTACCGCTAGAGATGGCTATAGATATTTTATCACTTTCACGGACGATTTGACTAGATACGGATATGTCTACTTAACGAAGCATAAAAGTGAGTCCTTTGAGAAATTTAAGGAATACCAGAACAGGGTTGAAAACCAACTGGGTAGAAAGGTTAAAGCACTCCGTTCAGATCGGGGTGGCGAATATCTTTCAATTGAGTTTGATCAACACCTTAAAGACTCGGAATCGTTTTGCGCTTAACTCCACCGGAACACCTCAATTAAATGGTGTGTCCGAACGGAGAAATCGAACCTTACTTGATATGGTTCGATCCATGATGAGTCACACGGTAGTGCCTAATTCATTATGGGGTTTTGCTCTTTTGTCAGCTGCTCTTATACTTAACCGAAGTCCGACTAAAGCTGTCGACAAGACTCCATATTAAATGTGGAAGGGAACATCCCTAACTTGTCCTTTATTCGGGTTTGGGGTTGCGAGGCTTATGTCAAGTGGAGACACGAGGATAAGCTCGGCCCGCGATCGGTCAAGACATACTTTATAGGTTATCCAAAAGGAACGTTTGGTCATTACTCCTATTCGCCTACCGAACATCGATTTTTTGTTGCGGCTAGTACAACGTTCTTAGAGAAAGAATTTCTCTAGAACAAGACGAGTAATAGAACCTTCGAGCAGTCGGAGATTCCAGAACCAACAACCGAGGAACGAATGGAGGAAGTGGTTCCTCCAACTGATGACACGGTTAATATTCCTGAGGAACCTAGGAGGTCGGGTAGAGTCTCTCATCCTCCGGACAGATACATTGGTATGGTCGAGGAGAATGACGTTTTACTCCTAGAGAGTAATGAACCCGCTACCTATAAAGGTGCTATGGCCTGTTCCCACTCAAAGCTATGGCTCGAAGCCATGCAATCCGAGATGGACTCTATGTATGAGAATGACGTATGGGATCTTGTTGATTTACCTAATTAGGTAAAACCTCTACAGTGCAAATGGCTTTACAAAATAAAGCGTTCTGTAGACGCGCAACCAGATACCTATAAGACACGACTAGTGGCAAAAGGTTTCACTCAAGTGCACGGATTGCATTGATACGTGCATTTTATATAGTCTTTTTAGGCCTTTTTATGCACGTATTTCTATGCTATTATCATAGTTTTATGCTACGAAATGCCCCAAATATGCTACTTTGGTGTGTTTTGCTCTATTGGCAGGAATGGATTAAAAAGTAGTGAAATCAGGCCATTTATCGTCCGTTTTGCATGCATTTGGAAAAAGAGTGAATTTTGAGCGGAATTATGGCTGTCTTGGGATGGGTGAAGCCATTTCGGGAGCTAAAAGGACAAGTCATAGCTGAATTAACGAGATTTTGTAGCTGCTGAAGTCAAGATTCACTCGATCGAGCACTTTACTAGTCGATCGAGTGGTTTTAGGTCTATTAATAAGTCGATCGAGTAGAATTTTTGGTCTATCGAACTGTTGCAATTTAAGGTTTAGTCGATCGAGCGCTTATTTTGGTCGATCGAACGGTTTGAGTTCAGGTTTGCTCGATCGAGTAGTTTTAAACCACTCGATTGAGTGGAATCGCTTATGGGCTTGGGCTTTTTAGTTTTATTTCGTCATTAGGTCAAATAAATCCTATTTTCTTATAAATAGGAAGGTAGGACGTCATTTGTACTCTCTCTCTTTTTATTTGATGTTTATTTCTTTCCCCTTTGCTTTAGTTCTTGTTTCCATTATGTCTAGCTAATTTCTCTGCTAGGATTAGGGTAGTCAATGGACTGTTGTTAATTGCTGATTAGGTTTATAGATCCGTCGTTGTAGTTATGTCTTTGTTGTTAATCGCTGCCTTAACTGTATCCCTCTAGTTGACTCGAAGCAGTTAGCCTTTTAATTTAGGTAAGCCTTGACCTAGACCGAAAGGTTGGAAGGGGTGAGACCCGCAGTGATCAATAGGATGCTTTAGTGAGGGCGAAAGTTAAGCTAATAGCATTTTAGGGCGAATTGAGACCAAAAGGAGATATTCATTGCCCCTTAGACCGACACATCGACTCATTTGTAACCTTAACTGCAATTGACTGACGTTCGTTGATGACCCAATATCCTAGTTCTCTTCTCTTACTATTAATTTCTCTTATCTTTATTTCTCTCGCCTTAGTCTCTTTAGTTTAATTAAAATAACCAAAACCCCCAACCTGTGACATTAGACAGATAGAATAGACAAGTAGATAGTAAACCGCCTCCCTGTGGAGATCGACCCTACTTACCGCTGACTTCTGTTAGTAGTATCTAGGTATTTATTTTTGGTACAGAAACGACCGTATCAAATTTTGGCGCCGTTGCCGGGGAGGCAACTATTTATTTACTTGTTTCTTTTTGTCTGTTTTTAGCCTCAAGGAATTTATTCCTTGAGGCAGTTCTTATCTTTTTCTTAGTGCTGTTTTGATAGGCCTTACAGGTTCTACCTAGACAGTTCTAGGTGAAAGATCGTCAAAGGGAAGACTTGAGTACCTTTGACCCGTCACCTATGTCCCATTATATGGCGCAACAGGTGATTTACTGCGTGAGATGTGGTTCTGCTGAGCACAATGCAGTTTTCTGTATGGCAGAAAATGACGCGGTCTACGAGTTCAAGCTTTGGGGACATGTTAGCCATTCCCCTGTAGGTGTGCCGCCACATCCACCCTGTCAATGGTCACCGCAACAACAAGATCCTCCTGATATACAGAAAGAAGAGGTTGCGGAGCTGAAATCTCTGTTGGAAACACTTGCATCCAAAAGGCAAGAGAGTGATAGACGTATGGAAGCTCAACTCATTGAGCTGGAGTCTCAAATAGCTCAGCTAGCTGCTGAGTCGGATAGTAGGCAACCAGAAGAGGTGTACTTTACTGAGAGCGGTTTTTCCCATGAAGAAACCGTGTTGCCCAATGCTGAGGATGATTTTTATGACTCGGATTACGAGTTTCTATCATATTTCAATAGTTTACACGAGGATTTCAGCACTGTACAGGAAGAATCACTCGATCGAGTGACTTATATTAGTCGATCGAGTGAATTTTCAGAAAAATCAGTCGATCGAGTAGTTCAAATCACTCGATCGAGTGAAAATCAGGAGGAAAGTCCTCGATCGAGTAATAATTCTGCTCGATCGAGTGAGTTGGCCAGTGAGAGGATTGATACGTCACTTGGGTTCGTTTTAGACGACAATTTTGATGAGAACAATGGTTATAGTGAATCTCCCCTTTTCAAGGCCGAGCTGGATGCGCTTGAGGCTGAGATTTATGGGACGAATTCCACTGAGGAGGGTGACGAAAGGACAGCTGAGTCGGTATTTGCTCCTAGCACGGATGAGGTAATACATTCCTTTGTCAGTGATTCCGACATTGAGACCAACCTACCTGAGGTAATTAGCGATAATTTTATTGTTGTTAATATTCAAAGTACGCTACCTCGTAAGACTCGTGCTTCTTCTTTTAATGCTATACCCCCTCTCATGTGGACGCGTAATTTAATGATTTTTCACCGTACTTGTCGTCTTAAAATTGTTAACCTAAAACGGAGCCCTAGATTATTGATGATTGCTAACGAGCTTCTATATTTTGTGGATAAATTTAGGAGCTGTCATAGGAAATTTGTTAGACTTAACAGTTTTACATATTTATTTCCTATTTCTTTATTCCACTGTGGTGCTACTTACATTTTTGTGTAGCACATGCGCAGCTGTTTGATCGGCTGTTGCGCGCTTTGAGCTGTTTTGACCAAGCTAATTAAGAGAGGCTCGAAGAAAGGAAGGTCGAGCTGGGACCTGTCTGAAGCTAGCGCTACCCGGAAGGCAATCCGGAGATTTATTTTTAATTGTTCTTCATTTTATTTCAGTTGTAGTTGTAATAAATGGTCTTCGTACCATAAACTATATCAGTATGCTCGTTTTTGTTAGTTTGCGGGCTGTTTTCATTGCATCTTTGCAGGAACATATTGAGGATCACTCGATCGAGTACTTTTTGTACTCGATCGAGAGCTTTTTTCGCTGAAATCATTCGATCGAGCAATTACTTTACTCGATCGAGCACCTGCAAGGAGAGAACAACTCGATCGGCCTAATTTCCTTTCAATCGAGCTGTTTTGGATGCCCTTTGACTTGGTTTCACTTCCTGTGACAATATTTGGGCTATTTAATGACCTCCCACGTTGTTGGCAGGTTTGGGGAGGTCCCTTATTCGCGCAATCTTGTGAGTTTCCCGTATTTACTCTCTTTCTCTTTTAGTTTGCGTTTCCTTTCCATGTTTTGGTACAATGAGGGCATTGTACGGTTTGATTTGGGGAGGTTATGCATCCATATCTGTGTCTGCATCTTGTTTTTATTGCATTTTTGTTGTCACGTTTAATTTCCGTTTGCATTGTTGTTTATTCTTATTAAAATTCAAAAATCCCAAAAAATTGAAAATTCAAAAAAAAAATTCAAAAAACAATTCATGTTTATTTTAGCATGTAGGTCGAGTCGGAACGGTAGATTTCTATGATGAAATTGCACTGCAATTGTCTGTTTGCTTAAGCCTTGCATTAAACTGTTATCTTTTAGCTATGTCTTTTTGCATATCTACGAGTTTATGTTAAAATTTAGCTGAACAAATAGACTTGACCTGAAAATTTTGGCAAGCTACTTATAATTTCTAAGGATTTAGAGCCATATAAACTGGTGTCATTTATGACCAGTTTCATGTAAGATTGTGAGTAGTTTACTCCTTGCATATCATGTATCATTAATTTGCACGTATATGAAATTCAATTGCTTTTTGCCTTCATACATTCGGGTTACTGGTTGGTGTCACATGCAGGGAGGTGCTTACAATTTCCTTTTCTTTCATTTTACCCATTTAACTCCACGTTAGCCAAATTTGCCTGTTGACCCTTGGCCACATCCCAAATTTAGCCTGCCTTGTCAAGCTAGTTTAGTGTATGTTTTACGGTATATATTTCATTGTGCCAAGTTTGGCTCGTATTCTGTTGATTCGGAGTTGGTAATCTAAGAAGAAAGGGAGGATGATGAAAAAAGACGTGAAAAAGAAAAAAAAAGAATTTGAAAAAGGAATTCGGAAAAAGAAAAGAAAAAGAAGAAACCGAAAAAAAATAAAAAAGAAAAAAGAAAAGGATGTTGTTTGGTTGACGGTTTCGCTCCTATGCTTTATCTATATCATTTGAGGAGTATTTTCAGTTCGGTTTGGTGAGTTTTGTGCCAAATGAAGGGCATTGTGCTTAAATCATAATTGAGTTGGAAATGGATGTTGTCATATGGTTTTGTTTAGGTACTAGCTTGATCACCTATACCTCAACATTCTCATAAATGTTTTGCCTTTTCTTACCCATTACCTCACTTTACCATATTTTTGTAAGCCCTCGGCTGTGACAGGACCTTGTTTGGTTGGAATGTGTGTATGGTAGGTAGAAATGTCTAACATATTAGTTCCATGCATGTTTATGTGGGTCGTAGTCTAGGTGAGCGACTATTTTTCTTTCTCTCTTACATATATATGTTCACCCTTTACTTCATGAGAGAAGAGTGACCCGTGAGAGTCCATTATTAAAGGTCTTGCAAGGTCGACGGTTCAGCTTTATTATAAACATCCAATAACTCGTTTGCATATGATTGTTTGCTATAAGTGTTAGTTTGCTTGCATTAAACTGGTTTAAGTAGACAAGTTATAGCTAGCTCTGAGTTATCTTTTCCGTTCCATTAGTTTGCATTTAGTTTACTCGAGGACGAGTAAAGGTTTGGTTTGGGGAGATTTGATACGTGCATTTTATATAGTCTTTTTAGGCCTTTTTATGCACGTATTTCTATGCTATTATCGTAGTTTTATGTTACGAAATGCCCCGAATATGCTACTTTGGTGTGTTTTGCTCTATTTGCAGGAATGGATCAAAAAGTAGTGAAATCAGGCCATTTATCGTCCGTTTTGCATGCATTTGGAGGAAGAGTGAATTTGGAGCGGAATTATTGCTGTCTTGGGATGCGTGAAGCCATTTCGGGAGCTAAAAGGGCAAGTCATAGCTGAATTAACGAGATTTTGTAGCTGCTGAAGTCAAGATTCACTCGATCGAGCACTTTACTAGTCGATCGAGTGGTTTTAGGTCTATTAATAAGTCGATCGAGTAGAATTTTTGGTCGATCGAACTGTTGCAATTTAAGGTTTAGTCGATCGAGCGCTTATTTTGGTCGATCGAACGGTTTGAGTTCAGGTTTGCTCGATCGAGTAGTTTTAAACCACTCGATCGAGCGGAATCGCTTATGGGCTTGGGCTTTTTAGTTTTATTTCGTCATTAGGTCAAATAAATACTATTTTCTTATAAATAGGAAGGTAGGACGTCATTTGTACTCTCTCTCTTTTTCTCGCTGGGATGACTTACACTATATTTCTGCTGCTACTTTATTCTTTTCATTCCGGATTCCTTTCTCTGTAACTTTCTTTATTCCTCTTCTCTCTTTTTATTTGATGTTTATTTCTTTACCCTTTTTTTTAGTTCTTGTTTCCATTATGTCTAGCTAATTTCTCTGCTAGGATTAGGGTAGTCAATGGACTGTTGTTAATTGCTGATTAGGTTTATAGATCCGTCGTTGTAGTTATATCTTTGTTGTTAATCGCTGCCTTAACTGTATCCCGCTAGTTGATTCGAAGCAGTCAGCCTTTTAATTTAGGTAAGCCTTGACCTAGACCGAAAGGTTGGAAGGGGTGAGACCCGCAGTGATCAATAGGATGCTTTAGTGAGGGCGAAAGTTAAGCTAATAGCATTTTAGGGCGAATTGAGACCGAAAGAAGATATTCATTGTCCCTTAGACCGACACATCGACTGATCTGTAACCTTAACTGCAATTGACTGACGTTCGTTGATGACCCGATATCCTAGTTCTCTTCTCTTACTGTTAATTTATCTTATCTTTATTTCTCTCGCCTTAGTCTCTTTAGTTTAATTAAAACAATCAAAACCCCCAACTTGTGACATTAGACAGATAGAATAAACAAGTAGATAGTAAACCGCCTCCCTGTGGAGATCGACCCTACTTACCGCTGACTTCTGTTAATAGTATCTAGGTATTTATTTTAGGTACAGAAACGACCGTATCATGCATTATGATGAGATTTTTGCACTTGTAGTCATGCTACGTTCCATTCGGATAATCTTAGCGATTGCCGCATTTCATGACTATGAAATTTGGCAAATGGATGTGAAAACCGCCTTCTTAAACGGTTATTTGGAGGAAGAGTTATACATGGTGCGACCCGAAGGTTTCATAGATCCTGAACATCCTAAGAAAGTATGCAAGCTTAAGCGTTCCATTTATGGACTTAAGCAAGCTTCTCGGAGTTGGAATCATCGTTTCGACCAGGTGATAAAAGAGTATGGTTTCACTCGATCGGTCGAAGAACCATGCTTATATATCAAGTCGAGTGGGAGCAAGATTGTATTCTTGATATTGTATGTCGATGACATACTCCTGATTGGGAATGACATTCCTCTCCTATCTTCGGTTAAAGAATGGTTGAAGTGTAACACCCCGTAATAATATTTTATTATAAAAGTATTTTATTAAATTGATTATTTCGGAATTTAATAATATATGTTGAATATATATATTTATTGCGTCCGTTCTCTATTTTATTATTTATCGTTTTGACCTACTTTTGATTGGTTTAAAATGTCCGTGGACGATTTTACTATTTTAATTTTATAACTACTTATCTTATATAAATCCTCCTTGCGTTTTAATATGGCTCAATCCAATTTGTAATCAGATAATCCATTGTATAAGCTAATGAACCCAAAGCCCATTAGTTAATCCCTTATAAATAGAATTAACCTAGCAAGCAACTAGGTCAACCCCTTTTCTTTCTCGTGTGAAACATAACCTAGCAGACAAGCTGCTCTCTTTGTTCTTGCGTGAAATATGCCGCACGGCCTCTCCTCTATTTCTCTCTTTCGTTCTTCTTTTCTCCCTTTAACTCCATTATTGAATATCTTTTCTTCTTCCAAACTCATAAATAAATTATATTTTCACAATCCTTGCTCTTATCTCTACAACATATTTATCTCCAAATATTTTATTGGAAATTATTTGTATGGACCTTTATACCTACCATTAAGGTCTTTTATTTTTAATGGGTAAAGAAGAAGAAAGGTCTTTTATGGTGCTTTTATGGATTTGGATTTGGATTCGGGTATTCTTTATAGTCGATTTTTGGGATGCTGACACGTGTTGGATACAAGGATTTGTTGGTCGTTTTCTTTATGGAGGTTTTCATTAATTACTAATGAGGTAACTAGGTGTTTCTCTTTTAATTGTGTTTATGCCAATTGATGTAATTAATATGATTTAATGATTGTCTTGTATGATTGGTACGTGTTGGATTGTTTATTGTCATGTTAATTATGTTTTCGCATGTTTCTATATGTTTTAATGTATTAATTATATATCATATGTTGCTTATGCATTAAATTATGGGTGTCATGAGCGTAATTAGGGTTTACGAATAAACCCTAGTGGCGGCATGATAGGCGGCCAAGGGTGCTCTCCAAAGTTATAGCTAAAGCTAGTATAACCTTGATGATGATTCATGAGTTATAGCTAAAGTTAATACAACTTTGGGTGGTTACTCTAGTTATGGCTGGAGCTACTATAACGTTGAAGTACGAGTTAAGGTTATAGCTGGAACTAACGTACCCCGAGAATATGGCTCAAGGTTATGGTTGGAACTAGTATAACTTTGAGTTTCGTGTCAAGGTTTTAGTTGAGGTAAGTATAACTTCAGGTTGTATATGTTGAAGTTATAGTCGAGGTTACTATAACCTCGCATCCAGAGTTTATGTTATGGTTAGGGTTACTATAACATTGCATGGTTAATGTTAGACTTAGAGCTGAAGTTACTATAACATTGGTTGCTTATACTTGTTTCACATGTTGTATTGTGTTCAACGTGTTAGGTCCTTGTGTTGCATATGTATTTGGTTGCTCTTGTTCATATGATAAGTAGGATGGTCAGTTATACTATCCTATGAGTTGAGTCGTGATTTTGTTCACGCATGTTAGTACAGTCGGTTATACTGTGCATTTGTGGTTTGATAGTCTGAATAGATGACGGCAGTATCAGTTATATACTATCGAAATGAACTAACGCTACCCGTTGATGCGGGATTTGTTTGGTCTATGTTGGGGGGGTAGCAGAGGCAGTGGTTATACGTTCTGTTCCCCGAGTGTCGTTCGGTTTACCGAGAGTCTGGCCAGGTCTTAGACATATAGGCAGTGGTTATACGCTATACATAGTATCGTGGAGGCAGTGGTTATACGCTCCACACCGATGGAGGCAATTGTTATACGCTCCGTCAGCTAGAGGCAGTGGTTATACGCTCTGGCAAGTTAGAGGCAGTGGTTATACGCTCTAACGGGCGTTCGCTCTATTCGCTATGCTTGATTGCTAGCTTTGTGCCTTCCGTTGCTGTGGATTGTGTGTCACCATGTTTGCTATGCTTCAGTGCTAGCTTTATACCTTAGGTTGTTGTGGGTCGTTTGTCACTACTAGTATTGTAAGTGTTCATGGTCTAGTGGTTGCATCTGGTCTAGGTTTGCATGATCGCATTCGTTTAAGATTGATAAGTCATGGTAACCTTTGTTGGGTCTTTCATGAGTATAGATGATCTCGCATGTTTACTGGTTTTACATTTCATTTGTTAATGATTGTTGATTATATTCAATTATTGTAAACATGACTCGGAGAGCATCTAGATACTCCCGACTGAATTGTCGACCCCCTTCTCAGGTTGTTCAGGTTGAACGCTTGTTGTTGTCTGGTTGATGCTTGCTTGGGGAATGTGCGAAGCGAGCTTAATAATAAAAATAGGAGTTTGCTTTTATGTTTTAAGAACCTTCGAATAATGTATTAGTTGTTTTGGTCTTAGTAGCGAACCGGATTGGTCAGGTGTTTCCGCCACCTTGACCCTTTTATTAGTATCGTACTCTGATATTCATTTTATATAAGTTTGTCCTTTGTTTATAATCCGGGTTGTTACATGAAGAACCATTTCCAGATGAAAGATCTGGGTGAGGCACAACGCATTTTGGGAATCCGTATCTACCGAGATAGATCACGACGGACGTTATCACGTAGTCAGGAGTCTTATTTGGATAAGATTCTTGAGAAGTTCAGCATGACCAACTCTAAGAAGGGGAACCTTCCAATGACGTCTGGGATGCAGTTGAGCAAGTCTCAGTCACCCACGACGCCTGAAGGGATTGAGCGCATGAGTCGTGTTCCTTATGCATCTGCAATAGGATCAATCATGTATGACATGATATGCACACGTCCAGACGTAGCATATGCATTGAGTATGACGAGTCGGTACCAAAAGAATCAAGGTTAAACACACTGGATAGCTGTTAAAAATATCCTCAAGTTCCTACGGAGGACTAAGGATAGGGTATTGACTTATGGAGCGATACTAAGCTATGCGCAATCAGTTACGCAGATGCTAGCTTCCAAACGGATCGAGATGATTCAAAATCTCAGTCCGGGTTCGTCTTCACTCTTAATGGTGCTGCGGTCAGCTGGAAGAGTTCCAAACAGAGTGTTGTAGCAGATTCTACCACTGAATCCGAGTACTATGCCGCTTCGGAAGCAGCTAAGGAAGCGATATGGATGCGTTAATTCTTACAAGGACTTACGATAGTTCCTAGTTCGAATGACCCGATCACCATCTATTGTGATAATAGAGGTGCCATCTTCCAGGCTAAGAAGCCAAAGTCTAGCAACAAATCTAGACATGTACATCGAAAAGCTCACCTGATCCGTGATTACGTGGAGCAAGAACAGATAGTGATTGACAAGATTGCGACGGATGATAACATCGCAGACCCTCTCACTAAACCGTTGGTTTTTTATAAGCATAAAGGGCACGTTATTTCCATGGGAATTAAACGTGTTCCTGAGTTGTAGTAGTTGATTATGAATTTGATACATTATCTTTTTCATATACTATTTATAACTTCATCATTTTATTATAATATTTTGTTTTTCATATGGATTGTACTGACAACTTTGAACGCCACAAAGTGAACTGAATTACATTATATTTTGTTTTGGTCCGTAATCGCCTTCAAGAGCTGATAACTCTGGCTATTATATTGTGCAGTCGATTGATGGTGGGTTCAACGAGCCATAAGTCAAACTGTTGACTGATCGATCACAAATGCGAGATTATAACGATACCTCGTAGGACAAATTTTTGTGACAACGTAATGGAGTCCTAAATGTTTAAAAACATTCAGTGCCAGGTCGTGGATAGGACATCCATTGTGTTCCTAGAGTCGATTCTTTTGACTATCGGCTGTCTCTTGAGATTAAGGCAGTTTTGGGGTGACTTTGGTTTCTTTCTCACGGTCAGCCGTAACTAGAGGCTAAGTAGATTTTTTCTGAGTCATTTCATATTGTGCTTACATCTGCAGGATTCGAGTTGAGGAAAATATCCAACCCTTATCAGGTATAGTTATTTCTCAGGGCCACTCGAGGAGTTGTAACTGAAATGCATGGCCATGCTCGAATGCTGATTCGTTTATCAGTTAAGTTACTCTCTAGTCGGGGAAACCACTCTTGATACAGATCACTTGTAAAATACGACCTTTGTGAATACGGATTTTGCAAATTGTTTTACATTGAGTGGGAGAAATTTTAGGATATGAGAATCGGTTATCGCACATACACTTGTGAGGACAAGTGGGAGTTTCTTGGAGCTTGTGTCCTCCACAAATTAGTGTGATAACATTTGTCAATCTCTTACAGGTTCGCAAGGGTATACTTCGTATTTTATCAGTTGATTAACGATTACCTAATAACGGTTGGCTTGCTAGAAAGTTAGATGTTATTATCATACAGATGGCGGTGATCAACTGGTCCCTAAAGGTCACACCTATAGGATGTGTTTGAGAGATGTGGTTATGGAAATGTAATCACATTGATGCCTTATATGACTAAACAGTTAGTCAATGTGTTGATGAGACGATTATTTAATGCCGATTAAAAAATATTAGTTGAGACGAATTAACTGTCAATTCGTAAATTGAATATAATAAGTTATATTTAATTAATGTATATAATGTTAGCTTGGACGAATTAATATGTTTATTCGTAATTAAATGTAATCGGTTATATTTAATCAACAAGATGAATGTGTCATAGTGGTAATAGTAAGGGTACTCAAACCAAGAGGTTATGGGTTCGATCCTCACTAGAAGACAATTTATATTTAACACATTTTATACATTTTTGGAATAACCGAAAATAAGGAAATTATACTCCTTATTAATTTCGGATTTGGGCCGAAATTTTGGAGAAAAATATCTCCCTCATTTAACTCTTATTCGGTTTACATAAGAGGGGAGGAGTGATTATTTTTCTACCCTAATTCTTTTTCCCATTCTTGCCTCTCATCTAAAAACACAAGAACAAAAACCCTAATTAATTTACTGAAATTTGGGGATCGATTCTAGCAACAAGTTAAGGGCATTTCTCATATCGTCTTGGGTGCAACTAATAGGCGAATATCATTGCGATATTGTTCTTAGGCCGAATTTCCTAGGACCGAAGGTTGATTCTTCATCTCTTTACCTTTTTGTTTATGTAATTTAATTTTGTGACTAGCATTCATCATGATATATTCGTTATAGTCCTTAAATTTAAAGGGATATGCATACAGATAAATCCCACATGCGTGTGTGTCGTACGTTAGGTGGATGATGACGATGATGTTTGGCGGACATACGTAGTGGGATAGTATTTCTAGACAGTTATGTTGACCTGTATCGGGTAACGGTGGTGTTAGCCTTGGTTCTTTGCCGTGTCGTTCGGGAGAGGATGAGTCGAACTTCGGGGACGAAGTTCTTTTTAAGGGGGGAAGACTGTAATGCCCGTCCTTTTAGGGACCCGTGGACTGACGTTGAGCGATCTTAGTGACATGTCTTGGCCTTTGGGAAACCTTACGAGAGATATCTTGTGTCTTGGTAAGCGTTGGGTGTGTGGTACTCGATCTAGTCAAGGCTACTCGATCGAGTATGTGGGAGGCTCGATCAAGTAGGGGCCACTCGATCGAGTAAGTTAGTTACTCGATCGAGTAACGTCTTTACAGCGAGGATTTATATATCGTGTTTCGTATAACCGCAAATCATTTCCGCCATTCATTTCCTAAACCTAGATGTTGTCACTCTTCCTTCTCCTTCACCTTTGTCCTTCCTTGAGGTCCTTGAAGATGTTTATGCCATGGGGATAGGTTGCTTGAGTCGGGTAGCGGTCTTGACACCGGATAGCTGTGCGTAGGTATGTCATCGTCTTCATCGTTGTCACTGTTGTTTTTGGTTAGGGTTATAGTGGTTGTGATAGATGGTTGTACTGTTTGTATAGTTGTATTGCGTGGTTGATTGATATCATGTAGTCGGACGTGGAATCGCTGCGGTGCGCTAAAGGTAGGTTCGCCTACTCAGTTCTGTTGGTTGTCTAGTGTGTCTTTGATTGTGATTTTATTGGTGTGTCAGTGTAACTGGTTGGTTGTAGTGGTTGGTTGGTGTGATGTGATTGTGTTTATCATGGTTGTGGTACAACTGTCTGTGATTGTTTGTCTCTGGTTCTTGAGGCGTGTCATCGGCTGAGTGGAGTCACTTGTGGGAGTGGCTTCACGCCCTAGTTTTGCCCTCCGTGGAACCCGCCACGGGAGGGGATGTGCACATTAATGGGACAGGGTTATCGCTCAGTATGATGAGCGGGGCTTAGGTGGGAACGGCTGCGGTCCCCCACTGACAGGGCTGGTCCAGTGGACAGTCGGTGACGGTGATTGATTGGAGATATGGTGTGTGTGTGTGTGTGTTTTATGTACTTGTGTAGTGTCTGTGGTCGTTGATGTGTTGCCTCAGTTACTGACCTTGTGTGGGTTTATCTCTGTTTGTTCTGTTGTGTCTGCCGTGATCCCTTCTGGTGAGCAGTCAGTCTTAGCAGGTGATGCCTTGGATAATAGTGGGATACTTGGCGGGATGAGTCTTTCACGAGTCATGACAGAGGTGTAGATGACCTAGTTTGTAATAGTTGGAGTTATATCTTTGTATATCTTAGTTTATTAATCATTGTAAACCAACTTAACTGTTCTTTTATCGACATTTGATTATTACTGTCCTCGGGCAACCAAGATGGTGATGACCTTATATGCAAGGGAAGGTCTTGTTAAGGATCCTTGGTATATGGGGATGTCACAGCCCGACAGAGTGTCCCATACAGTCTGTTTATGTGATCAACTAGTCATCCCTCATGACCCTATGGCACTTGAACTTACCATCGGTCGACTCACACTCTAGTCACTAGGAGACGTCACCTCATATAAGTGACTAGGGGCGAATACTATGTTAATCCAGTTCACTTTAATAGGGTTCAACATTGTCTCGACAATCTATTTGGAAAAACAAAGCATTAAAGAAAAGTGTTTTGAATAAAACTCAAACGATGAGTGCATTATCACATATGTAAAATTGATACAATATCAATTACTACATAATGTATAATTCATTTTTAATCTTGTATATAGTGGATCATCTCAATTCAATTGAAATGGCGTGACTTATCATGATAAGACTATGAGAAGGCTTTGGTTAGTAAGTCTTAACAACACTTTGCACTTTTCTAGCCTTACTATATACCTTTTCCTATTATTATGTATAATCTTTATTATAAAACTTCTGAGTACGTGTCTAGATCAAATCTAGACATAGGCTCTCTTGCCTTAGAATAGCTCCTACTGTCCTCACAGTGAGTAGGGATAGGACCTTCGGTTATTGGAACGAACTACCCTAGTTCCTCCAATTCATATAACTGAATCCTAACATTATCCCCTCCTGCTTGCATATCTCATTATTGCAAGTGTACTCAATTTGCGTTGTATATATCTAATTGTTCAATTGCCTAGGACATTTCTTGCAGATATCCTCCTTAAAAAAATATAGCCAAGATGGTTCTCCAACCATCCTTATGTGTTTAGAATATGGTTTTTGTGTAACTCCTTGCACATAAATCCATCTCATTTCTAAATTCTTAGCTTCATATCTTTAGTACTTCCTAAGTACTAACTAATGAACTATGTGGCTATATAGAGACTTCTCTCAAGGATTCGATTTATAACTTCTCGTCATACTCCCAGTATACGAAGTTTAAGAATGGTGATACATCTTAGCGTAATGAATTAATCTCGTAGCGGAAGCATGTGGATTCAATTTCTACATGTTCAATACTTTTTAACTTGTCAAGACTCTTATCAATATAAGAATATTCATTTAACGCTAATATCCTCTTAGAACTATCTTTATAGGTCTGGATACCATAGAGATGTATTATTCTTCTCCTAAGTCTTCCAGCATTCACAATGATCAATATGTCCCTTACATATAAGACTAGTGATACCACATTACTCCCACTAAACTTCATGTATAAACAAAACTACTCGACAAATCGAGAAAAGTTTATTACATGACAGAAACACACCATTCAACTCCTTGACTTCTACTTAAAATTTATTCTTAAGTTCATATCCTACCTTAGGATAGTTGCGATTTACAAAACTCATGCAAGATGATTTTAAAATCCAACAGTCAAATATTATGAAATCCAAATTTTAACGAAGCGTTGCAATTGGTGTAAACCTCTTACCCCCAATCAACCAAGTTATGGAAACATCTTAATGTTTATGTTCAGTTCAGACTTTTGCAGAGTTGAAACTAGATAAAGCATCTTAATAAGTTACAGGTTTGTTACCTTTAAAAATAACATGACTCCTGTCCACTTTAGATTTTGAAGAAATAATTACTGATTTTTGACCAAGAAGGAACATCTTCCTACGTCTTATTCTCAGTTTGTGGCTCTTGAACATTTTCTCCCACTCTGTCTTTAAGAAATAATCCTTTTTTCTTTAATAGACAGCATCACGAGCCACAAACCTGTTGTCCTTATGATAGTTGGGTTGGAAAGCCACATGCTTTCTTTCGAAACAAGCTACAACCTAGGTACTTGGCCTAACCATACCTCATATGAAATGTAGATGATTGCTTTAACCATGTTTTATATTAGTGGAAAAACTAAGACAAATTTTATAACAAAAATTACCTTCAATTACAATGTAAAGATTCAATCATATCGTAACCAAGGTGAACTTGTGATACCATATCAAACTCTTTTTGGTGCAGATAAAAGTCATTACTTTATTGTTCCCCATTTTAACAAAGTACTAATACTTTGGTTTTATAATATTAGGTTTTGATACTTTTTAAACAATCAATGAACTTATTCAAATAATTTCTCTTCTTACATCATTAAGTGGATATCAAGTATCTACCTAATTCATTGGTAAAAGAGATGAAGAAATAATAACCTTCTCTGATTGAAGTTATATTCGACCATACACTTCAAAGTGTAAATAGGGTGAATATCTTTCTCTATTAATAATGATTTTCAAGAAAAAGTCATGAATTATCTTGCCTTGAATACAAGATTTGTTCACACCAAAAGATTCCCAATCAAATGGTTTGGGAGACTAGTCAAAACTAGTTTCTAAATGCGATTTTCAATCGAGAATTGAGAAATAATTGGGGTCACCAACTTGAGTCTTGTATATATGACATTTATTTTTAGCTTGAATATAAATACTTTGATATGTATGGGCTCACCATAAACTTAATCGTGGTATGTAAGGGCACAACGCTTGTTTTAATTGCACAATAGTAAAATCCTTTGTGTTTTTATACAAAAACTTGAATTATAATCTTTTTTAGAGTTAGTGTACATCATAACAATTATTGAGGTACATTTCTAAATACAAAACTAAATTTAATATACTACATCATTCATATGTTGATGGATGAAAGGGCAACTACCCTAGTTCTATTCATGCAAATTTCTAAACTTATTCTTGCTAGTCGTCACACGATAATTCCAAAATTATGATGAAATCCACAAATTTTATCAAATACTCATGATGTGGTATTTGGCAAGAATGCAATGTCAATGTCATAGATTTTCAAGAAGGAACATGTTTGAGTCACACGACCAACTTCCTTAATCTTTACTTATTGGGCTTTGTATCTATTTTAGTGTCTAACACCTTCTCTTTTCAGCCTAGTTTTATTCTGAACAATTAAGATAGGTACTTACTTCTTATTGCTCCCACTGACTTCAAGGATTTCTACTTGATGAATACTTATCTTTATATAAATTACTAGTTAATCCTTCACAAGGGTTAACTTTATAGTGGTATTTGGTTAATCAAAATTTCTAATGATATTGTCGTTTGTGTACCAAAAATAAACCTAAATATACTAACGGAAGCTAGTGATAAGTAGGGTCGATTCTCCACAGGGAGGCAAGATATCTATCTAAGGTCCGTCTATTTGAGTCACAAAATGGGGGTTTTGATTTAATTTCTAAACTACTGAAAGATTAAGGGAAAGAGAAATTAAGCAAGAGCAATAATAGTAGAAAATGTGATAAAGATGATCAAATAAAGAGAGTATGTCAGGATTTCGGTTCACCATGGTAGTTTATCGACTCAGCTGCAAATATGCTAGACAATATACTTTGAGAGGAATACAGGAACGGTCCTTCCGGTCCAATTTCTATCCTAGAATTCCACTAATTTAACTTCTGTCCTCATTAGGGTAGTCTACTGTTCATGGAAGGTCTATTTAATCCAATCTTCCGATTCAAGAGTAAAATTAACTAGATTAATGTAATTTAGAAGCGTGCACACAACTAAATTGATGTTACAATTAAATTCTCATGGGGACAGATTATCACATGTAAATTATCTAGTCTATTCGCCACATCGTCACAATCTTACCATGGATTCCACTAATCCCGACATTAAAGGAATTAGCTACTCATAATATTAATGGTGTCAACAATAGTAATGAAAAGTAAACTAATCAAAGGCATTATGAAACAATAACAATTAAGCATAAAGAAATTAGGGCAAAAATTAATGGAATTAAAGCAAATAAGTATTAAGATTAAGGAGGAAAGAATGATTACAATCGATAGCAATCCGGCGTAAAGATCAATCACTAAAGCAAAGCAAGAGATTAAAGGAAAGACGAAGAGTAATTAAGAGTTTCAGTAGTGAAAATATGAAAAATTGTAAGAGTTGATAAGCGTCCCTAATAACCTAATTAACATTTTTCTTAAATGGGAAAAACAAACTTAACAAAATATTAGTAACACGGGTCACTAAAGCCCGCATAGAATAGCAAATCACTCGATCGAGTGAATTTAGACCACTCGATCGAGGTCTTCTCCAGCATTTCCTCTGGATCGAGTAAATAAGGCTCTCGATCGAGGAACTCCAGCAATCAGCATTTCGATCGAGCATATGTAATCACTCGATCGACCTCTCGTGTCAGCCAAACCACTCGATCGAACAATAAATCTTCTCGATCGAGTGCTTTTCCTTCAAGTCAACCTCTAAGTTGTCTTTAACCGCTCCCTTGACCTTCCTTCACGCACTCCAAGGCATATCTCTTGCTCTAACATTTCCATCTCCTCATAATGTATGCTAAGTAGGACGAATAAGGCACGGTTTCACCACTTTCAAGTTCATCTCTGGAAATTAGACAAAACAAACCAAAGTAGCCAATTTGGGGCATTTTGCAATACATAACGATACAAAAAGCATAGAAATGCGTGCAATAAAAGACTAAGAAGACTATATAAATTGCACGTATCAAATCTGTTGGGAAATGTGTCCTCAACAATAGTGCGATCACATGATTTAAATATCATGATTTAAATCTCATTACAAGAATACGGAAGGGATGATACATTACATATATAGTCAACTGGTCCACACATATCGGTAATGATTGGCTGGCTATAGTTTGACATTACTGTCGTGCGACGGTGGTGATCAGTTGATCCCTTGAGGTCACACCTAAAGGACAATTACCTTAATTGAAAAGGTTAATTAGTTGTATGCCGATACAGATTAATTAATTCCTTAAAATTGCACAAATTATTATAAGAGAGAAAAAAAAAATGACATCTTATTCTAATGTGATTAAATGAGATTTTATTTAGTAATTTAAGAAGTTATATTACTAAAATTAATCGGTGTTTGCGAAACACGCGAGATGAGAATGATAAGTTAGTTATAATTATAAGATATTGTGAATTATACTAACTGGTAATTAAATGACCATTTTATGAGAAATTAATTTTAAATTACTAGTCAATTTGTTAAATATGATTTATTTAATTTATAAATGATATTTAATTTGTTAAATATGCATTTTAAATTAAAACATGACATAAGACATGTCACATGTCACATGACATACAAATGTACAATTGACAAAAATAAAATGGACTCCATATTACTACATCAAAACCGAAATTGGTGGGCAAGCTTTAGAAATTTTGTCTTGTTCATTTGTCTTATTCATTTGTCTAAGACACTTGATAGTGACTTGACCATGCAAAAGCCTTACACCTATTTGTCTTGTGAAGACAAAAAGAAAAATAATTATGGTCTATGGACACATGAGGCCACCGGTTTTGAGAGGACTAATTAGAGAGTTTTCTCTCATATTATTCATTCTTACACATTTTTATGAAAATACCTCTCTCTCTCTCTCTCTCTCTCTCTCTCTCTCTCTCTCTTGTTCTTCATAAAAATCCCTTTTATGAATCTAATTTGTTCATATCAATTACTAATATTACTAGTAGTAGTATATGAGTTTTAGTAATCAATTTTAAGAAAAACTACATTACAAACATCTAGTACATGTTAGTTTGTGGGATTAAGGGATAGTCTTGGGTGCTACTAATTGGAGGGCTTCTATTTTGAAGTCATGAATGTTCATCTAATATTGGAAAGCTCAAGAACTAACAAGAAGGAGATCTTGTTGGTGCCCATTTGACCGAAATTTATTTGGTGAGAAATTGATTTTCTTATCTCTTTTGTTTTAGTTTGCATGCATAAGGTTTGTAATTAATTTTATGACTAAATTAATTTGAAACATATATGAATATGTTAAATAATGATATATAGATTTCCAACAAGCGGTATCATGAGCACAAGGTTGTTTGCATGCAAATCGGTTATAGTTTTTCCGAGTTATACGATTAACATATAAAACTTGTTAATTTGTGTTATTATGATATATCACAAAAATAATTTATGCATGTTAAAGTTTCTGATCCTAAAATGTATTTAGGATATTTTGGTTAATTTATGGATTTTATTGTTCATTTTATATAATATTGGCATTAAAATGTGATTTTTATGATAAAAATGTCATTTTTGGACGAAAATTAGCTAAACTTCGAATTTTCCAGTGGTTTTTGGATATGTTTTCGCATATATTATTTTTAGATTATATGGAAATTTTCAAATTTTTTAGAGTTCTTATGCTCGAAATATGGATTTTTCATGATAAAAATCGAATTTAAATGAAAAATAGGTTAATATGAGATAAATTTCGAATCTGGTCATAGACATTTAGTATGTTGTCACATGCAATTTTACAAGATGTGTGTAAAATAATAGGCTATAATTAAGTCTTCATGCATGATTTATGAATTTTTGAGGAAAAATAGCATAAATAGTGACTTAATTAGTGAAAAATTGCTAAAACATACTTCATAACTGAGGAAAAATGTCACATGTTGAATTTTATTATCTTTTTCAGATCTAAAATTGAAAAGTTGATGAGTACAAGTTTTCTCATGTTTTTATGATTTTTTATTGATAAATCCGATAAACCGCAACATAGTTTTTCCGATAATTCTACGAAATTTTAACCTAAGTTTTTGAACATTATAAGTGTCATGGTATTTTTCCAGAATGTTCATGAGTTTAAATTTCAAATTTTGAATTTATTTGAAATTTTTATGATTTATTTGAAGTTTATGGCATTTTATTGTAATTTTGAGTCCATTAATGAACAATTTTAAGAAATATAAGTTAATTATAGTCAAATTGTTATTGGAGACTAATTTTGAGTCCTAAGATGGTTAGGGTAATTAACTTGTGCATAAATATGATTTTATGTAATTTATTGTGATTTTAAAAGGTTGAATCACGCAAATCCGTAAAAACCGATTAATATACGATATTGGCTCCTTAAAGGCGATTTGGCATAAAATTAGGCATGTTCGTACATATTATAATGCTTCATTTTATTTATGATTGTCATAATTTTATTTTATGTAATTTTGAATTATGTAATTTTACTTAGTATGGCCTTAGTTTTTAATTGGTATGACCCGAAATGTATGGGAATATCGATTCGGTTGTAATTTATTTGGATCTCGTATCACCGTTTTGTAATTAATAGATTTATTTTATTTTATTTTAATTACAAATGTATAATAGGAATTATGTAATTTGTTATGTAATTTATTTATTCCGGAGTTTCTTGAAGACGGTGTCACTCAAGGAAGACGATACATAAAGACGGTGTTACCTCGAGATGCATGCCAAAACCGAAGTTCAAGGGACCAATGGAGTTGGTTTCCGAATATGTAATAGTTAATTAGATTTTCTATTTTAGGAAGGCCATACTAGGATTTAATTTATGCTTTGCATTTTATTTATATGTCGCATGCATCGCTAAATCGCCATAACTAAAACATGCATTATCATTTAAATCGAGTATATCGACCGTGTCAATTACAATTATCGTAGTTCACCGCTTTAGTTCACTTAAAACGTGATAGATAATAAATTGACATGACCTCTCGCTAAAAATAAACAATTGAGACATAGCCTTACCAAAAAGTAGAAACCATGAAAACCTATTTCGCGAGGGAGTGCACTCGGCCATCCCGGGGTACAAACCTTGTTACGTAGGGGAAGTGGGTGATAAATGTCTATCCACCGAATTCATGTTGATAAGGGTTTCATCGGCTATCCCGTGCCCAAGTTAATGTGGGTTTGGATCATGGACACATTTATTCAAAATTTGGATTGAGCTCAACGGAAGTATTCGTGACCGTAATCACATGTGTTCCGGGCTATAGATAAATATTAGAGTAATTTTATCGACCGAGAATTCTAAAAGTAGAATCGATTAAAGAGTTAGTCCACCGAGTTATATTGATAAGGGTTCCATCGGCTATCCCGTGCCCAAGTTAATATGAATTTGGATCTCGGAATCATTTATCATAGTTGAGTAGAGGTCACTATGTAAATGCTTTACTTGTTATTTACAAGTATTAATAAAACGATAAATGTTAAGTTTTCCTTTTTCCTTTATCATATTGTTCTATTTCTTTACCACATTCATATACGATATCATTTCGATTTTTGATTCAAATCTCCATTAAAACATTGTAACTAAAGACAAATATGAATTTTCTTCTAAAAACCTCGAATTATCCATTGGAAGGATCTCTTGTAAAGAGTATAGATAAAAGTTATTCATTATGAAACAGGTTTTTGATTCTTGACTAACACATCTACTTACAATGGATTGTTTTTCCATATACTTAATTAAATTAAGTACCTTGAAGCGATAAATTGTTTTGGTAATTAGATTTGTCAGAATTCGTAATTGACCAAAATAACGCAACCGATTCAATGAAAGTTTTAAGACTAAAAAAAACAAATGAAGAGTAATCTTCATGAATTCAATTTTGCTTCTCAAAGCAAAGACTCATTGAAATGAGTGGGAGCATTCTCTTAAACCGTTAAGATGAGAACGAGGTTCAAGAAGTAAAGATTATAATGGAATTGATACAAGGTAATGTTAAAAGTAAAGTTATTGAAAATAACGATACTAAACTTATCAATCCCGACCGATAAAGTTTCCATTGTCTTAAATGTTGGACACTAGAAAAGAAACTACCCCAAATTATTGAAGAATCAACAAGTTAGTTGTGGGACATCTAATGGGATCTTCTTCTTTAAATGTTTATTTGATTGACATAAATCTTGCTAGAACTACTTCGTCAATATTAGAAACCAGTGGAGGTTTTCATCATTGTATGCGATACATAGAATGATTAGAATATGACGACTAGCAACAATGATATCGAGAGATAGAGTCATTGTGTAATCAATCTAGTTTTGGGTTTATAGTTGCACTTAATTATGACTATTAAGTACATAAACTCTAAATAAGAATATATACTTGTTAAGATACAAAAGAGGTTTCACTTTTGTGACCCTATACACCACGATTTGATATACGGCTAGCCCATTATCAAGGTGATTATATTCTAAACCAAACTAGAATGATATATCATGAAGATGATGCAAGACTCAAATTGGTAACCCAAGATTAAACCTTAAATTCTGGAATGATTAACGCAAAGAGTTATCGAGTACTCTTGAAACCATTAGATTGTTAATCTTATGGTATATGCGTATCTTATATTCAAAGCAAGATGTCTCGTGCCTTTTGGTTCAAAAGGATATCGAGGTTGTAAATCATTGATCCTAAATAGGTTGATAATTTTCTTTTACCAACGATTTAAGTTGATGCTAATGTGTTCACTTAATAATATAAATAGAAAAATCTTTGAAGAAGTTCAAAGTGTTCAAAGAATCACGATTTAGTCGTGATGGGATTATCAAATTGAAGACTTTGATATAAACCAAAGAAAATGTGATATAGTATCACAAATTAATCTCTCTTAACACACATTATGGGATAATGTGTGGTTGGATAAGAAATCAAGCGCTATTCGATATGGTTTGGACTTCTATCAAGTTACTTTAAGTTACTTGATCCTTTTGGGGATTTTATCATTTTGTCTATGTTGTTTTTCCCACTAAATCTAAAACGAATCATATGAGATATGAAATGGTAGGGTACCATGTTTGTAAGTTTTCACAAGAAACAAATGCTCATTTTTCCCTTTCAATTATCACGAGTACGACGGGTTTGCGGCTCGTGAAGCTGTCTTTCTAAAATACAAGTTTGTTTCTAGAAGACAGAGTGGGAGAAATTTATTAAAGAGCCACAAAGAATGTTATGTCGCAAGAAACTGGTCTTTCTTGGCTACATGAGACGTTATGTCGCAAGAAACTGGTCTTTCTTGGCTACATGAGACGTTTTGTGTAAGACGTTGTTTCGAAGAAACCTAGGAGGTTAAAGTCATCACTTGTTGAAAATGATGAATTAGTGTTACTTTTAAGAAAGTAAAGAGCTAACAACTTACAAAGAAATTGTTTGATTCAAGTTGATTACTTCTGGAAAGTAATAAACATATAACTTACATGAGAGTGTTTAAGTCACAACTCAAGGCTTAGAGCCATGGAAATCCGAAATAAAAGGCTTGATTAGTGACAAAGGGTTTTGCACTAATAAGGAGATATTCAAAGCTTGAAATGCTTAAGTCTATTTGGATCTTCTTAGGGATTGTGTTTCATAATGATGATATACATATAGCAAGTGAATCTAAAACCCACTTCTTCAATTAGAAGAAATGTATTCAATACATGTCTTGAGTTTTGTAGATTCTTGCAATCCTAAGATAATGTGAAACTTAAGAGAGAATATTAAGTAGGACATCAATGAGTTGGAATCAACATTTTGATCATGTGATAAAACATTTCTCGATAAGTCGAGAAGTTGTGTTTATACATGAAGTTTAGTGGGAGTTACGGAAATTTTAGTAGTCTTATATGTGGATGACATATTGATCATTGCGAATGATTTAAGACCTTTGGAGTATTATAATACCTCTTAATATCCGGATTTATGAAGATAAATCTACATGATATTAGCGTCAAATAAGAAGTCTTATGTTGATAAGATTCATGACTATTTCAATTGAACATATTTGATTGATTCCATTTGCTTCCACTGCCGAATCAATTAAATAGGAAATGATGTATAACACTTCATATACTCTGAGTATGATGAATTGTTTCAAAATCGAATTCAAGAAATAGTTACCAAGTAAGCCATAAAGATTACCCTTAAGTGCTTGCAGAAACATTAAGGATGTAATGCAAAGTGTTTATGATGCAATTTTGTGTAAGGGGGTTACACAAGTGACAATTGACAATTGAGATTGCGCATGGTTTCTGACAAAACAATAATCAAAACACATTAGGATGGTTAAGATGCCATTGTGGCTATGTTATTTAAGAAATAGATTTTCTAGAATCGTTCTAGGCAATAAAGAACAATGAGAGATATTTATAATGGAGATTGAGTACACTTGCAATAATGAGATGTGCAAGAGGATGAGTCCCGCACACTGTGAAAACAGTGGGAGCTATTCTTAGACTAGAGGACCTATGTCCTGATTGGATCTCGACACGTACTCAGAAAGTTTTGTAATGCAAATGTATACATTACAAAGGAAAACGAGTATGTAGTAAGGTTGAGTAAGGTACAAGAAGTTGATAAAACCTACTAACCAAAGCCTTCTCATAGGCTCAACATGATGAGTCATGTCATTTCAATTAAACTGAAATGAACAACTACATACAATAACAAATTAGATTATAGAACATGAAATAGTAATCAGGCATTGACTATTCATATGTGATAATCGCATTTGTCGTTCGAGTTTTACTTTAAAACTCTTTTATTATACTTTGTTACGTCCAAACGGGTTGTAGAGACAACATTGAACCCCGTTAAAGTGAACCCGGATTAACATAGTATTAGCCCATAGTCGCTTGTATGAGGTGACGTCTCGAAGTGACTAGAGTGTGATGCGATTGATGGCAAGTTCAAGTGCCATAGAGTCATGTGAGATGACTAGTCGATCACATAGGCAGACTGTTAGGAACACTTTGTCGGGCAGTGACCGCTTATAGAGTTCTGGCAAATTTATACAGCCTGGTCGTGGCGAGAGCTACTATAGTATTCTAATGAGTCGATTCTTTTGACTAAAGACTGTTCGCCTAAGGTGGCACAGTTTCATATTAACTTTGATTTGTGTTACTACGACCTTCGTAAATGGGGTCAAATGGGCATATTTTGGGTTATGATGGCTGTGGCTAGCTAGTCGAAGGGAATAAGTGCGATAGGAATTGTCCACCCCCTAGTCAGGGTTAAAACAATATCTCAGGGCCACTCGAGGAGTAACGAACTGGAAATGCGTTGCCACCCTCGGAAGGTATCCATGGTGGATAAATTCCGGTCAATCAGTTATTCTCCAGATCGAGGAAACCACTCTCGATATGATAACTTGCAAGTATGACCCGAAAGACACCTTGCATTGAGTGGGAGATAGTAATAGGACAAGAGGATTGGTGACGCACACCTGTCGAGGACAAGTGGGAGATTGTTGGGAAATGTGTCCTCAACAATAGTGCGATCACATGATTTAAATATCATGATTTAAATCTCATTACAAGAATACGAAAGGGATGATACATTACATATATAGTCAACTGGTCCACACATATCGGTAATGATTGGCTGGCTAGAGTTTTACATTACTGTCGTGCGACGCTGGTGATCAGTTGATCCCTTGAGGTCACACCTAAAGGACAATTCCCTTAATTGAAAAGGTTAATTAGTTGTATGCCGATACAGATTAATTAATTCCTTAAAATTGCACAAATTATTATAAGAGAGAAAAAAAAATGACATCTTATTCTAATGTGATTAAATGAGATTTTATTTAGTAATTTAAGAAGTTATATTACTAAAATTAATCGGTGTTTGCGAAACACGCGAGATGAGAATGATAAGTTAGTTATAATTACAAGATATTGTGAATTATACTAACTGGTAATTAAATGACCATTTCATGAGAAATTAATTTTAAATTACTAGTCAATTTGTTAAATATGATTTATTTAATTTATAAATGATATTTAATTTGTTAAATATGCATTTTAAATTAAAACATGACATAAGACATGTCACATGTCACATGACATACAAATGTACAATTGACAAAAATAAAATGGACTCCATATTACTACATCAAAACCGAAATTGGTGGGCAAGCTTTAGAAATTTTGTCTTGTTCATTTGTCTTATTCATTTGTCTAAGACACTTGATAGTGACTTGACCATGCAAAAGCCTTACACTTATTTGTCTTGTGAAGACAAAAAGAAAAATAATTATGGTCTATGGACACATGAGGCCACCGGTTTTGAGAGGACTAATTAGAGAGTTTTCTCTCATATTATTCATTCTTACACATTTTTATGAAAATACCTCTCTCTCTCTCTCTTGTTCTTCATAAAAATCCCTTTTATGAATCTAATTTGTTCATATCAATTACTAATATTACTAGTAGTAGTATATGAGTTTTAGTAATCAATTTTAAGAAAAACTACATTACAAACATCTAGTACATGTTAGTTTGTGGAATTAAGGGATAGTCTTGGGTGCTACTAATTGGAGGGCTTCTATTTTGAAGTCATGAATGTTCATCTAATATTGGAAAGCTCAAGAACTAACAAGAAGGAGATCTTGTTGGTGCCCATTTGACCGAAATTTATTTGGTGAGAAATTGATTTTCTTATCTCTTTTGTTTTAGTTTGCATGCATAAGATTTGTAATTAATTTTATGACTAAATTAATTTGAAACATATATGAATATGTTAAATAATGATATATAGATTTCCAACAAGCTGTATCATGAGCACAAGGTTGTTTGCATGCAAATCGGTTATAGTTTTTCCGAGTTATACGATTAACATATAAAACTTGTAAATTTGTGTTATTATGATATATCCCAAAAATAATTTATGCATGTTAAAGTTTCTGATCCTAAAATGAATTTAGGATATTTTGGTTAATTTATGGATTTTATTGTTCATTTTATATAATATTGGCATTAAAATGTGATTTTTATGATAAAAATGTCATTTTTGGACGAAAATTTGCTAAACTTCGAATTTTCCAGTGGTTTTTGGATATGTTTTCGCATATATTATTTTTAGATGATCTGGAAATTTTCAAAATTTTTGGAGTTCTTATGCTCGAGATATGGATTTTTCATGATAAAAATCGAATTTAAATGAAAAATAGGTTAATATGAGATAAATTTCGAACCTGGTCATAGAAATTTAGTATGTTGTCACATGCAATTTTACAAGATGTGTGTAAAAGAATAGGCTATAATGAAGTCTTCATGCATGATTTATGGATTTTTGAGGAAAAATAGCATAAATAGTGACTTAATTAGTGAAAAATTGCTAAAACATACTTCATGACTAAGGAAAAATGTCACATGTTGAATTTTATTATCTTTTTCAGATCTAAAATTGAAAAGTTGATGAGTATAATTTTTCTCATGTTTTTATGATTTTTTATTGATAAATCCGATAAACCGCAACATAGTTTTTCCGATAATTTTACGAAATTTTAACCTAAGTTTTTGAACATTATAAGTGTCATGGTATTTTTCCAGAATGTTCATGAGTTTAAATTTCAAATTTTGAATTTATTTGAAATTTTTATGATTTATTTGAAGTTTATGGCATTTTATTGTAATTTTGAGTCCATTAATGAACAATTTTAAGAAATATAAGTTAATTATAGTCAAATTGTTATTGGAGACTAATTTTGAGTCCTAAGATGGTTAGGGTAATTAACTTGTGCATAAATATGATTTTATGTAATTTATTGTGATTTTAAAAGGTTGAATCACGCAAATCCGTAAAAACCGATTAATATCCGATATTGGCTCCTTAAAGGCGATTTAGCATAAAATTGGGCATGTTCATACATATTATAATGCTGCATTTTATTTATGATTGTCATAATTTTTATTTATGTAATTTTGAATTATGTAATTTTGCTTAGTATGGCCTTAGTTTTTAATTGGTATTACCCGAAATGTATGGGAATATCGATTCGGTTGTAATTTATTGTGATCTCGTATCACCGTTTTGTAATTTAATAGATTTATTTTATTTTATTTTAATTACAAATGTATAATAGGAATTATGTAATTTTTTATGTAATTTATTTATTCCGGAGTTTCTTGAAGACGGTGTCACTCAAGAAAGACGATACATAAAGACGGTGTTACGTCGAGATGCGTGCCAAAACCGAAGTTCAAGGGACCAATGGAGTTGGTTTCCGAATATGTAATAGTTAATTAGATTTTCTATTTTAGGAAGGCCATACTAAGATTTAATTTATGCTTTGCATTTTATTTATATGTCGCATGCATCGCTAAATTGCCATAACAAAAACATGCATTATCATTTAAATCGAGTATATCGACCGTGTCAATTACAATTATCGTAGTTCACCGATTTAGTTCACTTAAAACATGATAGATAATAAATTGACATGACCTCTCGCTAAAAATAAACAATTGAGACATAGCCTTACCAAAAAGTAGGAACCATGAAAACCTATTTCGCGATGGAGTGCACTCGGCCATCCCGGGGTACAAACCTTGTTACGTAGGGGAAGTGGGTGATAAATGTCTATCCACCGAATTCATGTTGATAAGGGTTTCATCGGCTATCCCGTGCCCAAGTTAAAGTGGGTTTGGATCATGGAAACATTTATTAAAAATTTGGATTGAGCTCAACGGAAGTATTCGTGACCGTAGTCGCATGTGTTCCGGGCTATAGATAAATATTAGAGTAATTTTATCGACCGAGAATTCTAAAACTAGAATCGATTAAAGAGTTAGTCCACCGAGTTATATTGATAAGGGTTCCATCAGCTATCCCGTGCCCAAGTTAATATGAATTTGGATCTCGGAATCATTTATCATAGTTGGGTAGAGGTCACTATGTAAATGCTTTACTTGTTATTTACAAATATTAATAAAACGATAAATGTTAAGTTTTCCTTTTTCAGTTATCATATTGTTCTATTTCTGTACCACATTCATATACGATATCATTTCGATTTTTGATTCAAATCTCCATTAAAACATTGTAACTAAAGACAAATATGAATTTTCTTCTAAAAACCTCGAATTATCCATTGGAAGGATCTCTTGTAAAGAGTATAGATAAAAGTTATTCATTATGAAACAGGTTTTTGATTCTTGACTAACACATCTACTTACAATGGATTGTTTTTCCATATACTTAATTAAATTAAGTACCTTGAAGCGATAAATTGTTTTGGTAATTAGATTTGTCAGAATTCGTAATTGACCAAAATAACGCAACCGATTCAATGAAAGTTTTAAGACTAAAAAAAACAAATGAAGAGTAATATTCATGAATTCAATTTTGCTTCTCAAAGCAAAGACTCATTGAAATGAGTGGGAGCATTCTCTTAAACCGTTAAGATGAGAACGAGGTTCAAGAAGTAAAGATTATAATGGAATTGATACAAGGTAATGTTAAAAGTAAAGTTATTGAAAATAACGATACTAAACCTATCAATCCCGACCGATAAAATTTCCATTGTCTTAAATGTTGGACACTAGAAAGGAAACTACCCCAAATTATTGAAGAATCAACAAGTTAGTTGTGGGACATCTAATGGGATATTCTTCTTTAAATGTTTATTTGATTGACATAAATCTTGCTAGAACTACTTCGTCAATATTAGAAACCAGTGGAGGTTTTCATCATTGTATGCGATACATAGAATGATTAGAATATGACGACTAGCAACAATGATATCGAGAGATAGAGTCATTGTGTAATCAATCTAGTTTTGGGTTTATAGTTGCACTTAATTATGACTATTAAGTACATAAACTCTAAATAAGAATATATACTTTTTAAGATACAAAAGAGGTTTCACTTTTTTGACCCTATACACCACGATTTGATATACGGTTAGCCCATTATCAAGGTGATTATGTTCTAAACCAAACTAGAATGATATATCATGAAGATGATGCAAGACTCAAATTGGTAACCCAAGATTAAACCTTAAATTCTGGAATGATTAACGCAAAGAGTTATCGAGTACTCTTGAAACCATTAGATTGTTAATCTTATGGTATATGCGTATCTTATATTCAAAGCAAGATGTCTCGTGCCTTTTGGTTCAAAAGGATATCGAGGTTGTAAATCATTGATCCAAAATAGGTTGATCATTTTCTTTTACCAACGATTTAAGTTGATGCTAATGTGTTCACTTAATAATATAAATAGAAAAATCTTTGAAGAAGTTCAAAGTGTTCAAAGAATCACGATTTAGTCGTGATAGGATTATCAAAGTGAAGACTTTGATATAAACCAAAGGAAATGTGATATAGTATCACAAATTAATCTCTCTTAACACACATTATGGGATAATGTGTGGTTGGATAAGAAATCAAGCGCTATTCGATATGGTTTGGACTTCTATCAAGTTACTTTAAATTACTTGATCCTTTTGGGGATTTTATCATTTTGTCTAAGTTGTTTTTCCCACTAAATCTAAAACGAATCATATGAGATATGAAATGGTAGGGTACCATGTTTGTAAGTTTTCACAAGAAAAAAATGCTCATTTTTCCCTTTCAATTATCACGAGTACGACGGGTTTGCGGCTCGTGAAGCTGTCTTTCTAAAATCACTAGTAGAAAAACCCCCTATAGTGGCGGTCATAAATGACCTTTTTATGGCGGTTTTTACAGATTTTGGGTGCGTCGTATATCACGGGGTTGTTTAGACTTTGCGACGGTTGTACAACCGCCACTATAGCTTATCTATGGTACCGGTTTTTAAACAGAACCGCCATTATAGGCTTGTATAATATGACGGTTGTTAGAAAAGAACCGATTTTATAACTTACCTATAGTGGCGGTTATTATTTGAAAACCGCCACTGTAGATATATCAATAATATCATTACACCACTACTTGTTCTCCATAACGATGGTTGTTTTTATAGAACCGCCACTAAAGGTAATTATAACGTCGGTTGTTGGTACAAAACCGTCATTAAAGGTAATTATAACGTCGGTTGTTTGGTGAACAACCGCCATTATAGGCGAAATTATTTTCGAATGTAGGGTCAAATATTTAATCTTTTGACGTCGTTTCTAAAGGAAACGTCGTAATCATTTTATATATATTTTCGTTTTTTGAAATAAAAATTTTCTGCGGAAATTTCAGTAGAGCCTCCAAATAAATTTAATAATTCCAAATATTATATGATTAAAATGTAAGTACAATTATAGTATTCCTAACAATACAATTCCAACGAACTTACATCACTATACCAAAGATACATCGAAGTATTTCTAACTTCGAAATACATGCCTTAGTTGATAAACTAATGTACAAGTTCTCTAAACATTTGGTAGCCCACCCTTCTTTGATCTCTTACATATCGCCATTTGACATGATTGATTCCGCCATAGCTACAGGCAACAAACAGGACAATTAGTAAGAATATTAATATACAACTAGATAAATAAACTATACCAAAAACGGAAAAAAGAAATACCTTCTCAATATCTTCTTCTACTCCTTAAAAAGTAAGAAGTTATGTTATACATTCATTTCATGATATAATAACTACACACGTAATCCTTTGCTTGTCGAGGACACTAAAATTTCTAGAAAAAAATATGATATTAATTATGTAACATATAAAATGTAATTTTAATTTAAATTTAGTCGTTACAATATAAAAGGAGGTCACACACTTACGTTGGTGTATAGATTGGTCTCCGAGCCTCAAGGTGTACAAGGTGTACAATGACAAAACCTTCCATGCCAATGAGAAGTGATCTTTCATTTATGTCTATAGACCTGTCAAACGAAACCAAATCAACTCTTACATGTCATCAAGATATTATACTAATATATTCAAAATCAATCCGGAAAAAAAATTATTGACTTACAGCAGCCTTAACAAGTGCTTTTGCTAGCAGGTCCACAAGCCGATAGACCAGAAGTGCTCAAAAGTTCCTCAGGAGACTTTTCTTGAAAGCTGGAATTACACGGAATTTCGCAATAGAAGGCAGTGAATAAAGAGATAAAATAATCATTGCTGAGATTTGAGATTTAACATTCAAAAGTAATACGTATCAGATATTTATAGTATAAATATTGCTGCTTCCACACCAAATTGCCTCGAGCAACATCGGCGAGTTAACGACCAGTGCATCTAGTGATTCCTCGGGCGATAAGTGCACAAGTGTTGAGATAAGGCCAAGATATTAACATATCTCTCCATTTCAAGTGTTGAGATAAGGCAAAGCAAGTATGACATAAACAAGTTGTTTTCATACAACACTAAAAAATGGACATATTCTACTCCAAATTGCTACATCAAAATGAATTCACCTTGCGTAACAACCAATTTGTTCAAATTCTTCAATTTCCTCAAATCATCATAACTACTTTACATGGGTGGAAATTAGCTGTCATTCAAGGAGTAAACTAAACTTGTACATAAAGTTGCTGAATTTGTAAGTAAATTAACTAGTTAACAAACTCTAAAACTGCTGAATTTGTACGTAAATTGAACTATAGTTGAAGAAACTATACTTGAACTGAATGAACATAGAGTAAACTGAAGTACTGAACTACTGATGTTCAAATCATTTTTCAATCACCAATTAGCAAACACAAAAGCACCAAATGAAACATAAATATATATCTAGGACACAGCCAAATAAACTTCAACAAGCACATACAAGTACTGCACAGCAGAACTAAAACTCAATTCCAACAGCTATCTCATTTCTATCCTCCAGAAATAATATACTCCCAACGTTTTTTAATGTCTACAGCCAACTCATTTATATCTTGAGTACAAAAAATAGGTACACCCTATGTAACACATTCCCGTACACCCTAGATTATGTAGCTCTACCTGAGAAATTCCGTCTGCTCACGAAAATAATAGTCAGCCCAATCAATTAACCACAAATGAAAATAGTCAGCCTCCCTCCGCCCCAATCATTTGTTTACATTTTATATTCTCTACGAAACGTATTTTAATCAAAGGTAAACAAATGATTGTGACGGAGGAATAAACGAAAACGAAAGACATAAAATAAAGATAGGATGACTCACGTCTTACTTCCCGTTGCTAATATTTAATCATCACTTTGCTCTCCCCTATTTGAACCAAAAATACTCTTACTGAAGTCAAACCAACAACAAAGTTTCAAATGCTAACACAAAGAATTAACAAAAAAGGGACAAGCCAGCAGAAGACAAAGAGAGGGGATTATAAGTAGCACCTTTTGCAAAATGAATTAAAACAGCAAAAAAAAACTTGTTAATAAGAGGATCATGTTCAAAACCCGGAATAATGAATACTAGTATCCTCACAACAACATTAGACCAATAACAACACAAAAGGCTGATAATCATATCCCCTTTCAGATAAACAAAACCAAACAACAAACAGCTCAACCTCTAATTAATCAAAGGATTCAAAGCTTTTGTTTCCAATCATTTTCACTCCAAAAAAACGTGTAGTCTTGTATACCCACCAACATTTTTATTTTTAGTTTAATGGCAAATTAGAGAAACAAATCACAGAGTAGTCAAGAGAATAATAAAAAAAGAGAAATCGAATTACCTGACCGAAAAGGAGACGAAGGGGGACGAAATCGATCAGTAAAGTGGTTTAATTAGAAGGAGAAGAAGGATGATGGTGCGGGGAGCGGCGGAGGCGATGTCCCTGGCGGAGGAGTGGTCACCGGAGTGGAGGAGGTGAAGGCGATATTGGTGGAGGTAGTTAGGGTTTCACTAGGGAAAAGGGGGAAAATGAAATTTAATTGAGGGGATTGAGGTTTGGCTGGAGATCGAGAAGACTAAGGAATGTGTGTGAAAATTCTAAACGGGTTTACGCTTTATTTTTATTTTTTTGCTATTAAGTCGGTTGTGATTAAAACGGACACAAAAATATATAACGGCGGTTTTTTAACAAAAAAATTGTAACTTAGTATTAACTTTTAGCGGCATTCTTAACGTCGGTTGTTAATATAACCGCCATAATTGACTTATGGTGGCGTTTTCTATTTGAAACCGCCATAAAAAGTTTCAATTATCACGTCGGTTCTTACTTAAACCGCCATAATAGACCTCCTAAATACATAAAAATTGTGTTCCACCAATTTATTGGGCTTTTCGCGTCGTTTCTATTAGAACCGCCACGATAGCCGCGTCGTGATAGGGGTTTTTTCTACTAGTGAATACAAGTTTGTTTCTAGAAGACAGAGTGGGAGAAATTTATTAAAGAGCCACAAAGAATGTTATGTCGCAAGAAACTGGTCTTTCTTGGCTACATGAGACGTTATGTCGCAAGAAACTGGTCTTTCTTGGCTACATGAGACGTTTTGTGTAAGACGTTGTTTCGAAGAAACCTAGGAGGTTAAAGTCATCACTTGTTGAAAATGATGAATTAGTGTTACTTTTAAGAAAGTAAAGAGCTAACAACTTACAAAGAAATTGTTTGATTCAAGTTGATTACTTCTGGAAAGTAATGAACATATGACTTACATGAGAGTGTTTAAGTCACAACTCAAGGCTTAGAGCCATGGAAATCCGAAATAAAAGGCTTGATTAGTGACAAAGGGTTTTGCACTAATAAAGAGAGATTCAAAGCTTGAAATGCTTAAGTCTATTTGGATCTTCTTAGGGATTTTGTTTCATAATGATGATATACATATAGCAAGTGAATCTAAAACCCACTTCTTCAATTAGAAGAAATGTATTCAATACATGTCTTGAGTTTTGTAGATTCTTGCAATCCTAAGATAATGTGAAACTTAAGAGAGAATATTAAGTAGGACATCAATGAGTTGGAATCAACATTTTGATCATGTGATAAAACATTTCTCGATAAGTCGAGAAGTTGTGTTTATACATGAAGTTTAGTGGGAGTTACGGAAATTTTAGTAGTCTTATATGTGGATGACATATTGATCATTGCGAATGATTTAAGACTTTTGGAGTATTATAATACATCTTAATATCCGGATTTATGAAGATAAATCTACATGATATTAGCGTCAAATAAGAAGTCTTATGTTGATAAGATTCATGACTAGTTCAATTGAACATATTTGATTGATTCCATTTGCTTCCACTGCCGAATCAATTAAATAGGAAATGATGTATAACACTTCATATACTCTGAGTATGATGAATTGTTTCAAAATCGAATTCAAGAAATAGTTACCAAGTAAGCCATAAAGATTACCCTTAAGTGCTTGCAGAAACATTAAAGATGTAATGCAAAGTGTTTATGATGCAATTTTGTGTAAGGGTGTTACACAAGTGACAATTGACAATTGAGATTGCGCATAGTTTCTGACAAAACCATAATCAAAACACATTAGGATGGTTAAGATGTCATTGTGGCTATGTTATTTAAGAAATAGATTTTCTAGAATCGTTCTAGGCAATAAAGAACAATGAGAGATATTTATAATGGAGATTGAGTACACTGGCAATCATGAGATGTGCAAGAGGATGAGTCCCGCACACTGTGAAAACAGTGGGAGCTATTCTTAGACTAGAGAACCTATGTCCTGATTGGATCTCGACACGTACTCAGAAAGTTTTGTAATGCAAATGTATACATTACAAAGGAAAACGAGTATGTAGTAAGGTTGAGTAAGGTACAAGAAGTTGATAAAACCTACTAACCAAAGCCTTCTCATAGGCTAAACATGATGAGTCATGTCATTTCAATTAAATTGAAATGAACAACTACATACAATAACAAATTAGATTATAGAACATGAAATAGTAATCAGGCATTGACTATTCATATGTGATAATCGCATTTGTCGTTCGAGTTTTACTTTAAAACTCTTTTATTATACTTTGTTACGTCCAAACGGGTTGTAGAGACAACATTGAACCCCGTTAAAGTGAACCCGGATTAACATAGTATTAGCCCATAGTCGCTTGTATGAGGTGACGTCTCGAAGTGACTAGAGTGTGATGCGATTGATGGCAAGTTCAAGTGCCATAGAGTTATGTGAGATGACTAGTCGATCACATAGGCGATCTATTAGGAATACTTTGTCGGGCAAAGACCGCTTATAGAGTTCTCGCAAATTTATATAGCCTGGTCGTGGCGAGAGCTACTATAGTATTCTAATGAGTCGATTCTTTTGACTAAAGACTGTTCGCCTAAGGTGGCACTTGTTTTGATTAACTTTGATTTGTGTTACTACGACCTTCGTAAATGGGGTCAAATGGGCATATTTTGGGTTATGATGGCTGTGGCTAGTCGAAGGGAATAAGTGCGATAGAATTGTCCACCCCTTGTCGTGGTTAAAACAATATCTCAGGGCCACTCGAGGAGTAACGAACTGGAAATGCGTGGCCACGCTCGGAAGGTATCCATGGTGGATAAATTCCGGTCAATCAGTTATTCTCCAGATCGATGAAACCACTCTCGATATGATCACTTTCAAGTACGACCCGAAAGACACCTTGCATTGAGTGGGAGATAGTAATAGGACAAGAGAATTGGTGACGCACACTTGTCGAGGACAAGTGGGAGATTGTTGGGAAATGTGTCCTCAACAATAGTGCGATCACATGATTTAAATATCATGATTTAAATTTCATTACAAGAATACGGAAGGGATGATACATTACATATATAGTCAACTGGTCCACACATATCGGTAATGATTGGCTGGCTAGAGTTTGACATTAGTGTCGTGCGACGGTGGTGATCAGTTGATCCCTTGAGGTCACACCTAAAGGACAATTACCTTAATTGAAAAGGTTAATTAGTTGTATGCCGATACAGATTAATTAATTCCTTAAAATTGCACAAATTATTATAAGAGAGAAAAAAAAATGACATCTTATTCTAATGTGATTAAATGAGATTTTATTTAGTAATTTAAGAAGTTATATTACTAAAATTAATCGGTGTTTGCGAAACACGCAAGATGAGAATGATAAGTTAGTTATAATTACAAGATATTGTGAATTATACTAACTGGTAATTAAATGACCATTTTATGAGAAAGTAATTTTAAATTACTAGTCAATTTGTTAAATAAGATTTATTTAATTTATAAATGATATTTAATTTGTTAAATATGCATTTTAAATTAAAACATGACATAAGACATGTCACATGTCACATGACATACAAATGTACAATTGACAAAAATAAAATGGACTCCATATTACTACATCAAAACCGAAATTGGTGGGCAAGCTTTAGAAATTTTGTCTTGTTCATTTGTCTTATTCATTTGTCTAAGACACTTGATAGTAACTTAACCATGCAAAAGCCTTACACCTATTTGTCTTGTGAAGACAAAAAGAAAAATAATTATGGTCTATGGACACATGAGGCCACCGGTTTTGAGAGGACTAATTAGAGAGTTTTCTCTCATATTATTCATTCTTACACATTTTTATGAAAATACCTCTCTCTCTCTCTCTTGTTCTTCATAAAAATCCCTTTTATGAATCTAATTTGTTCATATCAATTACTAATATTACTAGTAGTAGTATATGAGTTTTAGTAATCAATTTTAAGAAAAACTACATTACAAACATCTAGTACATGTTAGTTTGTGGGATTAAGGGATAGTCTTGGGTGCTACTAATTGGAGGGCTTCTATTTTGAAGTCATGAATGTTCATCCAATATTAGAAAGCTCAAGAACTAACAAGAAGGAGATCTTGTTGGTGCCCATTTGACCGAAATTTATTTGGTGAGAAATTGATTTTCTTATCTCTTTTGTTTTAGTTTGCATGCATAAGATTTGTAATTAATTTTATGACTAAATTAATTTGAAACATATATGAATATGTTAAATAATGAGATATAGATTTCCAACAAAATCTCCCTAAACCGAACCTTTACTCGTCCTCGAGTAAACTAAATGCAAACTAATGGAATGGAAATGAAAACTCCGAGCTAGCTATAACTTGTCAACTTGAACCAATTTAATGCAAACAAAAATCAACAATCATAGCCACATCAGTCAATATGCAAAAGATTTATAAGATTTCCATAAACAAAGCTGACCAATCGACCTGGTAAGACCAACAAAATCAGACTCTCACGTGGTCACTCCTCTATCATGAAGCAAAAGGTGAATTATATATGTATTGGAGAGAAAGAGAAACAGTCACTCACCTAAACAGCGACCTACATAACATGCGTGCAACAAAAATTATAGACGATTCAAGTACTATGCACACATTCCAACCAACAATGTTCGTCACAGTCGAGGGCTCAGAAATGATTATGGGAAAGTGAGGTTCAGGTGAGAAAGGGCAAAACAAATTATGGGAATGTGAAGGTAAAGCGTCAAGCTAGTTCCTAAACAATACCATATAAGACAATCAGAATCTCAACTGACTATAAGATAAAGCTCAAGTGCCCTTCATTGGCACATATCTCACTAACCAAATACAGTATCTCCTCAAAAATATATGAATAAGAACAAAGGAGTAGACCGTCACAAACTTCCCTTTTTTAATACGGTCCTATTTATTCAAACAACTAAATTTTTCAATTTTTTTTCTTCTTCTTTTTTCTTCTGCTCACCGTGTGATTTCACACTTTTTCACACTTTTTCTTTTTTTTTCAATCACACGTTTCTTTCTTCTTCTTTTTTCTTTTTCATGTCCTTTTTTTTCATTCCTTCTCATATTCTCATCCTTCCTCATTTTTCTACCAACTCCAATCAAATGAACAACCGAGCCAAACTCGCAACATGGATAAAGATACCACAATAGTCACACTAAACTAGCTTGACAAGGCAGGCTTAATTATGGGTGTAGCTAATGGGTTAAAAAGACTAAATTTGGCTTAAGTGGAGCTAAATGGGTGAAAAATGAAAGAAAGGGGAAATTTGCAAGCACCTCCCTGCATGTGACACCGACCACAAACCCGAATGTATGCATTTGACAAGAAATCGAATTTCATAAATGTGCAAAAATGATAAACATGTTATGCAAGGAGTACTACTCTCAATTCCTATGTAAACTGGTCATGAAGTTCATCAGTTGTATGGCTCTAAATCTTAGAAATTGTAAAGTAGGTTGCCAATTTATCAGGTCAAGTCTACAAAGTCAACTAAATTTGAACAAAAACTCGTAGATATGCGTAAGACTCAGCTAATAACTGTCAATAAAGTGCAAGGCTCAAGTAAAAATGACAAGTTACAGTGCAATATCATCACGAAAATCAACCGTTCCGACTCAACCTATATGCTAAAATAAACGTGAAAATTTTTATTTTTAGAATTTTCTAATTAATTTTTTAGAATTTTTTGATTTTTTTGAAATAAATGAATACAATGCAAGCAGAAAATGGAAACGTGAATGCAAAAACAAATGCAAATGCAGACTCAAAGGATGCATTACCCTCCCCAAACCAAAACGGACAACGCCCTCGTTGTCCTCCAGCATACACCAGCAGATATATATATAGGGGAACGGGAAAATACAACCGATAAATGCATGAAAAACAATAAATAAAAAGGAGATAAAAGAAATAAGAGAGCAAGAATGTGCATTAAAAACAAGAACTTCCCCAAACCAGCTAGAAAACTGGGGAAGTGAGTAGACCAGTAGCTATTCGTCAGCCTTATCCTCCACGTCCTCCACCGTGAAGTCTGGGTCTCTCTCCTGCTCCCTCCTCCTCACCTCCTCAGCCTAAGTCCTCGCCGCCTCCTCAGCTGTGTCCTCGTCACTGGCTGGCTGTGGGTACCCTTCAGCTGGGTACCGGTAGAAAGACGGGTGTGGCCAACCTCAGGAACGAGACGTCGCCTCATCATGTAATACTCGTATAAAGGGAACAAAGCAAGAGCCATGTCCCTCTCCATACGAGCCTACCTGCTAAGAAGCTCAAGAAGCAAACTGTCACGACGCCCTTGGTCCATGATCGTGGACGCCTCAAAAGGTGGAGGAGGAATAAAATTAGCCGGGTGAATCGGCTGTGTCTGGTCAGGCGCAGGAGTAGGAGTAGGAGTAGGAGTAGGGATCGCGGTAGGAATGGTCGTGGAAGTCTGGCCACCCATAGAAGGTGTGGATCCCTATCTGGTATCAGGTCTCTTCCGCTTCTTAGAAGCGGACATGGTAGGAGGTGGAGCAAGTGGGAGGCGGAACATGGGTAGTGGTGGAGGTAGCCTGCCTTTAATAATGGGCAGGGGAATGAGACGGGGCAGAGTGGTGCAAGGTAAGGGTACATACAAGGAACCACAAATCTTCCATGTCTGCTGGTCAGAAGCAAGCCAAAACATAGACAACATAGCAGCAATGTCAAGGTACCTATCAGTGTCTAGGTGCTGCAGGTCACGAGGAAGGGCGGGGAAGATAGAGCGGGCAAGAAAAGTGGCTATGCCACCGCAAACAATGGTTCCCGTCGTCTTCCGCCCCATATTATGAAAATACTGGGCAGTCAAGTAAACAATGTTAAGCACAAAAGGTCCCTCACTATCAATGATCAGGTAACCACCAAGAATAGACATCTCAATATTGTTCACATTATTCTGTTCTTTACGGCCAAATATGGTCCCACCAATGAGACGCAAGAAGTAACGGGCCGGGGCAAGGTGGACATACGCAAGCTTGCGCTCCTCGTAACTAGTCTGAGCCAAGGCCCGCCACAACTGGCGGATGACCTTCGTAGGAGGGTCAGTGTCATCGGTAGAAGACAAACCTAACCTACTTCCAAACTCCTCTCGGGTCCAAGAAATAGTCCGGTTAAATAACCGGGAAGAGAAAGAAGCACAAGTCTGGTCAGTGGCGTATTCGCCAGAAGAAAAGGTGAAGCAGCTGAAAAACTCGAGGGTCAGCTCCTTGTACGTCAAGGCACTCATGGTAATCAGTCCCGACATCCCCATCCCGTTTAATATCTCAACTACCGGCTCGTAAATACCTAACCTATCAAGTGACTTACGACATAAAAACTTCGTTGAAGCAAAATCACAGCTCTCTAAAGCAAAGAAACGAGTACGATGCATACCGTTAACGAAACTTACCTCAGGGTAATCGGGGTGCGGGTCAAGTGAGCCATCGACATGGATCGTGACCGGACCAGCGGCAGGTGTGGCTCGTCCGCGACCCTGGCCTCTAATACCTGAGAAAGAAGCCTGTCCTCTGACGAAACGAGGTACTAAGGCCGCCCAGTAAGCAGCTATGACAGCTGGTGACCACGCAGTAGGGGTGGTCACCGTACCAGAAGTGGAAGCAGTGGTTGTGCTAGTAAAAGCAGCAGAGGCAGAGCTTGCAGCAGTGCTAGCTGAGACAGAGGCAGGCACAGAGGCGGAAAAAGAGCTAGCCGTGACAGAGACGGAGCTAGAAACAGTAGCAGTGGTAGTACCAGTAGCAAAAGCAGGTAAAACAGAGGATGTAACAGTGGTACTAACAGTCGGAACGACGGTGGTAACAGTAGGGACCACCATCTCAATCAAGGATGGAACAATGATCGAACTAGTCGAGGGCAATGTACTACTTTCCATCCTAATCAAGTAAGCAATGGGGAAAAACAATCAATTAAACGAATTAAACACAGAAAACCCCAAATTCAGTCGGATTTTCAAATTGAATAGCTAAACCCTAAACCTTAAATTAAACTCGAAATAAGCAATTAAACAACAAAAGAGTAATGGGAATACTTACTTGATGATGAACCCACGAGATTAAGCAAGAAAATCGACAAAAAAATGATGCAAAAGACGGATTTTCGAATGGAAAACCCGCAAACCCTAATCACCCAAATTAAACGCAACAAAGAGGAAATTTAGGGGAAACGTTGAGGGCTTTAGTCGATTTATTAGCAAGGATGATAATGTGGGTGTTGGATTTGGTAAAAGAGAAGGATTAAAGGAGGGAAAGGGGGATTATCGCATGAACTATCGCAAATAAAGGAGGAGCAAATGAAGAATAAAATTAGAATGAAAAAATAGAAGTTAAAGACGTAACTTCCTGCGTATCATAGCCATATTTACTCGATCGAGTGATTTCAAACCACTCGATCGAGAACTTCTAAGCAACCTTACTCGATCGAGAACTCCTCTTTTTTTACATTTCGATCGAGTGCCAGAATTTACTCGATCGATCACTTTCCTTGGGCATTCCTCTTGATCGAGTACTTTTTGTACTCAATCGATTTGTTTTCTCGTGCAACTCATCCCAATACGATATAAATTCCCCAAACCTGCATAAAAACACGCAAAAACATATCCCAACAATACCAAATCACAAAATACGCAGTCTTTAGTCGATATTCGCTACGTTTATTAAACTAAAGTCCAACAGTCCTAAAAACGCAATAAAGAAGTTCAACGGAAATTTGGAATTTTACAATTTGTTACAACGGCGCATTCCCCGCTTAATTCCCAAAACATTTAAGTAGCCCAAATGAGGGCTTGTGACTGGAGGAGGTCCCTTCAGCATCTCGGACCGTCCTCTTCGATATCCATGAGCTTGAGTTTGAACTGGTAGAGGGAGAGTAGTTGATATCTACTAATGCACGAACTTCCTTCGTCCTCTTGTCTCTCCCATCAGCTTTGACATCACTACCACTTTGAATAACTTCAACCACAATTTGACCATTGAAAACTCCAGCATCTATTCCATTTGTACCTTCAGCAAGAAAAATAGCAGAATGTTCCTCCTAAATGCTCTCAGTCCTAGGCGGAGGGGTTACAATAGCAGCACAAAATTCGACATTCTCAGCTGGAGTGTCTATATCTGAGTCAGTAGAGGATAAGGCATTGCAAGGTTGAGCTTGCATTGAGCCCGGCGAGATTTAGACTGATGAAAAATCAATTCTTCATCTCCTACCTGAAATGCAAGTGTCTTACCCCCGACATCGATCACTGCGCGAGCAGTGAATAAAAATGGTCTCCCTAAAATAATAAGGGTGTTAGTGTCCTCGGGGATGTCAAGCACGATAAAGTCTACGGGAATAAATAATCTCCCGATCTTGACAGGTATGTCCTCTATAACACCTAGTGGCCGTGATATACTACGGTCGGCCATCTCAACGGTCATGTTAGTGCAGTTAAATTTGGTCAGACTGAGTCTCCTAGCGAGAGACAAGGGTAAGACGCTCACGCTAGCACCTAGATCGCATAGCGCAGTCTCAATCAAATGGGTTCCTATTGATGTGACCATAATTTAAGCACATTTAGTTCCCGAATTACCTTGTTCCCATGCTTTTTAGTGCATATTTGGGTCATTTATTGTCTTTAGTCCTTTGTTTTGCATATTCTTTGAGGTTTTGTGTCCTTGGTAGGAAATGAGTGCAAACCTTGCATTTTCAAGGCAAAATGAAGCTAAATTGATTGAATTCAATGACCAAGCATCAAGGAGAGACAAGATTAGAAGGCATTTATACATACTATAGTAGATGGGAAATGATGAAAAAAGATCCTTGCATCCCCGACGAAATCCTCAAGGATTCTATAAAGAAAAAGGAAGAAAAGAAGAAGGAACGAAACTGTAAGACAATCCGGGCGGATTGTCCACAAGACGCCCGTCCAGCACCCACAATCCGAGCGTCTTCCTTCTGTGGACGCCCGTCCAAAACACCACCAATCCGCCCGTCTTCCCTTACTGGACGCCCGTCTAGAAACACCCAAATCCGCCCGACCCGTGCCCTGGACGCCAGGATTCCCTAACAGCCTTTTCTTCTTCTACAAGCTTCAAGGAAGAATGCGCATCTTTTTCTAAGACCGGCAAAAAGGAGACCGGAGTCTCTCTAGAGACCGGCGATTCCTCAAGGACTTAATCGTCATTTAAGCCCTTAGTTAACCCTAATTTATGTACCTAATCCCCACTATAAATACCCCATTAGTCTAAATAGAAGAGCATGTTCTTCTTAGCAATCTTTAGTGTAGTTAATATCAATCAAATCTCTCTTTAATCTTGTAATCAACATTTAATCAAGTTTTAATACAAGTTTCATTTCCTTAATCTCTCTTTTGTTCATCCTTTATTTTGGGTAATTGAAGATTATTTGGGTTATTATTGGGAGATTGACAACCTTCCAATCAAGCATCAAGTACTTCTATTATTCTTTGCTTTATTATTGGAATCATTAGTAGGTATAATTTTCTTAATCCCTTTTTAATTATTGTTAATTATCTTCATTTATTCATCATGTTTCACTTTGTTGGTATGATTGACAACCTTGCTAGCATGTTCAACATGATAATGAGTGAGTAGTTTCCTTAACTAGGGTTAATGGGTAATTAGGGGAAACCAACATGGGGAATGATTCATGCTTAATCCAATATGTTTTCATAGTTTATTTGCTTGCTTGTTGTGATCTAAACTTATGCACATGTTATGTTTGATGAAATGTGAGCCTATGAATCCTTGCATTTTTTACCCATCACCTATCTTTTCAATGAGACTTGTAAGATATAAACCAACTCGAGTCTCATTAGACCATGCATATTATTGAGTAGGGAAGATTAAGTCGACTTGTAGGTGTTGTACAATCTAATCGATTCGGCTTCGGGACCCAAACTTTCCTAGGATTGTAAGATATAAACCAACTCGATCCATCACAACAATAATTACTTGCTTATAATTTGAGAATATGTTTGTGTGATCAATTCCCATGAATCCCCTATGACCCCATGACACCCTAGTGCCTTTTATCAATTGTTTACATCCCTTTTTAATCATCTTGCTTGTTTACTTTCATTGCTATTTAGTTTAGTGATCTTCTACTTCAAACCCCAAATTGTGACACCCTTAGACACCACTAGTTGCAATAGAAAATCTCATCTCAATTCCCGTCCCTTGGGATCTGACCTTTACTTGCCTCTTTACTAATTGTAGAGTTGTTTGTGAAGTTATAAATTATGTTTTGGTCTAGGTGCTCCTAACGACAAGTACTGAAAACTAAACCTCCATCGTGAGTCCGACCACCTATATGACACGGAATTGAGAAGATACCCCGGTCTGACTGTTAAGGTAGCAACTTATTCTGAAGTAAGGCAGTCCCTACTTCGTTAAAGCTGCCGTCACATGATCATTTATGTGCCTCTTACGCGACAAGTTTTCTTTCATGAATTTTAAGTAAGAGGGTACCTGAGTCAGCAACTCGGCGAATGGAACTGTAACATGTAAGCTTTTCAGGAGCTCGACAAATTTCCCGAACTGTTGATTAGCTTTGTCGCTCTGTAATCGCCTTGGAAAGGGCACAGTGATAGGAATTTTGAGCCCTTTATTCCTTTATTCCAATGTATCAGCGGGTTCAAACTCCTTTTCACTCGATCGAGTCTTTTTACCTCTCGATCGAGGCCTTTTAGGTGACTTTTCACTCGATCGAACACTTCCATGCTCTCGATCGAGTTTCTCAATATCGACAGTCCTTGAGGAATCGCCGGTCTCTAGGGAGACTCCGGTCTCCTTTTCGCCGGTCTTAGAAAAAGATGCGCATCCTTCCTTGAAGCTTGTAGAAGACGAAAAGACTGTATGGGAATCCGGGCGTCTTGGGTACGGGACGGGCGGATTTGGGTGTTTCTGGACGGGCGTCCAGAAGGGGAAGACGGGTGGATTGGGCGTGTTTTGGACGGGCGTCTTGTGGAGGAGACGCTCGGATTGTGGGTGCTGGACGAGCGTCTTGAGGACAATCCGCCCGGATTGTCTTACAGTTTCGTTCCTTCTTCTTTTCTTCCTTTTTCTTCATAAAATCCTTGAGGATTTCCTCGGGGATGTAAGGATCTTTTCTCATCATTGCCCATCTACTATGGTATGTACAAAGGCCTTCTAATCTTGTCTCTCCTTGATGCTTGGTCATTGAATTCAATCAATTTAGCTTCATTTTGCCATGAAAATGCAAGGTTTGCACTCTTTTCCTACCAAGGACACAAAACCTCAAAGAATATGCAAAACAAAGGACTAAAGACAATAAATGACCCAAATATGCACTAAAAAGCATGGGAACAAGGCTAATTCGGGGACTAAATGTGCTTAAATTATGGTCACATCAAATATCCCCAAACCGAACCTTTGCTCGTCCCGAGTAAAGAGGTGACAAAGACTAGGACCGTTATTTAAACTAACCTAATAGCATAGCCGATATGAGACAATAAGCGGGTCTCACTCCGCCCCTTCAACTCACAACAAGACAACCATGAGGTAGGATGCCTTCTTGCAAGGCAAGGTGGGTCTTGCCAAAATGGCGACACATCCAAACATTAAGCACACAAAATCAAGTGATGGATGCATCTACAAAATAATAGCCACTTTCCTCATCTAAGTGGCGGAAATTATCTACAAGGGAAGCAATTCAAGGGTACACACTCCTTCATAGATGCAATTTCTTCAAACTACTAAGCCTAGAAGGATACCAATAAATCACCTCCAAGTTGTGTCAAGCTAGAGTACCTTTGTCCTCAATCGTTAAATTCTTTTGTCAAGAATAGACTCCCTATGGTGTTAGAAACACTGGAGGATCGCGGAATTCCCCCTCTTGCCTAGACAAGAAGAAGGGTCGTCCCCTCTCTACCATGCACAAAAATGGATACGATGGATAAAGGGATCGATAGATTTGAGTTTCATTTTGGGAGTTTGCTTTGTTATTTTTCCCCCCAATTTCTTGTGGCATATAACATTTGAGAACACGTTCTTGCCATTTCTTTTGATTTTCGGCTTTTCAACACTTGACAACTTTTGGCATTTCTTTTGAACATTTTCAAAGTCACCCCATATGTAGCGAGGGTGGCTTATATTTGAAGCTTTAGGAGTTCTATTTTTGCTCCTCTTTTCAATTGATGCAATTTGCAAACTTTTTGACTTTTCATTTCATTTCTTGAAATCAAATTGTTGAACAATTTTTGTGCCCATTCCCTTTTTGATGACAAAATGTGGTAGAATATGGATGATGGTTGCATGGTTTCAAGGGTCACCTAGGAATAAACGGTAGCCAAGGAGTTATCACACCACAAGGTACTCTTGACTAGGCCTTAATCCATGGGTCAAAGGATACTAGCATGACACATCCTAGGGTGTTTTAAAAGTATTCTAAAAAGCAAAGTCTTAAGAAGAAAAAGCATCTACTAGGGCCTATATACACTTGTCAAGCTTCCCAAGTAGACGGTTTCACAAAATTTTTCTAACATGCAAACTACATGCCATGATGCAACTAACATATATACATCCTAATGCATATGCTTTTGTTGGACCATATAGATATATGATTAAGTTTTGATAATGACAAGTGTATGTTTTATTTTATATACTCTTGCTTGTAATTGTTTGTTCAAGTCTTTGTTAGATTAACTTAGGTTTACAAGTTTAGCAAGTAATGTTATAGCTCTCTTAGCTATAACATTGAAGATTTGTGAAGCGTCATTCAAGTCATGTTATAGCAGCTTGAGCTATAACATTAGAAGTTCTTAAGGCATCATAAGCAACTGTAACAAGTTTCGAGTATGATGATCATTCAAGCAAAAGGCTAGATCAAGTCTTTAACAAAGCTCAAGATGAAGAGCTTTTGGTCAAGATAAAGAGAAGATCCTTTACTGAAGATCTCCAGGAAGATTAGTTAGTATAGGTCTTCATCTAATGACGGTATCTTAAGATAAGAATATTGGGAAGTAAAGTTATAGCTATTTCACTTATAACTTTACTGACCAAACTTAAAGTTATAGCTGTTTCTACTATAACTTTAGGTAGCATTTTAAAGGCACGATTTTAATAGTTTTAAAATCATTTTTCAAAGAGTAAAATTCTCTTAAACATATTTCGAAATCTTTTGTATATAGTAGAGTTGAATTATGGGTTATTATAATTGGTGACTTGCATATTCCTATTGGTTAGTAAAACGACTTATGGGTCGTCATGCTACCTAGGGTTTGCTAGTCTATCTAATCTAACCCTAATCCAAGGAGATAGGTTTTATCCAAGATGGACACGGGCCTAGGGTTTCAGCCGTGAGCTGCAAACCCTTGGGGCGTGTGAGGTTGTTGAGATTAAGTAAACTATCTAATCAAATCTAGCTTATATTTATATAAGATACTTTCCTATCTTTATAATATATGATTTGATTTGTTTATTTATCCTAACATCTTAAAGATATAGTTTTACTTGTTAAATAAGATTTACTTTTATCTTATTTACCTAAAACTAAATTATCTTGGATTAAATTCAGGGAAGAGATAAAAATTTATCTCTTATACCCTTGCCGCCTATTCTACGACATTCTAGGGTTTCGTGCAAACCCTAGTACCCACTTCTACTATAAATACAATTGATCATTCTTCATTTATCTAAGCTTTTCGAAATACAAGAAACTTTTCAAAACATATTTAAGCTTAATTCTTAATTGTCTTATTGTTTTGTTTTAGAAAATATTTACGAAAAGTCGTGCTCTTCAAATTGCTTATCTTTCCTTAAGATTACGTCATAAGATTATAGTACTTCATATTGTTTCTTACTCGTTCAATTGTGTGAACACTTAGAAGAACAATCAAGTGCTTTCTTAGTAACTTAAGATAGTCAAATCGAATATCTAGTGATATTCAAATCGAGTTATAGTTAGAGTTAACTATACGAGTTGGGTTGATAATTTTGTAATCCGGAGTAAGGTACTAAAATTATTAATCGAGAATAGTGGACGTAGGCTTCGACGTGTGAAGCTGAACCACTTCAAATATCGTGTGTCTTTGCATCTTTCGTTTCAGTCATTTCATTCGTTCATAATCAATTAGTTAATTAGTTAAAGTTTAATCAATAAACTTTAAGTAATTAATTACCTTGATATAAAATAAAAAGTAGGCATAATTTTTAAATACTCAATTCACCCCCCCTCTCGAGTATTTCGGGTGTGATAGACTCTTCAATTGGTATCAGAGCCGGGGCCTGTGCCGGTGGGCAGCGAGGACGCTGCCTTCTCCTTTGGGGAGGAGGGAAGGTGACCTTCCCACATCGGTAGAAGAGGGGAACGAAGCATGGTTTATAATCATGTGGCTACCTCTTCCTAATGTGACGCGTTTTAAAGCCGTGAGGGGGTTGTGTCTCCCAGAGCGGACAATATCACGTTACCAAGTTACCTTGGGCTGTTACAATTGGTATCAGAGCCTCGTGCTCTTGATTGCCTAACCGCAAAGAGGCTAGATCCGTCTATCTTTTTATCTTTTTATTTTATTTTTATTCCGCTGCCTTACACGTGTGAAATGGACTCCAAGTATCTAAAGTGTCCCGTCTTTGATGGGAAGAATTATGGACTTTGGAAAAACATGATGACACACTACATAAAAGGACATGATTGGGAGTGCTGGACGATTATAAGGAACGGACCACACAAAATTTTGGTCGCATCTTCGGAAGGCACTACCTATGAGAAAAAGGAAGAAGACTATGTTGAGGCTGATTACAAGAAGGCTGAGAAAAACTCGAAAGCGATAAGCCTGTTACAAAACGGCATGACATCGACTGAATTCGATCGTTTTTCTTCTTGCACTTCAGCCAAGGAAATATGGGATGGTCTTGAGTTGGCCTATGAAGGAACATCGGTACCGTAAGGAAATATCGCATTGATTTGCCGATTCAAAAATATGAACTCTTCGAATGGAAAATAATGAATCACTTGATAGCATGTCAAAGACGATTTTCTACTATAGTCAATGAGCTCAAAAATCTTGGTAAAACTTTCAACTCCGAGGATATTGCTAGAAAAGTACTTAGGAGTTTAACCAAGAAATGGCGTCCCAAGGTCACGGTTATGGAAGAAGTAAGAGATCTCACTTCTCTCCCTTATGCAGAACTCATTGGTGCTCTTATGGCTCATGAACTCGTCTTGGATAACGATGAGGCCGAGTCCAGTAATAAGAAGAGCATGGCTCTACAAGCTTCTGCCAAGGAAAAAGGAGATGTAGAAATAGAGGACGAAACGGTCTTGTTTGCTAAACGATTCAACAAACGCATTTTCAGAAATAAGCAAGCAAAATCGTTCAATAACAATAATAATAAGTTCACCAACAAGAAAGTTTCAGAGTCAAAGAATACGTTTGCTAATAGAGGATGCTTCAAGTGTGGAGAATCCGGTCATATGATTAAGGATTGTCCCACATGGGAGAAAATTAAGGATAAAGCAAAACGTGAGAAGACTAAAAGGGAATTCAAGCAAGTAATGATAGCATCTTGTTGGGGAGACCTAGACCCTGAGAACGACGAAGCATCAGAAGAAGAAGAAGAAGTTGCTAACCTATGCTTAAGCAACGTCGCCTTGACCTCTTCTCGGATAATGACAAAGATAGTGTGGACTCCTCTGCTTTGCTTCCTAGGAGACTCCGATTCAGAAGAAGAAGATGAGGTAAGCTATCTTGAACTTAAGAAGAGGGTTAAGAATTTGTCCAAGAATGCCTTAATAGAATATTTTGAGCAATCTCTTGATAAGTGTCACGAACAAGAGATGGAATTGAAAGACTTGAAAGAACAAATTCTTGATATCGCCAAGAGAATCAACTCCTTAAAGCAAAAGCCAAAAAGCTCAAATCTAAAGTTACAAATAATACGGCTACAACTTCGAGATACGACAAATGTTGAGAAGAAGGCTCTTGAGTCTAAAGTTATAGCTAATGAAGCTATAACCTCAGACCTAAAACTCAACATTAAGCATCTTCAAGCCAAAGTTATAGCTAGTGAAGCTATAACATTGGAAGTGAGGAAAGTCAAAGAGCTTCTTGAGTCCAAGGCTACGGCTACAGAAACCATAATTTCAGATCAAAAGAAGGAGATTGAATCTCTTACTCAGCAATTAAGGGAATCTAAGACTGTTCTCTCAAATACTAAAAGAACGCATACCGAAATGGTTCGAGTTCTTAATGATAGATTCCAGAACTTTCGTAACAACTATGAAGAGACTCATCGCCCGGAAGTCATAGAGTCAGACCATTCTAAATGCAACAAAGAAATAGAATCCCTAAAAGAATTACTCTTGCATGCTAGAAAGGTTCATGAGAAATGGGAAGGTAGCACACGTGTTCTAAACTTCCTAACTGAGCAATCCAGATAATAACATGAAAATGGGATTAGGACACGAGTGCTACGGTCGTAGAGATCACTCTAAATGCAAATCAACCCCTTCCGAACAAGACTTCAGAAAGAGAAAATATACAAATTTACCAGAATATTTGATTTGCAATTACTGTGGTCATCTTGGACATATCCAAGAAAATTGTGTCAAATATGCTCGGGATTTAAGTAAAGGAATTGACTTTGTCAAAACATCGACACTATCTTCGAGGAAAGCACAAATACCCCATCTCAACCAAGTACCGTGAAAAACGCAACAATGATCATCGTTGGTTCTACGATATGAGCTTCGATTTTAAAAAGGCTACCAAATCAAAACAAACACCGAGCCCTTCAAACAAGAGCTCCCCCCAAACAACCTGAAAGACCACGACATAAGGAACCCATAACTCAACCCAAGACGGTTCATAAACAAACCAATTCACCTCCAAAACGTAAAATCATAAAAAGAGTTTGGGTTAGAAAAGACCTAGTTTTTAGAGTGACTAACGTCCAAGGACCCAACTTAGCTTGGGTACCTAAAAATCGTATCTAATCATTTTGCGGTTGTGGTGAAAGAAAATAATCTATGGTACCTTGACAAATGGATGCTCAAGGCACATGACCGGAGATATAAACTTATTTCTTTCACTTGAACCCTTTGATGGAGGTAAGGTCACATTTGGTGATAACAAGAAGGGTAAGATCATCGGTGTAGGTAAAGTTGGAATATCATCTTCTCATGCAATCAGTGATGTTTATCTTGTTAGTGGTCTCAAACACAACTTACTCAAGATCTCTCAATTATGCGACAAAGGAAATAAAGTTGTTTTCCATTCAGATTCTGTCGAATAATAATTGAAGGAACGAGTAGTGTTGTGCTTGAAGGACACCGTAGAAGGAATGTCTATATGATTGACCTAAATAACATTCCTACTAATTCATTCACATGCATGAAAGTAACGACAGATGATCCGTGCCTTTGGCACAAAAGATTTGCTCACATAAACTCAACAACATTGAATAAGCTAAAGAAATGGGATCTGGTTGAAGGACTTCCATCAATCAAATTCGATCAAGAAACTCTATGTGATTCTTGTGCCCGTTGCAAGCACGTTAGATCATCGTTCAAACCTAAGAGAATAGTAAGTACCAAGGAACCACTAGAACTCGTGCACATGGATCTTTGTGGCCCAATGAAGGTAAGAAGTAGAGGTGGATCCAGGTATGTCTTCGTTCTAGTTGATGATTATTCCAGATTTGTTTGGCCAATCTTTCTAAACTCAAAAGATGAGACTTTCGAGGAGTTTGCAGTTCTAATGAAACTTGCCCAAAATAAGTATAAATTAAAATTAATTTCCATTCGTACGGATCATGGCACCGAATTTGATAATCAAGCCTTCATACAATATTGTAGGGAAAATGGTGTTGGGCATAACTTCTCAGCACCACGAACCCCACATCAAAACGGTGTTGTGGAACGTATGAATAGAACATTGGAGGATATGGCACGCACGATGTTATTGTGTAGTGGCCTTGATGCGTGTCATTTATATGATGTTTTACATCTCTTTTTACACGCATTTCAGAGCTCATTTGTGTAATATTTGTTGCTTTTCTCCCTATTTCCGTCTACTTCCGTATTTTGTACTTTATTGCAGAAATGTGAAGAATTCGATGGGAAATCAAGCCAAATCCGCCCCCGAGTAATCTGCATTGCAATTGACGTAAGGAATCACTTAAGGAACGAGCTTGGTGCACGATCCAAGGCCCAAAAGACAAGTCCACGAGAATAAAGAAGTCAAGTAGCAGCTCACTCGGTCGATCGACTAGTCACATCAGTCGATCGACCAACTATCGGATCACAGAAGCTACTGTTGCTGAGGAGCAGTCGATCGACCAGCCTTCGTAGTCGATCGACCAGATTTCTTTACCTGACGAGAATTAGAAAGTCGTGAATCTCAAGGCCCGTGAAGTTTAGGTTTTAGAAATAAGTTGTTGCGTTTATTTTCTATATAACGTAACACCAACATCAAGTCTAGATATTCAGAAATTTACATCAAGTTTTAGCATTAGGTTTTCATTCAAAGTTCTTTATCGAATAATTAGGGTTTGGAATTATCGTGAGCATCGAAATTCGGTTCTTATTAATCAACCTTACCCCTGCAATTCGGTATTTCTCCTGTCTACTTTCAGTTTACGTATTTTGCTAATAGATTAGAATTGATAGTTAGTGTTCCCAAGCCAATTATCGTTTCATCATCATTGTTATTTATCTTAAGCATGAATTCCGTAATTGTCATAAGTTTTATTGTTGTTTTTACCTTCATCATGAGTAGCTAAATAGCTTGTGCTAGGATGTAGGCGATTTATGGTTAGGCAAAGATTAGATTAGACACGGACTGAACCCGCGTGTCAGTCGATCGACTGACATAGTTGGTCGATCGACTGACCTTGTAAGGTTACCCCTCGTTTTAATTGTTTTTAATCTTGTATTTAACGAATCGAATGCATGCGACCAGTTAGATACCTATTTTGTGACCGACCCATTAGATCGAAAGATAGGGTAGGTTATTTGACCATCAATTAATTCGACTAAACTGTGCTAAGATCGAAAGATAGGTATAGTTTAGACCATTAGTCGCTTTTCAGCACGAAAGTTAGTATTAGTGACATTAGGGACCTTTAGCGAGATCGAGAGACGCTATTTGTTAGGAGTGGACCAAGAGGACCTCTTATTTCCCGCCTTACCTGTGTTTATTTCAGACCGACTTAGTTGCTGCCGCCGAAGCTATAATGACCCGATCATCCTAGTACCCTTCTTTTATCTGTTTAATTCATATTTTTAGTTTATTTTCCTTTTATTGCCATTAGCTATAGAACAATTCAATTCAACCCCTATAATTGCTACCTTAGACTTTCATTAGACAACTAAAGTTTACAACTGCCTCCTTGCGGATCGACCCTGTTACCACTAGCCTAGGTTAGTCTTAATAGGAATTATAAATTTTATCTTTGGTACTCACAACGACGGGTATCAAATTTTGGCGCCGTTGCCGGGGAGGCAATAGTCCTAATTTTAGTTGTTTAATTTTCAGTCTTTCTTAGTTTAAGGAACATCCGTTCCTTAAACTGTTCTTATATTTTGTTGTAGTTTCCTCTTATGCGCAGGTCACAGGGTGGAGAATTAGTACCATTGAACCCTGAGATTGAGAGATCCTTGCGCGAGTTGAGGCGAACACGACGAGTATTACCGACAGAGGAAGAGCCGAGTACTCACAAGCTATCACGAGAACGAACTGTCAAGAAGACCCACAATCTTCACCCGTTTCCACTTCTTCACCGAGACAGCGATTACTTCTCCGGAAATTCCAGTCATGGCCGAGGAAGCGAGTATAGCTAGTTTTTCCGAGCCGACAGCCGACAATCTATACAAGGGGTTCGAGTTACCGGGAGATGCCAGAAATTCGAACCAAAGCCTGCTTACATCACTATGGTCGAGAGAAATCGGTTTGGGGGAGCTGCAAATGAAGATGCAAATAGACATATGGAGACCTTTATTGACTATGCCGCTCTATTCCCCCACCAGATGGCGTGACCCAGGATCAAATCAAAGAGACCATGTTCATCTTCTCCCTTCGTGATGCTTTGCAAGGGAGTGGTATAGAGATCGGACCGAGCCGCTCGAGATCACGATTGGAATACATTGGCATTGGCGTTCTACAAGAAGTACTTTTCCGCTTCAAGGACGATCGCTATTAGAGCCCAAATCACGGGTTTTAAACAAGGGCCAGATGAGAATTTCCATGAGGCATGGGTCCGATTCAAGAAGTTAGTGCGAACCATACCGCACCATGGATTTGAAAAGTGGAGCTTGTGCAATCATTTTTACAATGGGTTGTACGACGATTAGAGGGCCATTTTGGATGCTTTGCACCAATGGGAGATTTGTCGAAAATTTGGGAGCAACCAAGGGGTGGAAGATCATTGACGATCTAGCTACCCACAAGGCCGAGTATGGGAATTCGAGAGGGAACTAGAGGAGAGCTGCTGAATCTTCCTCTGTTGCTGCACTTGAGGCTCTCACCGCAAGATTTGACAAGTATGAGCTAGGAGGAGCCTCCAAGGGTGGGATATACCAAGTCAACGCTGTTTCAGACGGTCCCTTCCTTTGCGAAAGGTGTGGAGTAGAGGGCCATGTCTCGAAGAACTGCCCTAGTCCCTTTGAATCTTGTGCTGCCTTTCAACACTACAGGCAGAACAACACCTACTACGAGCCACCGCATCCAAACTTGAGTTGGAGAGGCCAGAATGTTTTGAATCCAACTCAACCTCCGCCACAGCAGCAGCCATATGTACCTCCGCATCAAAAGCAACAGCAATACCAAAAGCCTCCTTATGTGCCGCAGCAGCAACAAACGCAAAATTCTGAGTTTTCCGAGCTGAAAAATCTGTTGCTAAAGGAGTCCCAAGCAAGAGAGGCCGGGATGAAGTTGCTAGAGAGCCAAATAGCTCAGTTGGCTAGCAAGAGTAACACCCGAGCTCCTGGGCACCTACCCACTCAACCCGAGCAAAAGGAGACCCTACATGCCATCACCTTGAGGAGCGGGTCCACCCTTGATGGTCCTGCCATGGTCGAGAAAGCTGTTGAGAAGAAGGAGGCAGATCCGAGTTCAAACAAAGTCAGAACGAATAAATCAAAAAAACAGTACGTCTGCCAGGTATTTCGATCGATCGATCAAGTACCTAGTCGATCGATCAAAACACGGGTTACTGAGCTTCGAATCAGAATCCAATCGATCGATCGATGAGGGTAGTCGATCGACCCATATCACTGCTGATATTGAAGAGTTTCGTCCTTTAATGCCAAATAATTTACGAAACCACTTGTTTCGGGGTACCACCGTCCCGAAAGTTTTGGGGGCAGACCCGAGTGCTGATGGGTCAGATCCGGCTCCGAAGTTCGATCCAATGACGGTTAATGGGTCTCATTTGAGACGGTCCGAGGAGGGGTCTAGCTTCAACAAAGAAAAGGTGACGGACTTCCAGCCAAAGTCCAAGGACGCTGGCGCGCGCGAATTAGAGGAGAGGGCTAAGGTGCTCCTTACAGCCCCATATCCGGAGAGACTCGTGCCAACCAAGGAACATGTATCTTTTAGCAAATTTGAGAAAGTTATTCGTAGCTTAAATGTTCAGGTACCCTTTCTTGAGTTAGTTAACCAAGTGCCAGCATATACTAAGTTTATGAAACAGTTGTTGTCAAAGAAAAAATCACTTGAACATGTTCATACTGTTGCGTTAACTAAAGAGTCTTGCTCTTACTTGTCTCACACTGCGCCCCATAAGTTAGAAGACCCGGGCAGTTTTTCCGTCCCTTGTAGCATAGACACCTTTTCTATCGAAAAGGCTTTATGTGATTTAGGAGCTAGCATAAGTGTCATGCCCTTAAGTCTAGCTAGGAAGCTTAAACGACCAGTTTGCTATTACGAGATGACAGTCCAGATGGCCGACCGCTCTGCGGTCGAACCCATAGGAGTCCTAGAGGACATACCCGTCCAGATAGGGAAGTTTTTCTTCCCTGTCGACTTTGTTGTCCTTGATATGCCTGAGGATGACCATATTCCCATCATTTTGGGAAGGCCATTTCTCGCACACTTCGCCGGTGCATCATCGATGTCGGTCTAGGTACCTTGACTTTCAAAGTGGGAAAACACTCTATTGTTTTTGCCCAGCCGGCTAAGAAAAAGGATCCCATGTGGCCTGTCACCTGTAACACGGTTTCTGAAAAGAAATCGTACTTTGTGCTTCCTGAATTGCCTATCCCTATTACTACTGCTGTGTTAACCCCTCCGCCCCAGACTGGGAGCAAGAAGGAGGAGAGACTTGTTGTTTTAGACATTGCAGGAGCTGGTTTGGGGAAGGAAGAGCAGTTGGATGCTCCAGCTGCGACAGAGCAGATCTTTTCAAGAGGCGGTCTTGGATGCCTAAGTTATGGGACCGACGAGGAAGTGGAAGATGAGCCCGTTAAGGTGAAATGGGCAGATTTGGAGTTCGACGATTCCAAGGAAATCCTTGATTGGGGAGAAGACGAAGCTGAACAGCTGAATTCTCCAACTGTCGAAGCTAAGAAGGGTGCAACTTATAAGATGAGCACCATTGAGGCTACCTCTAGCCGAGCCGTGTTTACGAAGTGGGCCATACCGTGGTCCTTTTTGATCAACTATTAGTTGATCAAGTTCGTTATAAACTTCACTTTATTGCTTTCGAACTATTTTTTTATTATTGCTTTTGTGTGCGCGAAAACTTCGCTTTTATTTTCGTTTGCTTAGAATTTTTAAGTACTTTAGACTTTGTTCTGGGTTTTGCGCAATTTTTGGCGCGTACTATTGTGCATTTGCAGGTAATTAGAGCTTATTAGCTCAAATCATTGAGCAATTACGAAGAAATAAGACGCTGCAGTAGTATTTTCAGTCGATCGACTGGCACCATTGGTCGATCGACTGAATTGCAGGTTACAGGAGCTACTGTTCACGCCCACCTGGTCGATCGACTGCCTCTTTAGGTCGATCGACCACTGCTGCTGCTATGTTCATTCACGACCTCTCCCCTGCTGTGTTTGGTCGATATGCGGTCCTAAGGGAGTCTTCTACTCCACTTTATTTCCGTCGAATTGTCTATTTCCTCTATTGCCTCATTTTTGCACAATTTTACGTTTCAAAATTGTTTTTCTTCAGTCTTATGCGTGGTACTTTTTGTCTCTTCAGGTCCTTATTGGTAGCACTGCTGGCTACTGAAACCTCCTAGCTCACGCTGGTTTGGGGAGGTTTCCTTTGCTGCGCTCAAAGTCTTGTGAGTTCCCAAGTCTTTACCTTATGTCTTTATGTTTTTATTTCCCTTTTCTCGCAAATTCCCATTTCTCTTAGCTTTCATTACATGATTTTGCACAATGGGGACATTGTGCGATTTGGTTTGGGGAAGGGTTTTGCTTCGCACTTCATTCATTTGTTTGCATTCACGTTTAAATTTCCATCTGCATTGTTTTATTTAATTTCCCATATATATACAAAATTCAAAAAAAAAAATTGAAAAATTTCAAAAAAAAAATTCCATAAAATGCACGTTTACTTTAGCATATAGGTCGAGTCGGAACGGTAGTATTTCTATGATGATTTAGCATTTGCACCTGTTTTGCCTGAGCCTTGCTTGATTAACATGTTATTAGTAGAATCGTAAATGCATATCTACGAGTTTTCGTTACATTCTTGCTGAACTTGAGACTTGACTTTAATAATTGGCAACCTACATCATATTTTCTGAGTTTTAGAGCCTATAACTGGTGACATTCATGACCAGTTCATCTAGGAATGTGAGTAGTACTCCTTATGAGACATGTTTCCTTAATTTGCATAATTATGAATTTGATCTACTTAATACCTGTTTGCATTCGGTTTGTGGTTAGTTGACACATGTGGTAGAGGTTTCCTTTTTCTCATTTTACCCATAAGCTTCACACTGCCAAAAATAACCTTTTTGTCCCATTTACTACATCCTACATTTAGCCTGCCCTTTGTCAAGCTAGTAGTCTGTTTTCTTGGGATTGTTACCCGTTTCTGGTGGCATTTGCTCTGTTGAGATGATGGTTGGAAAATGAAAGAAGGAAAGAAAGAAACAAAAGAAAAAGAAAAAAAAAAGAAAGAGAGTTCTGTACTGTTTGAAGCAGTCGATCGACTGCTCCTGTTCGTCGATCGACTGAGTGTCGAAGAGAAAAGAAAAAAAAAAAGAAAGTCAATTCGCATAGCTTATTCTTATCTTTTGGCGATTTTTGCTCCCATGTTCCATTTATATCCTATGGGGAGTTTTATTGATTACTTCTATTTTGAAGATTGTGAGTTTTGTGCTTGTTATGGCACTGTTTCGTTTGATTATGAGCAAGAAGTTGGATGTTGTCACTTGGTTCCGTTTTGGTACTAGCTTGATCACCTGTACCTCCACTTTACCATAAAATGTTTTGCCCCTTCTTACCCATACCTCACACTTCCATAATTATACCTCGGCTTGTGTCAATGGTCATCTGTTTGGTTGGAATGCATATGTATGGTCATAGAGGTCATCTTCATAATTTATTGCTGGCATGTTTTCATAGGTCGCAGTTAGGTGAGAGTCGCTACAAATTTATTCTTCCTATCTTACATATATATCACCTGCGCTTATTGAGTGATTTGAGTGGCCCGTGAGAGTCCAGTTTGATAAGTCTTTACAGTTAACGGTTCAGCAGTTTTTAACGACTTTATAACTCGTTTGCATGATTCACATTACTAATTGATTGTTGGTTTATGCATTAAATTGGTTTAGGCTTTACAGTTGTCAATTCGCTCTGAGATTGAACTCGTTCCATTAGGTCATTAGATCGAGTCTAGTTCTTGCTTGGGGACAAGCAAGGTTTGGTTTGGGGAGATTTGATGCGTGTCATTTATATGATGTTTTACATCTCTTTTTACACGCATTTCAGAGCTCATTTGTGTAATATTTGTTGCTTTTCTCCCTATTTCCGTCTACTTCCGTATTTTGTACTTTATTGCAGAAATGTGAAGAATTCGATGGGAAATCAAGCCAAATCCGCCCCCGAGTAATCTGCATTGCAATTGACGTAAGGAATCACTTAAGGAACGAGCTTGGTGCGCGATCCAAGGCCCAAAAGACAAGTCCACGAGAATAAAGAAGTCAAGTAGCAGCTCACCCGGTCGATCGACTAGTCACATCAGTCGATCGACCAACTATCGGATAACAGAAGCTACTGTTGCTGAGGAGCAGTCGATCGACCAGCCTTCGTAGTCGATCGACCAGATTTCTTTACCTGACGAGAATTAGAAAGTCGTGAATCTCAAGGCCCGTGAAGTTTAGGTTTTAGAAATAAGTTGTTGCGTTTATTTTCTATATAACGTAACACCAACATCAAGTCTAGATATTCAGAAATTTACATCAAGTTTTAGCATTAGGTTTTCATTCAAAGTTCTTTATCGAATAATTAGGGTTTGGAATTATCGTGAGCATCGAAATTCGGTTCTTATTAATCAACCTTACCCCTGCAATTCGGTATTTCTCCTGTCTACTTTCAGTTTACGTATTTTGCTAATAGATTAGAATTGATAGTTAGTGTTCCCAAGCCAATTATCGTTTCATCATCATTGTTATTTATCTTAAGCATGAATTCCGTAATTGTCATAAGTTTTATTGTTGTTTTTACCTTCATCATGAGTAGCTAAATAGCTTGTGCTAGGATGTAGGCGATTTATGGTTAGGCGGCATTAGATTAGACACGGACTGAACCCGCGTGTCAGTCGATCGACTGACATAGTTGGTCGATCGACTGACCTTGTAAGGTTACCCCTCGTTTTAATTGTTTTTAATCTTGTATTTAACGAATCGAATGCATGCGACCAGTTAGATACCTATTTTGTGACCGACCCATTAGATCGAAAGATAGGGTAGGTTATTTGACCATCAATTAATTCGACTAAACTGTGCTAAGATCGAAAGATAGGTATAGTTTAGACCATTAGTCGCTTTTCAGGACGAAAGTTAGTATTAGTGACATTAGGGACCTTTAGCGAGATCGAGAGACGCTATTTGTTAGGAGTGGACCGAGAGGACCTCTTATTTCCCGCCTTACCTGTGTTTATTTCAGACCGACTTAGTTGCTGCCGCCGAAGCTATAATGACCCGATCATCCTAGTACCCTTCTTTTATCTGTTTAATTCATATTTTTAGTTTATTTTCCTTTTATTGCCATTAGCTATAGAACAATTCAATTCAACCCCTATAATTGCTACCTTAGACTTTCATTAGACAACTAAAGTTTACAACTGCCTCCTTGCGGATCGACCCTGTTACCACTAGCCTAGGTTAGTCTTAATAGGAATTATAAATTTTATCTTTGGTACTCACAACGACGGGTATCAGGCCTAACTAGAAATTTTTGGGCTGAAGCTATTAGTACTGCATGCTATGTTCATAATCGAGCTTTGATTAGACCTATTCTCAAGAAGACTCCTTATGAGCTTCTTAGGGGACGTAAACCTAACATATCACATCTACGTTGCTTCCGGAGTAAATGTTTTGTCCATAATAATGGTAAAAATAGATTAAGCAAATTTGATCCCGTAAGACGACGGTATTTGTCGGTTATTCTAATCATAGTAAAGCATATAAGGTCTTTAATAAAAGAACCTTATGCATTGAAGAAAGTGTTCATGTTGTTTTTGATGAGAATAACATGTTTGACAAAGTCAACAGGATGAGGAAGAAGATTTGAACGAACCGATTTCCGGCTATCCAGGGGATGAACTTCCGAATGGATGTGGAAGATAAAGAAATTGAGGGCACAAATGATGAACAAGGAACCCCTTCGAATGATAAAGGAAAGAGTACTGAGAGTTTAGTTGATGATACTACAACCTCTTCTCAATCCAAGCAATTGGAGGATAAAGTTATAACTGATGAAGATATAACTTCAACTTCAAATCAACGAACTAAGTCCAAAGTTATAACTGATTCTGTTATAACCCCAGACTTGGACTCAGGGGGAACAAGGCTTGGACCCCAATCATTCGAAGAAGACGAGACAAGATCAGATGAAGATGTGCCTCATATTTCTAAGAAATGGAAATATAAGGATTCCCATCCAATGGAAACCATCCTAGGAAGTTTGAATGAAGGCGTTCGAACTCGGAGAAGACTTAACAATTTCTGCTCTTTCTACTCATTTTTGTCAACCATTGAGCCAACAAATATCAAAGAAGCACTTGCCGAACCAGATTGGATCGTGGCAATGCAAGAAGAGCTTCAACAGTTCGAACGAAACAAAGTGTGGCATTTGGTTCCAAGACCTAAAGATCGAACGGTCATCGGTACGAGATGGGTGTTTAGAAACAAGTTGGACGATACAGGAGTGATTGTTCGAAACAAAGCTAGATTGGTTGTACAAGGGTATAATCAACAAGAAGGAATTGACTACGATGAGACCTTCGCTCCTGTAGCCAGACTTGAGGCTATTAGATTATTAATAGCATTTGCTGCTCATAAAGGAATAAAACTTTTTCAAATGGACGTTAAAACAAATTTTTCTTAACGGTTATTTGAATGAGGAGGTTTTTGTTGAACAACCACCAGGATTTCTCGATAGCAAGTTTCAAAACCACGTTTTTAAATTGGATAAAGCTTTGTATGGTTTGAAACAAGCTCCGAGATCGTGGTACGACAGATTGTCAAAATATCTTCTAGAAAGTGGTTTTAAAAGAGGATCTGTCGACAAAACCCTATTCCTGAAGACTGAGGTTTCCGATTTATTAGTCGTTCAAATTTACGTTGATGATATTATTTTTGGTTCAACTAATAATCGTCTATGCAAGTATTTTTCAGATTTAATGACCTCAGAATTCGAGATGAGCATGATGGGAGAACTCAAGTTCTTCCTTGGACTTCAAATCCAACAAACTCCTGAAGGGATTATGATACACCAACAAAAATACATCAAGGAGCTAATCAAGAAATTCGGTATGGAAAATTCTAATTCTAAGCCAACTCCTATGGGTACTGAAAAGAAGTTGACCTTAGATGAGAATGGTAAGTCTGTCGATGAAACGACTTATCAAGGTATGATTGGCTCACTTCTTTATTTAACTGCTAGTCGTCCGGATATTATGTTTAGTGTATGCGTTTGTGCTCGATTTCAATCGTGCCCTAAAGAATCGCACATGATGGCAGTTAAGAGAATCTTGAAGTATTTGATCGGTACATCTAAATTATATCTGTGGTATCCTCTTGAGTGTAATTTCGATCTCATAGGGTGTTCAGATGCAGATTATGCAGGATGTTCACTTGACAGAAAAAGTACTTCCGGCATAGCCACATTTGTTGGACCATGTATCATCACGTGGGGATCCAAGAAGCAAAATTCCGTTGCATTATCTCTCGCTGGCCGAATACATTCTTCTTTGGACTGGTATGTTCTCAACTTTTATGGCTTAAGCAACAACTATGTGATTATGGTGTTAATGTTGGGTGTATACCTATTCTGTGTGACAACACAAGTGCTATAATTATCTCTAAAAACCCTGCACAACATTCACGTACTAAGCATATAGACATTAGACACCATTTTCTACGGGATCATGTAGATAAGGGCAACATAAGAATGGAATTTTGTAGTACAGAAAAACAATGGGCTGACATTTTTACCAAAGCATTGGCTAGAGAACGTTTTGAGATTTTACGATTGGAAATTGGTTTAATTGGTGGCAACTAAACTTGTCACAAAATTTTATTCTCTATATGACTGACTAGATTTGACGAGATTGTATGACTGTGTCCGTATTTTTAGTTGCACTTTTATGTATGTCAACTTTATATTATATTCTGAGAATATTCCGTTTTCTAGTCATATATATTTTAAGTTTACTATGAGCCAAGAGTCGTAACCAACTACTCGTTTCTCTTGCCAAAACCGAAATTTCCATAAAATTATCTCTCACCATATCTTACTTTATCCTTATATATCTTACCATATCTTTTACCCTAACCACTTGTCTATCTTTTGGTAAATCCTTTATTAACAAAAAAAAAAAAAAGGAAATTTACCTAACTCATCTCCACACGCCACCTCCACTATCCTACTTCCCCTAAATGTCTATTACCATAATGAGATTCCAACTCCCATAAATACTCCCTCCTACCGTCACCATCACCATCACAAACACAAAACCCAAAGATCACTTTTTAGACTTTTCTACACTCATAACCTCCAAAAATCCTTTCACCATCATGACTCCTCCCTCAACTCGCTTTCACTCGCCCTCAACTCGGTCCACAACTCGGACCGGGTCATCCAAACCTTCATGCACCAAAACCTATGTCCCTATCAAAACTCCCTCACCTTCTTCAAACCAAAAACCAACTAACCCCGATCATAACCGGGTTGATCCTAACTTAGAAGGGAAAAGACGGAAGTTGAATAAAGGGAAAAAGAAGGACGTGGGGTTTGAAGACTCGGTGGAAGAAACTGAGGTTATAGCTACTCAAGAAGGTCCTCAAAGGACAATGTTTCGGGAATATATGCCGAATGCAACATCAAAGGGGCTTGATACTCTTCGACCCACCGCGGATGAAAGAACTCGTGTCAACAATGTGATGAGATACGGTATTCATGGTGGTCGCCTCTATTCCGAAAAGTGGTATGGAAAAATCGAAGCCTTGCAATTCTTTAAGGATTTCTTGAATTTTCAAGAATGGAAGAAAGTTTGTTCCTTTGTTGGTCCGGTTTATCCTATAGAGGTAATCCAATTTTATTCTTCCGTCTCTATAAAAAAAAATGTGTTGCATGCGGTGGTAAATGATACCGAAGTCAAAATCTCCCTTGCCGATTTTTGTACTCTGTTTTCGGTCCCTGATGATGGGATCGAAATAAATCCGAGTGCGGAATGGGGAGATGTGACGGAGGAAGAGGAGCTTAAAATTAAGAAGTCGTTTGATGTTGATGCTACGGGGTCGAGTAACATGCTTGCGGGATCGTTTACCCCAAAATTGAAATTCTTTCTTAATTTCATTTGGAACACGGTTGTTCCGCGACGGGGTGGTCATGATAAGTTGTCTAGCTATGAGATGTTGTTGTTGTCTAGGTGGCTCGAGGGAACCAAAGTTAGTCTCCCTTGTCTTGTGTTTCATAAAATCATTCAAACTAGTGTTTGTGTCACTGAGGAAAAATTTTATACAACTTTGGATTTACCTTATGGCATGTAGGTCTCTCGACTTTTGGAACAAAAAGGGGTGATTGGGATTTCCAGTTATGGTGTAAGGGTGAAAGATGAGATGTGTGACACTCATCTTAAATTGATGAAAGTCGGTGCTATTGGACCCGACTTGGTGTTTTTGTCAAAAGGGAATGTGGTGGAGAAATCGTCTGATCATGGTGAAGTCTTGTCTTATTTACATGGGCTTGAAACACGAGTGGATGCTATGGCTAAGGATGCGGCTAGGGCGGCAAAAGAGTGTGTTCGTCATTCTAGCTCGTTAGCTAATTTGGCTAGTCAAGGTGGAGCCTTGTGGAAGGAAGGGAAGGCTATGCATGAGGATATGCGGGTTGTGTACGAGGCTACTCAAGCCTTGTCAATGAAGGTGCTTAATTTTGAGCGGTGTCTCACGGCTCAAGCTAATCACGTCCGTTCATGCTTCGATCGTCTCGACTCTCTTGAGTTTAGGACCCGTCCCGGTTATATCAACCCAAATGTCGTGAAACGTGACATTCCTTAAACCCGTCCTCCTCTTTTCCTTGCCTTTTCTTTTGTTAGACTTTATATTTTGCATAATTGTCTAATTCGGCCCATTTTGGCTTTCTTCTCATTCGGCCCATTTGGCTTAAAACTCTTGTTCTTATTCGGCCCAGTTGGCAATTAGACTAATTTGGTTTGTAGTATGCTTACTTTCTATTTTGGCATGTTAATGTAGATTACTTTCTCGTTTTCTAATATCTCGTTGCATGCTTACATTGTGTCTCGACTAATATTATTCTAGTTGTTTTATGTCTTTTCTCGTCTTTTCGATGATGTCAAGAGGGGGAAGAAATCTTCGTGACTTAAGTATTTGCCTAAGCTTGCTCCTTGTCGGAATCTTTAATCTCTTAAGGTCCTTAGAAGCTATACTTTGTATATAAGTGATTGTTCTTGCGTTCAACTGTCTATGATTTTTTATAGTATTTTGTTGAGGGGGAACTTACACTTAGTCACAAATCTTAAGAGACTTGTCATCATCAAAAAGGGGGAATTTGTTGGACCATATAGATATATGATTAAGTTTTGATAATGACAAGTGTATGTTTTATTTTATATACTCTTACTTGTAATTGTTTGTTCAAGTCTTTGTTAGATTAACTTAGGTTTACAAGTTTAGCAAGTAATGTTATAGCTCTCTTAGCTATAACATTGAAGATTTGTGAAGCGTCATTCAAGTCATGTTATAGCAGCTTGAGCTATAACATTAGAAGTTCTTAAGGCATCATAAGCAATCGTAACAAGTTTCGAGTATGATGATCATTCAAGCAAAAGGCTAGATCAAGTCTTGAACAAAGCTCAAGATGAAGAGCTTTTGGTCAAGATTAAGAGAAGATCCTTTATGAAGATCTCCAGGAAGATTAGTTAGTATAGGTCTTCATCTAATGACGGTATCTTAAGATAAGAATATTGGGAAGTAAAGTTATAGCTATTTCACCTATAACTTTATCGACCAAACTTAAAGTTATAGTTGTTTCTACTATAACTTTAGGTAGCATTTTAAAGGCACGATTTTAATAGTTTTAAAATCATTTTTCAAAGAGTAAAATTCTCTTAAACATATTTCGAAATCTTTTGTATATAGTAGAGTTGAATTATGGGTTATTATAATTGGTGACTTGCATATTCCTATTGGTTAGTAAAACGACTTATGGGTCGTCATGCTACCTAGGGTTTGCTAGTCTATCTAATCTAACCCTAATCCAAGGAGATAGGTTTTATCCAAGATGGACACGGGCCTAGGGTTTCACCGTGAGTGCAAACCCTTGGGGCGTGTGAGGTTGTTGAGATTAAGTAAACTATCTAATCAAATCTAGCTTATATTTATATAAGATACTTTCCTATCTTTATAATATATGATTTGATTTGTTTATTTATCCTAACATCTTAAAGATATAGTTTTACTTGTTAAATAAGATTTACTTTTATCTTATTTACCTAAAACTAAATTATCTTGGATTAAATTCAGGGAAGAGATAAAAATTTATCTCTTATACCCTTGCCGCCTATTCTACGGCATTCTAGGGTTTCGTGCAAACCCTAGTACCCACTTCTACTATAAATACAATTGATCATTCTTCATTTATCTAAGCTTTTCGAAATACAAGAAACTTTGCAAAACATATTTAAGCTTAATTCTTAATTGTCTTATTGTTTTGTTTTAGAAAATATTTACGAAAAGTCGTGCTCTTCAAATTGCTTATCTTTCCTTAAGATTACGTCATAAGATTATAGTACTTCATATTGTTTCTTACTCGTTCAATTGTGTGAACACTTAGAAGAACAATCAAGTGCTTTCTTAGTAACTTAAGATAGTCAAATCGAATATCTAGTGATATTCAAATCGAGTTATAGTTAGAGTTAACTATACGAGTTGGGTTGATAATTTTGTAATCCGGAGTAAGGTACTAAAATTATTAATCGAGAATAGTGGACGTAGGCTTCGACGTGTGAAGCTGAACCACTTCAAATATCGTGTGTCTTTGCATCTTTCGTTTCAGTCATTTCATTCGTTCATAATCAATTAGTTAATTAGTTAAAGTTTAATCAATAAACTTTAAGTAATTAATTACCTTGATATAAAATAAAAAGTAGGCATAATTTTTAAATACTCAATTCACCCCCCCTCTCGAGTATTTCGGGTGTGATAGACTCTTCATGCTTCTACCAACTAATATGACAAATAAACTAAATGGAAGTCCTAAATTGACATTGTTTATACCGCATCAATCAAAATAAAGCCACATAGTCATTAACATAAAGAAGAAAAATGAGATTGGATAGATCATACCATGCGGTCTTCAATTTTCTCATGTCTCGGATGTGGCGTAGTCGATCAATGTGAACAAGGATAGAACAAACACAATATATACAACAATATATACAAGACTACACTACAAAGGAAATGAACTTGTTTTTGGTTTTTCAATTTTTTAAATTTTTTTGGATTTTCGAAATTTTTGATTTTTTGGATTTTTAAATAAAAGTTAAGTTAGAATTCCCCATCCCCACACTAATATGGGCATTGTCCTCAATGGCCAAAATGATGGGAAATTATGCAAGTATGATGCATGAATTATACACTAAATGCAAGCTATACTAATCTACACGACATGATGCATGGGTTTTTGTTTATGACGGAGAGCATAATTTAGATTACCTCCCGTTGCGTATGTATGTACTTCCCCAAACCGAGATAGACATTATTTCTAATGTCCTAAAGTTGAGGTAGTTCATGCACACAAGATGCAATGCATGAAACTAATTGTCATTTTGGATTTTCAAAAGTGGGAACAATGAAATAAGAACACCTCAATGGGGCCGAGGTGTTAGTCCTCTATGTTGCTAGGACTCTCCAACCATGATCAAGATAAAATAAATAAAACAAAGAAAGAAGTAGACAAACCTCAAGAGGGTAGGAGCCTCCAAAGCTTGCTAGTCTTCCACCATATCATCATTGTCATCATCTTCCTCAATAGAAGTGGACTCATCACCACTTCCCTCTTCATTTCCTTGCTCACTTCCTTCATCATCTTCATTTACCTCTTCTTCAATGCCCTCATCATCAACAACCTCATCACCGACAACCTCATCATCACCCGATCTCTCACCCCTAGATGCACTTGGAAAGAAGACTTCCCTATCCGCCCAACTAGGCAAAGGACATGAAGGATCAAGTAGTCCTTGCCTAGCTAAATGAAGGAGGGGTGGATATTGGGCCAAGTATGCATCTTCCCGGTCCTTATAAGCTTGTTTGTGCATCTCTTGCATAAGTAAAGTCATGTAGTCATTGCTTGCTTCAACACCTTCGGGTTTGAACTCTTGATACTTGAATGGATAGGGTGGTGTGACAATGGAGGAGGAGGGCATTTCGATTTCGCCCCTTTGTTGACGGATGATGTATTCGGCTTTTTTTGAGAGGGGAAGAAGGTAGTTGGTCCGATGGACACTCAAACGGCATATCTTGGAAGGCAAAGTAAAAGATCTAGCATCATTAGTGAGCCACCCATATTTGGTGTCAAGGGAATTATGCGTCACCCACTTGTACTTGTTAATCATGGCATCCATGTCAATGAGATGACCCCCTTTTTTCGCCACATACTTGCTATCCTTGTTGAAATTCGGATCAAAGTACTTGGCTAAAAGAGTAACTAGACCTCAATTTACGATAAAAGCGGTGCCTTGCTTTCCACAATCAACATTGAGCCATTTTTCCACCAAAAGCCTTAGAGCATTGTAAGGCTTGGTGAATTCCCTTCCAATATTTAAGGCCGACTCAAGTAGAACACAATCGAGCTTGGTAAAGTGGTTAGTGTCTTTTCTTGCAATGATAATATTCCCGATGACCTTGTGCCACACTCTAATGCCCGGATGGTGGACTAATAGAGCGCGACTAGCATGAAAGTTCTCAAATTTCCTCCCGGAAATCGCCTCCCAAAGAGGAGTGGGGTCATATTTTTCGGGCTTCCTGTAATAATGAGGTGTATCACTAAGACCTAATGCTTTACCCAAGTCATCAAAGGTGATGCGCCTATTCACATTGGCAAGGCGGAACTCGATGTTTTCTCTAGTCTCTACCTTATTTACTTTCAAAGAACTCAAGAATTCTAAGGTAAGGGAGGGGTATGTCAATTCTCTTGTTGCAAACAATTTTCCCAACCCCATGGCTTCAAAGAAGGCTTTTGTTTTTTTATGGACACCCAATTTGTTCAAGGCATCTTCACATATGAATTTGGTGGGTAGAATGGATTTTGTAGCATACTTGGCAAATTTATCCCTATGGGTGTTAGAAATGAAAATTACCTCCGGATAGTTTGATAATTGAGCAATTTCCGGAGTTGTTGATGTTGTTACTTCCAAGGGAGGATTTTGTTGTTGATGAACTTCCAAGTTTTCACTAGCAACCACCATAGCCAATGAGGCTTTCTTTGCTTGAAGACATTGTTGCCTTGTTGAGAGTGCCTTTTCCTGAGGTGCCTTTGTTGATCCTTTTGTTCTTGCCATTGATGATTATACCAAGAAAAGAGTGAAAATCTTCAATTTCCAATAATACCCAAATCGATTGTAAGATGAAAGGCTTTGCCTTTGTAATTCAAAAAGCGACTCAAAGGTTGAAGATTTTGGTGCTTGGATTGATTATTGTTGGAAAAGGAGTGATTAATTGTTGTTGTAAGGAAGTTTGGATTTGATTTTGTTGAATTTGGTTGAGGAAATCCTGTTTTGGTGGTGGAGAGGATGAGGGTTTTTGAGTTTTGGTAGTGTTTTGAATGAATGAATGAAGGAATGAATGTGGGAGGGGTATTTAAAAACCCCCGAAAATTTTGAAACTGCAGGGGATGACGGGCGTCTTTCCTTCGGGACGCTCGGATTCTGCCTATTCTGGGTTCAGGAATTCTCGCCTAAAGACGGGCGTCTTTCAGCTGGGACGCTCAGATTCTTTGACTGCAGGACGAGCGTATTCCACTGAAGACGGGCGGATTCTGATACAGCAAGCTTTCTTATTTTGCACTGGCAAAAAGACGGGCGTCTTTTTGCAAAGACGAGCGGATTACTGAAGACGAGCGTCTTCTCTGCTAGGACGCTCGGATTCTTCGACAGTCCCAAAATTTCAATTTTACAGCTCAAAAGGACGGACGGATTCTGCCAAAGACGCTCGGATTCTTCAACAGTCCCAAAATTTCAATTTTACAGCTCAAAAGGACGGACGGATTCTGCCAAAGACGCTCGGATTCCCTAAAGACGGGCGGATTCCCCTGAAGACGCTCGGGTTCTCCCTGGTCTACCCGGATTCAGTTCCATCCGTGCACTTGCATATCCCGTGTCATTTTTCATTCTTCAAATCCCGTGTTCTTCATTGTAGGGGCACTACAAAGACATGAATAGCCTAGGCAAATGCTATCCCCACACTAAGCTAAAGCACTACACATTAATTAAATCATTAGTCCCTCCCTCACTTCTCTCAAAAATGATAATTATCTTGATCAAAGCATAAAAATCCAAAAATGACAAAAATGCAATGTAAGAATTAAAATGCAAGTTAGGGAGTTAGAAATATTTACAAATGGTGGTTTAGGGAGGACTCCACCAAACTCTCATCCTTAGTGAGATGTCATGGGGGCATGTCCAAGGTGTTGTTGATGTTGCTCAACACCTTGAAGAAGTAGTCAAAAGCTTGTTCATTATCATGATAAAGATCATCAATAGATCTTTGCACTTGTTGTCCTTCATGTTGGTCTTGATCGATAGCATTACCAATATAGGGATTGAAAATCCCTTCAAACTCATCATCCCAAAGACCACAAACTTCATCTACTTGGTCACTAAAGATCTCTTGAGTTGATAGAGACAACTCTCCCACTTTCTTGTCTTGGCCAATGAGGCCATCCTCTTCATTGCTTGACTTTGGTGAGCTTTTCAAGCTCTCTTTATTATAATTCACTTGCTCTTTGAATGGAGCATCATCGATTTTCTTTTTCCATTGGTGTAACACCCCCATTTATTTAAGGGCTTGAACTAGGACTCCTCAGATAAAGAAGGATGTTACCATCTCGGAAACCCGAGGCAGTAGATAACAAAGAGAAAGATAAACAGTACTTTAAATTAAAAGTTTATAATGTTTACAACGGGAATAAAACATGTCTCAAACTGAAAATAAAGTCTGACAACTAAACAAAACAAAAGTGGGCTAGCTCTAAGTCAGGTGATCCATGCTCTCTCCATGCCAGCTCCCAATGTCTCAACAACCTGTCAATCTGCTCCCCATTAAAAGGATCATCACAGGCATACACGAATACACAGGGTCAACCGCGAGGTTGAGTAGGTAATACGATATAATAAAGAATGTAATGTTATGATCCTCCATTCAGCTCCATCACACACATCCCCGGAACGCCCAGCCATACCGATCCCCGGTATACTATATATCGACCGTAGTCGATCTGCCAGCTCGCAGCTGAGGACACCAGGGCAAGTCCTGCAGAACCCGCCTGGGCCTTAATCACAATAATCTCATCTCCTCCAACTCCAACTCTGATGCAAATGCAATGTATGAAACGTATGAAACAATAATACTCAACAAGATAATTAAGGTAATCAGATAAGTCATATAATCACCAAACATGCCAACTCTTTATAATCGTAAGAATTCAATCAGTGTATTCCCCTACCTCAGTACTGCAGTCAAATAGTCGGGTGCTCAGTAATATTCCACAACAAATTCGCCCTCTGAAAGATAAATAAATGATAAACAATTACTTAAACCATTCCCGTTCCCAAAATAGAAAGTTACTTAAAATAGAAACTTCTTAAAATAGAAAGTTTCCTTAAATGGAAACTTTCCCGATCTAACAGCTTTTCTATTTTACCACCCCGACTCAAACCCGTCTCTAAACATTTAAATAACTCGGGAATTAATTAGCTAAATAAGAGTACGATACATAAAAGATAAAACAAGTTCTACGATTAAAAGAATCGAAACAACATTAACTAATCCTATTAACCCGCCTCCTACAACCCGCACCTTCACTCTCTCCCACACCCCTCACGCGCCGCCTGAACCACCACGAACACCACCAGGCCTGCTCCCCTCTTCGACCCCACCACCAACAACCGACCCCAATCTGGTCGACTGCCGCCGGCGAGTCAAACCAGGGCCGTCATTTGGCCTGGTTCACCACCGTGCCTCACCAAACACCCCCCTGTCCTCGACTCACAACCACCGCAGCCATCACCTAACCCCTGCCAAACCACCACAGCCCTGCTCGCCGTCAGACCACGCCCTCAGACGCCGTGACACCACCGTTTCGACCTCCCCCGAATCCACGGTGGTGCCACCCCAACCTAAACATCTAAAACCCGCCTGAAAACCCCTGCTAACACCCGTTTGATTAAGCCTATCAATAACACCTCTCGCCGCCAATTCTGCCGCCAAGAACCTCCCTAACCGCCACCAATAGGGATGACACAAACCACCCAATACCATATCCCCGACACAAACCACCAACATCACCTCCCTGAGCCACGTCACAACAAACAAAACTCGACAGAAAACGAAAACAAAAGAGAAGGTTGCACTCATACCTTTTTCCGCCACCTCAACAGCCACCAGGGTTAACTATGGACGTCGACAACCACCCTAAGGCCTTCCTTGCTGCTCCGTCAACACCTACACTCACTCTCTCTCTCTCGATTTGCGTGATGGTTGGGAAATGTGCCGCTGAAATGAGGTAGGCGGGTGAGGGAGTGGGGTTTTGTAGTGTTAGGGTAGAATTAGGTTAAACTTAGGTTAATTGGTTAATTGGGTCATGGGTAAACGGGCCTGGGTCAACGGGTAAATGGGTAAGTGTAGTAAAAGAATTAGTTAACGTGACTTCGTTCAGTTAAACCCGTCTTAACAAGTTTACGAATAACTCGATCATACGATATCAATACGACTAAACAATTAACTTGACTCAATTAGCGATATAAAATACGGAGTATTACAATTGGAATTCCGACTTCTTCCTATCATCCTTCCGGCTATAATTATCAACCATAAAACATGGTTCATGCAGACGGGGAGCTCTCATGGTCTTGTCAAGATTGAAAGTTATGCTCTCATCTCCCACTTCTAGAGTGAGCTCTCCATGCTTCACATCAATTACCGCACCCGCGGTGTGTAAGAAAGGTCTTCCTAGAATGATTGGAATGTTGGAGTCTTCTTCCATGTCAACAATGACAAAGTCCACCGGGATGAAAAATTTCCCAACTCTTACGGGAACATCTTCTCATATCCCTAATGGTGTCTTCGTTGATCGATCGGCCATTTGGAGCGTGATATTGGTGCATTTAAGCTCTCCCATCCCTAATCTTTTACTTACCGAGTACGACATAACACTCACACTAGCCCCTAGATCACATAAGGCTTTGTTGATCGTGGTGTCGCCAATGGTACACGATATTGAGAAGCTTCCCGGATCTTTAAGTTTTGGAGGTGAACTCCCTTGAAGGATTGCACTACTCACCTTAGTAAAGGCGATAGTCTCAAGCTTCCGGATCAACTTCTTCTTTGTAAGGATGTCTTTCATGTATTTCGCATAGGCCGGCACGTGATTGATTAATTCCGTAAAAGGAATCGAGACTTCCAAATTCTTCACAATCTCCATAAACTTTCCAAGTTGGTCATCAAATTTGGGCTTGGCTTGACGACTTGGAAAAGGAAGTCTAATCACAATGGGCTCCTTCTCCTTGGCCTTGTCTTCATTTTTCTTTGAAATTTCTTCTTTTGATGGTTCTCCATCCTTGGAGTTTTGCACAATTTCTTCTTTGTCACTAGCTTCCACAACTTCATCCTCATCTTGCTTCTTCGGTGCTTCATACCTTGTACCACTTCTCAAGTGAATGGCACTAACCGTTTCATGTCTTGGGGGATTACTTTGAGGTGGTAATTGCCCCTTTTTGTCTTTGTGAGCTTGAAGATGCTAGTTGAGTTAATTGGGTTTCCAACATTTTGGTGTGAGCTAGGATGATGTTGATGGTGATTTCCTTTGCTTGACTATCTTTTTGTATTTGAGTGAAAAACTCTTGTTGATTCTTTTGCATTTGGAGGACCGCTTTTTGAACATCAAAACCTTGGTCATTTTGTTGATTGTATGGAGTTTGATTTTGGTAACCTTGGTTTTGGTTGTAAAAGGGTCTTTGATTTTGGTTTCTCATGGGAGGTGGGGTGTATGTTGGTTGAGGGTTTTGAACATTTTGGCTTTTGTATGAGAGATTTGGGTTGAATTTGGTGTTTTCATTGTAATAATTGGAGTAAGGGTACCACTCTTGTATGCTTGGAAATCATTTACTTGTTCATTTGTTCCCCTACATTCACTTTGGTCATGTCCCAAAGTTCCACAATTGTCACATATCCCACTTAGGATTGATGAAGATGCCGTCATGGCATTAAGATGATGCTTTGATGATTTTGAGGCTTCTTCAAGTCTAGCCATAGATTTTTCAAACTTCAAATTGATGGTATCAATGTGAGCACTAAGTTGAGCACCCAATTGAGTAATGGAGTCCACTTCATGCTTTCCTCCTCTAGTAGCCTTGCGAGGTCTACTATATTGTGAGTTATGGACCGCCATTTCCTCAATCTTGTTCCAAGTTTGATTGTCATCAACTTCGGTGAACATTCCATTTGATCCCATGTTGAGAATGTTTCTTGAGTCTTCATAAAGACCGTTCCAAAATTGTTGTACCAAGAACCACTCGCCAAGTCCATGGTGAGGACATGAGCGACAAATTCCTTTGAATCGCTCCCAAGCTTCATACAAGGATTCTTCATCTCTTTGCTTAAAGCCCGTAATTTGAGCTCTTAGCATATTAGTCTTCTCCGGTAGATAGAACTTTTTGTAGAAAGCTAGAGCCAACTTCTTCCAAGAATCAATTCCGAGAGTAGCCTTATCAAGGCCTTTCAACAATTGTTTCGCGGTGCCAATTAGAGAAAAAGGAAATAAGACCCATCGAATTTGGTCTTGAGTTACACCGGTTTGAGAAATTGCATCACAATAGTCACAAAAAGTCTCCATATGAGAATGAGGGTCTTCACTAGGCATCCCCCCAAATTGGCTTCTTTCAACTAATTGGATAAATGCGGATTTGGCAATAAAATTTCCGGTTAGATGTTGTGGTGTGGGAGTACCATTGGGTAGGTTCTCCTCGGTGGGTACGGAATGTGATGAAAACTTAGGCATTGTGGGTTGATTTTGTGTTGGATTTTGTGTTGGGTTCTCCTCACCTTCTCTTGCAAAAGGGTTGATGAACTCAATAGTGTTTGGTTGAATATCTATAACCTCACCAATACCTCTCAAAGTTCTCCTAGTAACTCTTCTATTGTTTGTCAAAGTCCTTTCAATTTCGTGATCAAAGGGTAACAAGTTACCTTGTGATCTTCTAGACATGCAAAATATCAAACAACTCGAAAATAATTAGAACAAACCTTGAGGAGTTTTACTTCCCCAAGGCAAAGAAAGACACAACTAATAACAATATAAGAAAATCTAAATCAAGTTAACACCGTCCCCGGCAACGGCGCCATTTTTTGGTCGGACTCTCGAGGAGGTTTAGTTTTCGGTACTTGTCGTTAGGAGCACCTAGGCCAAAACACAATTTATAACTTCACAAACAACTCTACAATTAGTAAAGAGGCAAGTAATGGTCGGATCCCAAGGGATGGGAATTGAGATGAGATTTTCTATTGCAACTAGTGGTGTCTAAGGGTGTCACAATTTGGGGTTTGAAGTAGAAGATCACTAAACTAAATAGCAAAACAAGCAAGATGATTAAAAAGGGATGTAAGCAATTGATAAAAGGCACTAGGGTGTCATGGGGTCATAGGGGATTCATGGGAATTGATCATACAAATATTCTCAAATTATAAGCAAGCAATTATTGTTGTGATGGATCGAGTTGGTTTATATCTTACAATCCTAGGAAAGTTTGGGTCCCAGAGCCGAATCGATTAGATTGTACAACACCTACAAGTCGACTTAATCTTTCCTACTCAACAATATGCGTGGTCTAATGAGACTCGAGTTGGTTTATGTCTTACAAGTCTCATTGAAAAGATAGGTGATGGGTAAAAAAATGCAAGGATTCATAGGCTCACATTTCATCAAACATAACATGTGCATAAGTTGAGATCACAACAAGCAAGCAAATAAATTATGAAAACATATTAGATTAGGCATGAATCATTCCCCATGTTGGTTTCCCCTAATTACCCATTAACCCTAGCTAAGGAAACTACTCACTCATTATCATGTTGAACATGCTAGCAAGGTTGTCAATCATACCAACAAAGTGAAACATGATGAATAAATGAAGATAATTAACAATAATTAAAAAGGGATTAAGAGAATTATACCTACTAATGATTCCAATAATAAAGCAAGGAATAATAGAAGTACTTGATGCTTGATTGGAAGGTTGTCAATCTCTCAATAATAACCCAAATAATCTTCAATTACCCAAAATAAAGGATGAACAAAAGAGAGATTAAGGAAATGAAACTTGTATTAAAACTTGATTAAATGTTGATTACAAGATTAAAGAGAGATTTGAATGATATTAACTACTCTAAAGATTGCTAAGAAGAACATGCTCTTCTAATTAGACTAATGGGGTATTTATAGTGCGGATTAGATACATAAATTAGGGTTAACTAAGGGCTTAAATGACGATTAAGTCCTTGAGGAATCGCCGGTCTCCTTTTCGCCGGTCTTAAAAAAGATGCGCATCCTTCCTTGAAGCTTGTAAAAGACGAAAAGACTGTATGGGAATCCGGGCGTCTTGGGTACGGGACGGGCGGATTTGGGTGTTTCTGGACGGGCGTCCAGAAGGGGAAGACGGGCGGATTGGGCGTGTTTTGGACGGGCGTCTTGTGGAGGAAGACGCTCGGATTGTGGGTGCTGGATGGGCGTCTTGAGGACAATCCGCCCGGATTGTCTTACAGTTTCGTTCCTTCTTCTTTTCTTCCTTTTTCTTCATAAAATCCTTGAGGATTTCCTCGGGGACGCAAGGATCTTTTCTCATCATTGCCCATCTACTATAGTATGTACAAAGGCCTTCTAATCTTGTCTCTCCTTGATGCTTGGTCATTGAATTCAATCAATTTAGCTTCATTTTGCCATGAAAATGCAAGGTTTGCACTCCTTTCCTACCAAGGACACAAAACCTCAAAGAATATGCAAAACAAAGGACTAAAGACAATAAATGAACCGAATATGCACTAAAAAGCATGGGAACAAGGCTAATTCGGGGACTAAATGTGCTTAAATTATGGTCACATCAATCACTCATCTGCAATTGCTTAGTCAACGATTGAATCATTGACTTTAACTCAGCTAACTCGCATACCCCACTAGAGGATGAAGCTCCTTGATGCGGTGGAGGAAAATAAGGAGGCTTTTGAAAGCCTTATTGAGCCTTATGAGGAGGGACATAGGCTTGCTGCTGCTGCGGTGGAGGAGTAGGATTAAGAACATTATGACTTGTCCACCTCAAATTGGGATGGACTGCCCCTTGGTTATTGCAGAAGGAACCTCCTTCTTGCCTTATTGCTGAAAGGCAAGGACTTGTTCCTTCTCTATCAGACAGTCAACAACAGTGTGACCGTCATTGCTCCCACATCTCTCACAAGTGACAGTTTCCTGTCTAGTCAACAGGTGAACCGTCTGTTGATCACCAGCAGCTTGCAGCTCCAATCTATCAAAACGAGCGTTCATGGCTTCCAGCTGAGCCACAACCGCTGTGTCAACCGAATTGACCATCCGAATGCCATCCCTTGGGTTCCCATATTTAGCACATTGGGTCGCCATCTCCTCAATAATGCCGCATTCCTTATCATCATCAATAATCTCTTAGAATCACCCATTGGATGAGGCATCAAGTATAGCTCTGTGGTCATCGTACAACCCATTGTAGAACTGGTTGCACAAAGACCATAGATCAAAACCATGGTGAGGAAGTGACCTCACCAGCTTCTTGAACCGGCACCAAGCTTCATAGAAATTATTATCGGGTGCCTGCTTGAAAGTAGTAATCTTTCCCCTCAGTTGATTAGTGCGTTGTGGAGGAAAGTACCTTTTGTAAAAGGCAAGAACAAGACTCTCCCAGTCAGTGATACCAGGAGCAGCACGGTCAAGATCATTCAGCTGAAAGATCATAGATCCATATTAAACTCTCTAATAAAAATTAAATTATCTCATAATTTATCATTTAGGTGATCTATGTAACATTCATGCAAATATGAAAGCATAATAATGAAAGTTTAAGGAAAAACAATTTCCTTACATTGATTTTGTGGTAAAAAGGGCACAAACTAGTTCACTTTACTAGCTTGTCCTTGAGCTTATTCCAAATGGATGATCCTCCTTACTAATCTTCAAAGAGAAGATCTCCTTCTTGTTGCACCCAAGAACTTACCCAAAAATAATAACAAGTATTTAACTAGAACTTGTTAAAATTATACCCTTGATATTATTTGTAATATTACTAACATTTCTTAGTTATAAAATTTGTTTACTAACCTCTTAGTAAAGATGTGTAATAATTTTAAAGAGATGTAGACCAAATAAATGAATCACATGAAAAGTATACAAGTGAATGTTGTAGAGTGTAAAAATGAACAAACAATTTGGCCTATAAAGGGGGGAAGGGACCGGGTGGAGTGTGGTGAGGTGGAGTGTTCAATTGTCTTATATTATTTTATCTTACATCACATGCAAAATCATTTATAAGATAACTTATGGTAGTATATAAAGTAAGGTGAAATGATTATGTTTCTAATCATCCACTACTCTATTTTACACGGTCCACTTGCCCATTTATGGGTCCATGTTGGTTCTTATATTTGTCGCACAAATACGTGTAATTTTATTTTAAACATCGTTTCATGTTTAAATACTTCCATAATTAAACCGTCCAAATCACTCCGTAAATATACGTGTACCACTACACATATTATTTACGTACTAATATTAATCACATTAATCAATTAGTACAATTTTAGTGAATTAACAATTAATTAACTAAAACCCGTCTCCCAAAATTTATTATTCAATTATCGCATAATTAAATAATAATTGCCGTGCCTCGAGTTCACAACTCGAAATCTTTCTAAAAATAATTGACTAACCTTTTAGTCTACAAATCAAGGGACTAAATAAATTGTATCTCATACAATTAATTAGTTGTCTATTGGGGTTCGTTCCTTTAGGTGTGAACGAAAGGGGTCAGTTGATCACCGCCGTCTCACGACAATAACGTCAAACTCTAGTCAGCCAACCGTTATCGATTTACGTTAATCAACTGACGAGGATCAAATAATTAAATATCTGATGATATTCCATTAATGAGATTTATTATGTAAACGCACTATTGTGGAGGACACTAACTCCAACAATCTCCCACTTGTCCGACACAAGGTGTGTGCTACCAATTCTCTTGTCCGTTTTAATCTCCCACTCAATGCAAGGTGTCTTTCAGGTCGCACTTGCACACGAACATATCGCGAGTGGTTTTCTCGATCGGGAGTGTGACTACCTGACCGGAAAAATCTCTCACAGATTACTTCCGAGCGTGGCCACGCATTTGTAGTCATTAACTCCTCGAGTGGCCTTGAGATATAGTTACCCAACGTGGGTGGACAATTCTTGTATGCCCAATCTATCCTATTGCACAATACAACTCACCATGACCTAGTAAATGTCCTTTTGGCCTCCTTTCCCGACACGACCTAGGACAAAAACCAAAGTCACTCGGAAACTGCACTTGCTCAGATAATAGTCTCCAGTCAAAAGAATCGACTCATTAGAACATCTTAGAGATCCCCGCCATGACCAGGCGTCTATAATAGAACATAGGGACTCTCTAAATGGTCACTGTCCGACAAAGTGTCACACACTTTGTCTATGTAATCGACTAGTCATCACGTATGACCTTATGGTGTTGAACAACTATCAATCGACTTACAATCTAGTCACTCTGAGACGTCACCTCATTAAGTGACTAGGGACAAAATACAATGTTCATCTTGTTCACTTGAATATTGTTCAACATTGTCTCCACAACTTATTCAGAAAACAAGGTATTCATGTTTTCAGTCAAACTGAATAATTGAGTTCTTAAAGAAACTCTAACAATGAATGCGATCATCACTTACGTAAATATCAATACTCTATCCAATATTTGCATAACGATCTTTAGCAATTAAAGTATACTGCTCAATCACATTGAGATAACATAACCATCATGTCTACCTTATGCCAACGGCTTTGGATAGAGGATTAGCAACAGTTGCATCACTCTAATTTGCATTGCTATTTTCCCTTGTTCTATGCAATCTTTTCATCACATAGAGCCTTTCTAAATACATGTCTAAAAAAGTTTTTAGACTCTGGTTCTAAAGCCAGTCAAACACTCCCACTGTTTTCACAGTCTCTTGGGACACGATATTCGACTAACAGAACTACTCTAGTCCCATTAAATTCCGGTTATCAACTATCTCTTTTACAACATCGGATGTTGTAATATACTTAGTTTTCGTTCATGATTTGTACGTATAACACTTATACATACACATCCTTCACATGACATCTTTTATGTATGACTCCTCATACATGTTTGCTTTATACATGTATAACTTCTTATACACATATGTATAACTTCTTAGACATATTATTCTTTATGCACATAGCACTCTTATATGCTAACCATTCCTTAACGAGGCTCATAACATCTTATAAGCATAGGAATGTTTCCGTGTAATCCTTTTACACATAATTCACAAATTCCTCCAAACTACAAGAGTAAATCCTCAGTGCTTCTCAAGTACTCAAGGTTGCTCTTGATAATTATCTAGTGACACTCACTAGGAAATGATTGGTAATGACTTCTCATATTCTCAATATGATAACTCCCGACGAGAGCAGCTTTTAGCATATTTAATAGATCCTGCAGCGGAAGCACAAGAGATCATATTAATTGTTCACCAACTTGAATGAGTCAAGAATTTATCACATAAGTCTCTTGACTATAATGCTAATATCCATGGAGATCTATCTCATTAGATCTGGATATTTAAGATGCGCCATGCTACTCTCAAGTATTCACCCGAGAATATTTCTAGTCATTAATATGTCAAACACATATTTAGACTAAGAAACATCACCTTAGCTACATTTCTAGTCACTAATATGTCAAGCACATATTTAGACTAAGAAACTCACTTTAGCTCCCACTAAACTCCATGTATCATCATGGTACCTCGACAATCGAGTAATACCATTTTGATAGACTACATGATTGAACCCAAAGTTCCAACTCTTTGACGTATATAGATCACAAAAAGGGATCTTTCAAACATGCCAGGCTTCTTAGCATTGACAAGATCAACAAAACTTCTCCCAAGGAGAAAGTTTCGTTATCCTTTTGCCTAAACTCATCCTCATGAGAGGCTATATTTCTAAGACCATATGAATTGATAAAGGCATTTGGGTTGTCACAAACTCTCTATAACAAGCCCAAATTTTAAACATCTTATGTAACCTTTACGACAAGTTCAAGGTAACCAACCAAAGTATTCACCTTAAATCAAGTCTCGAAAACATCTCGTGTTTCCTTCCTTATCGCATCGTGTGTAAGGAAATCAATTCGAATTGCACGGTGACACGCCATCACATAGAGTTCATACTATAGAAAAGCCTTTGATGAGGGTTTAAGATTCGTCACTTTTGAAAAGTAACGCAATATTATCGCAAAATTATCTCCTTATAACCACTGAGCCACAATAAAGAACGTCTTCTTGCATTGTACTCAGTTTGTGGGTCTTGGACTTCCGTAAGTTCAAAATTTCTCCCACTCTATCTTCCAGAAAATGAAAATCTTTCTGGAAAGACAGTATTATGAGCCACAAACTCTTTGTTTCCGTTTTGGAGGAGTAAAAACAAAGTGGTTCAATTTTGGATAACCCTCACAAATACACAAATTGGTTCTGTGAAGACAAGTTAGGGACTCTCCCTATCAATATCTCATATGGAATCCTTTAGGCTATTATAGTCGGGTTTTAAACTTTTAGTGAGAAAATAGCTTACAAAACTGCGAAAAACCTCAAACTATATCTCATGAAGTTTGGTTTATATACTTGACTACACCATACACTATGGTGTCCCAAGGAGAAGGTATTATGTGAACTGGTTCACAATCTTCTTAGTGATTATCAAGGTCATTACTTTATATTACCCATTTGATCTTCAAAGTCATTACTTTGAAACTTCCGATCAACATCATGATCTTGACGTGCTTTTGGTTTATTACTTCATTTTGAAAATATTCCACGTTTCAAAAATCACTTTTATGTCTTATTAAATAGATACGAGGTTTTCATATCTACTTAACAATACGGTAAAAGTAACCAAGTATGTATATTACCAACTATCGGCCTTACACATCCGTATGTATATGGTCAATCACCTCACTATTGTGTTTCTTTTCTACAAAAGAAAACATAATACATACACACATACCATAAGACTCACAATCAAATGGTTGTTCAATGTGCTTTTCGTTTACTCGTTTGAAACGAATTTACTTGAGGTTTGATCAATTGGGTTCACCGGAACAGAGACTTTAAAATCTACAAGATAGTATAACATTTAGTTTTCGTGAAGAATGTAAAATTCCTCTAACGTAAGTGGTCTAAACCAACCACCAAGTTATCATAGGAGTAGGTACAACATTTTGTTTTAAATCACATAAGTGATGCCTTCTATGTATAAACATAGATGATTGCATTCTTTTAAAAACAAATTTAGGTACATTTGTCCCCATCGAAATCATTGCTAATCTAGCACCATTTCGATACAAAATGTCCTATGCTAGACGTCTTACGTTTTATCAATTCATGTAAACTTCTTTACAAAGAAATGACCCGTACTTGGTATCTCATACCAAGATAATGGAACTAGCCTATCCATTGAGTAGATGTCTCTTTCAACTTTTGTTCTATCTGTAGGAAATATCGGTATATTTCAACAAGAAAAATCCGGATTATAACGAATTATGATATATGAAATTACTAGTCATAAACGAATTGCATAAACAAAAGAATAGAGATTTAGAATTAACCTTTGGTCCTAGCAATTTGGCCTAAGAACAATATCGAAATCGATATTCTCCTAATTGTTGCACCCAAAATGCTTTGAGAAATGCCTCTCTTTTTGCTAGAATGAGATCCCTAATGCTTTGGTCCTAGCAATTTGGCCTAAGAACAATATCGAAATCGATATTCTCCTAATTGTTGCAGCCAAAATGCTTTGAGAAATGCCTCTCTTTTTGCTAGAATGAGATCCGTAATTTCTCTAATTATTTATATGGTTTTTGTGATGATAGAATTAGGTCAAAAAGGAATGAGAAAAATGATCTCCCCTCTACCTCTTTAAACCGTGTAAAAGGAGAATTAAAAAGATATTTTTCTCCTTTTTCTTCCTTAAATCGTGTGACCCCAACAACCAAATAAGGAGAAAAATCATCTTATTTTAGGTTGTTGTCTAAATGTATATTATGTGTATTATTTATCAATTATCATATATGTCGTCCCGTATTAATAAGTCCACACACAACAGTTTGTAGTCGATTTATTAATATCGGTCTGTCATAATTTATTATGACAATTTCGTATAATATATACATTAACTATAAATATCGCATATTTATAATTTGCTTATTAAATATAACCGTTTATGTTTAATTACGAATTAACATCTTAATTCGTTTAAGCTAACATTATATACAATAATTAAATATAACAGTTTATATTCAATTTACGAATTTAAAATTAATTCGTCTCAGCTAATATTATTTAATTATTTTAAATAATTGTCTCATCATCACATTGACTAACCTTTTAGTCAAATACATGGACTAACCTTTTAGTCATATAAGGTATCAATGTGATTACATTTTCATATAATCACATCTCTCAAACACATCCTTTAGGTGTGACTTTTAGGGACCAGTTGATCACCGCCATCAGTATGATAATAACGTCAAACTTCTAGCAAGCCAACCGTTATTAAGTAAACGTTAATCAACTGATAAAATACTAAGTATACCCTGTGAACCTATAAGAGATTTATATACGTTATCACACTAACTGTGGAGGACACTAGCTCCAAAAATCTCCCACTTCTCATATCCTTAATTTCTCCCACTCAATGTAAAACAATTTGCAAAGTCCGTATTCAAAAAGGTCGTATTTTACAAGTGATCAATATCAAGAGTGGTTTTCCTGACTAGAGAGTAACTTAACTGATAAACGAATCATCATTCGAGCATTGTCATGCATTTCCGTTACAATTCCTCGAGTGGCCCTGAGAAATGTCTAAACCTGATAAAGGTTGGATATTTTCTTCAACTCGAATCCTGCAGATATAAGCACAATATGAAATGACCCAGTAAAAATCTGCTTAGCCTCCTGTTACGGTCGACCATGAGAAAGGAACCAAAGTCACCCAAAAACGGCCTTAATCTCAAGAGACAGTCGATAGTCAAAAGAATCGACTATAGGAACACAATGGACGTCCAATCCACGACCTGACACCGAATGTTTTAAACATTTAGGACCCCATTATGTTGTCACAATTTGTCCTACGAGGTATCGTTATAACTCGCATCTGTGATCGATCAGCCAACTATTTGACTTATGGGTCGTTGAACCCACCATCAATCAACTTCACAATATAATAGCCAAAGTTATCAGCTCATGTAGGCGATTACGGACCAAACAAATATAATGTAATTCAGTTCACTTTGTGGCGTTCAATGTTGTCGTACAATCCATATGAAAAACAAAATATGAAATAATACGATGAAGTTATAAATATCTTATGAAAAAGAAAAGTATCGAATTCATAAGCAACTAGTACAACTCAGGAACACGTTTAATTCCCATGGAAATAACGTGCTGACACGGCTATCGCAACCCTATCAAAGATAAAACCTAACGGTCTCAACTAAAATGTAGTAGAGGCAGTCGAGTATCGAATCCACAGGGAGGTAATGTAGTTATCAGCTATCTAATTCTAGTCCTAAGGTAACAATTGGGGGGTTTGTTTGAATTGGTTTCTAAACTACGAGATTTAAATGAAAAAGAAATAAAGGCAAGAGAAATAAGAGCAGGAAAAACGGTTTAAACTATCAAGAAGAGAGGGACATGTCGGGATTTCGGTTCACTATGGTAGTCCTGTGACTCAGCTGTAAATGATTCAGACGAACTAATGTGAGACGGATGTGGAAATGTCCTTTCGATCCACTTTCTATCCTAAAATACCACTAACTTAACTTTCATCCTCATTAGGGCAGTCTACTGTTTATAGCAGGCCTATTTAGTCCAATCTTTCGATCCAGGATTAATTTTAGCCAGATTAAAGGGTGACATAGAAGCGTGCACTCAACTAAGTCGAATAAATACAATTAAATTGCTATAGTGACAGAGTCCCACAATTAATTCATCTAATTCATTCACTACATCGTCACATTTCTACCGCAGATCCCCTAATCCCAACATGAAAGGGGTTTAGTTACTCATATCGCTAATTAAACTAACAGCAATTAATTTCCCAGCAGTAAACATTGTAAAATAAGCAATAAATTGCAATAAGGAAAATTAGGGTAGAAACTAATTGTAACGAAAATGAAGAATTAAAGCAACAAAAGATCAATTATTATTAAAGGAACAGAAAGAATTACAATCAATGCGAATCCGGCGTAAAGAACAATCGAATCCGAGCAATAATAATCCCAAAAATAAGTAACAGTAGAGGAAAGAAAGCAACTTACTAAAGTTCTCAGTAGTAAAGTTTGATGATAAAAAGATAGATAAAAGATGTTCTTAACCTAGTTAACATAGGTTTAAATAGAAAAGCAAACAAAGTTTAGCACACGGGCTGATTAAGCCCATTAATCATCGAAACCACTCGATCGAGTGGATTAAAACCACTCGATCGACCAACTCTTCAGCAAAATCCACTCGATCGACCAAATATTTACTCGATCGAGTGACAGGTCTTTGTGCAGCTTAAGGATCGAGTGAAAAACCACTCGATCAACCATCAGAGGACGTAAAACCCACTCGATCGAGTGGTAAAACAGCTCGATCGAGCACTTGGACTTCATTTCAGCTCAAGTCCGCGCCTAATTGCCTCGTAATCCGTGCCATGACGCTTCCAAACACAGTATCTCACTCAGGAAAATCCCGTCTCCTCTAAATGCATACAAAAAGGACGAAAAGGAGTACGATTCCACTACTTTCGCGTTCATTTCTACAAAAATGGACAAAACGAACCAACGTAGCCAATTCGGGGCAAAATACCATAAAAATAGTATAGAAATGCATAGAAATACGTGCTGAATAGGCTAAAAAGACTATACATTAGGCACGTATCAAATCTCTCCAAACCGAACCTTTACTCGCCCTGGAGTAAACTCAAAACTATACACTAATGGAACGGAAAAATAACTCAGAGCTAGCTTAACTTGTCTACTTGAACTAATTTAATGCAACAAAAATTAACAGTTAAAGCTAAGCATTCAATACGCAAACGAATTATAAGCTGTTCAGAAATATAGCCGACCTATCGACCTTGCAAGACCAACAAAATCAGACTCTCTCGTGGTCACTCTTCTCTCGTGAAGCAAAGGGTGAATGTTATATGTAAAAGAGAGAAGAAAAGACAGTCACTCACCTAACTGCGACCTACATAGCATGCATGCAACAAAAATGAAAGACAATTCAAGTACTAAAGCACACACTCCAACCAAAAATGTCCGTCACAGCCGAGGGCTTACAAATAATTTGGGAATAGTGAGGTTCAGGTGAGTAAAGGCAAAACATGTTATGGAAATGTGGAGGTAAAAGCGTCAAGCTAGTTCCTAACAGGACCATAATGAAACCATCCGAATCTCAACTGACTGAAAAACTAAGTACAAGTGCCCTTCAATTGGCACAAAACTCACTAAACTCAAACACAATCTCCTCAAAAAATATGGGATAAAATGGTGGAGTCAGACGGTCACAAAATTCCCTTTTTTAATACCGTCTGAAAGGACTAACTGAAACAAAACAACTCTTTTTTTTTCAAATTTCTTTTTCTTTCTTTCTTCTCTGATTCACGTTCCAGCTTTCTTTTTTTTTTTTCTTTTTTTTTTTCACTTCCACGTTTTTCTCTTTTTTTTTTCTTCTTTTCAATACTTTTTTTTCATTTCCTCCTTCCATAATACTTACACCAACTCCGAACAAGAAATACGACCAAAATGCACCGGAAAATCGTACCACAAAAGAACATACTAACTAGCTTGACTAGGCAGGCTTAATTTGGGATGTAGCTAATGGGTCAAAAAGGCAAGTTTTGGCTTATGTGGAGCTAAATGGGTGAAATATATAAAGAAAGGGAAATTTGCAAGGCCCTCCCTGCATGTGACACCAACCACAAACCCGAATATGTGCATTTGACGAGAAATTGAATGTCATAAATGTGCAAAATAGACGAACCTTCTATGCAAGGAGTACTACTGAAAATTCCTAATGAACTGGTCATGAATGTCACCAGTTATGGGCTCTAAAACTCAGAATTTTTAAGTAGTTTGCCAATTTATAGGTCAAGTCTAAACAGTCAGCTTATATTTGAACAGAAATTCGTAGATTATGCGTATGACAAAGCTAAAAACTATCAACACAAGCGCAAGGCTCAAGTAAATTGACAAGTTATAATGCATTGTCATCATGGAAATCTACCGTTCCGACTCAACCTATATGCAAAAATAAACGTGAATTTTTTGAATTTTTGAAATTTTTCTACTTTTTTTGGATTTTTGATTTTTTTATGAAAATAAACAACAATGCAAGCTGAAAAATAAATGTGAATGCAAAAACAAATGCAGATGCAGACTCAAAAGGAAGCAATATAACCTCCGCAAACCAAAACGGACAACGCCCTCGTTGTCCTCCAGCATACACCAGCAGATATATACAGGGGAACGGGAATATACAACCAAAATAAAAATCAAAACAAAAAAATAAAGGAGACAAAATAAAAGAGTAAGAGATACATACAAAATACGAACTTCCCCAAACCAGCCAAAAAACTGGGGAAGTGAGTAGACCAGTAGCTACTCGTCGTCGTCGTCACTGCTGGCATGGATCTCCTCCGGCGCCCGGTACTCCGGGTCTCTCTCCTCCTCTCTCCTCCTCCGCTCCTCAGCGCGAGCTCTCTCCACTGCCACCTCTGGGTCCTCGTCCTCCTCCTCCTCCTCGTTAGACACCGGGTACCCCTCAGCTGGGAACCGGAAAAAGGAAGGGTGTGGCCAACCCTCCGAGATCGGTCTGTGTCGCCGCAAGTGGTACTCGTACAGAGGGTGTAAAGCAAGAGCTGTGTCCCTCTCTATACGAGCCTAACGCTCTGCCATCTCAAGCAACAAACCGTAAACTGTGCCCCCTTGGTCTATGACCTCGGGCGCCACAAAAGGAGGTGGTGGTCTAAAAGTAGCCGGTAAGACCGGCTCAGTCTGGTCAGTGGGAGGTGGAGTAGGAGTGGTAGTAGTAGTGGGAGTAGGGGTCGGATCGGGAGTAGCCGTGTGAGGCTGGGTACTCCCGGAGGGTGTGGACCCCTCTCCAGTCTCAAGTCGCCGCTTCTTGGCGGCGGGTGCATCAGGAGGTGGTCGAGGCTGAAGTGGAAGGTAAAGTAGAGGCAAGGCAGGCAGACGGTGGCCCTTTACCACAGTAGGTAAGGGTTCAAGACGGGGGAGACTGTCGCAAGGTAAGTCAACAGACAAGGAGCCGTCAATCTTCCAAGTTTTGTAGTCTGGGTTAGCCAATGCTGAGAATGCATGGCAGCCAGACTCAGTATCCTCTCTCCCGTGAGGTACTGCAGGTCACGAGACCAAGTGGGGAAGAGGGAGCGGGCAAGAATGGTGGCTATGCCATCGCCGGCAATGGTTCCCGTCTCCTTCAGCCCCTGGTCGTGGAGGTACTGGGCGGTCAGGTAAGCTATGTTGAAGGTAAAAGGACCCTCACAGTCGACGTTCATGTAGCCGCCCAGGATAGAGAGCTCGGTGTTTGTCGTGTTATTCGGCTCCTTTCGGCCGAAAATAGTGTTCCCCATCAGTCTAAGGAAACAACGGACAGGGGGAAGGTGGACCTGATGGAGCTTTCGCTCCCTAAAAGTGGTCTGGGCCAGACACGGCCAAAGCTGACGGTAGACCTTCCTCGAGTCTGATTTCACGCCCGTGGAGGTCAGGTCAAGTAACCTACCAAACTCCGCTAGAGGCATCGGAAAAGTCCGGTTAAACAACCTAAGGAGATCGACAGATCGTCGGGTCGGTGTCGTATGCCCCTGAGGAGAAGGTAAAAGAGCTGAGAAACTCAAGGCTCAGCTCTAAGAAGGTACGGCCCCTCATGGTAATGAGGCCAGGCATCCCCGTGCCCCGTAGTAAAGTACAGACTGACTCGTAAATACCGAGTTTCTCTAATGCCGATTTATCCAAAAATCGGGAAGGCACATGTACACACTTTATCAAGTTAAAGAATTTCTTACGGTGGACAGCGTTGACGAAAAGTACCTGTGGGTAGTCTGGGTGAGAGTCGAGGGAAGTGTCCCCTCGGACTGTAACTGTCCCAGAAGTAGACGGAGCGGCAGCTGAAGTAGAAGCAGAGGCAGCAGAGGTGACTAGGGCTGGCGTAGAACGAGACTGTCTACGACCCTGGTCTCTGGAACGCAAGGCAGCAGCTCGCTCTCGGACGGTGTAAGGAACCAGGGCAGCTCTGAAGGCAGCTGCGACGTTTGGCGGGTCCGCCACAGGTGTAAAAGTGGTGGCTGGTGTACAAGTAGGGGTTGCTGTGGTCACCCCTGAAGAGGAACTAGCAGCAGTGCTAGCTGTGGTGGTGACCGTAGAGGAAGTGGCAGCCTGAACTCAGCTAGCCGCTGTGCTAGCTGGGGCAAAAACTGTCCCTGCAGCTGAAACTAGGAACACTGGGGCTGCAGTAGTGACTAAGGCGGTGGTAGTGGCAACAGCAGGGGCCACTGACTCACTCAAGGACGGGCTGGAGGACGAACTAGTAGATGGTAAAGAACTAGAATCCATCCTGCAGCAGAGGGTAAGGGGTATGATAAGAAAATAGCTGCTAACCGTGGCTAAAACAGCACGTAAAACCATCATGTGACAACAAATGACCCCCTACTAGTCGCAAAATTTGATACGGTCGTTTCAGTACCAAAAATAAATACCTAAGTACTACTAACAGAAGTCAGCGGTAAGTAGGGTCGATCTCCACAGGGAGGCGGTTTATTATCTACTTGTCTATTCTATCTGTTTAATGTCACTAATGGGGGTTTGAAATGTTTTGATTAAACTAAAGAGACTAAAGCGAGAGGGAAAAGAATGCGAGAAATTAACAGTAAGAGAAGGGAATATGCTAGGAGTAGGTCTACCGTGGCAACTACACTAATGGGTCAACTGAGTCAATTAAACTATTGATAAGAAGAGCTATGGTCGTCACCTTTCGGTCCTTAAACCGCCCTAGGGTCTCCTAACTTAGCTTTCGCCCTAATTAGGTATCACCTATTGTAATTAAGCAAGCCTTCCCTTCCAATCTTTCGATCCGGGTCGGGGTTAACTAGATAAATGGTCTCCTGCATGCATTCATTCAACCTAATAATAATTATATTGCCTAATACAATTCTTATCGCAAGGCTAATTTAATCAAGACGATCCTATCATATTGCTACCACGGCTTCCCTAATCCTAACATACTAAGGGGAATTAGCTTGACATGGTTATGGTAAGAACAAGAAATAAAGAAAGAACAATAAACATAAACATAAATTAAAGAGGAAAAGAAAGGGAAAGAATTAATTACTAAATTAGATCCGGAAGGAAGTAACAAAGTAACAGTAACAGTGTATGTGGGATGATAAGAGAGGAGAAGCCCTAATCGCGAAATTTCGCACAAAACTCGAATTAAACAAGCTAAGCACTGACATGGGTGTGATAATAGTCTAAAACAGCAGCGAGTTAGCGATAATGAAGCTAATTTAGACGAATCACAGCAGCAATAGCTAAACTAACAGTCGAAAATTTCGACTATTCTAACCCATCTCACAAAAATCATGAAAAATTCGAATTAACATGTAACAAACAACGAGGAATTTGGGATTGATCATCAAGCAAGGGAAACAAGGGCAATAAACTCAATTAAAGTCGAAAAATCGACCAACAATGGATATTCAAACCCTAAATTCGATTTTTACCTCATAGAATTCCAAATAATCGAAATCAAAATGCAAAGAAGGTAAAAGAATCACTTACTTGATGAGGGTAATCCTACAAAAGCAATTAATCTTCAAATAAACAAGAACAAACGGCGATTTTTCGAGCTCAAAACCGCAAACCCTAGACCCTCTTTAAAATCGTGAAAACGAGCACAAATAAAGGGAAAAACAAGGGGCTTTTGAAGATTAATTAGCAAACAAGAGATTGTAGGTGGCGGATTTAGAGATTGGGCAAGAAAATATGGGATTTGGGGATGAATTTGATCGCACAAGGGAAAGGTTTGACGAAAATTAGGGATAAAAATGAATTAGAAATAAGAATAAGAGAGTTTAAGGAATAACTCCCTGCGTCCTATTCATTTCCACTCGATCGAGTGGTTTTAAACTACTCGATCGAGCACTTTGATGGTCCAGCTGCTTGGTCGAGTAAAATTTTACTCGATCGACCAATCCCTTTTATTGCTTTACTCGATCGACTGGAAAAAGCACTCGATCGAGTACAAAAAGTACTCGATCGAGGACTTTTCTCGCGTAAGCTCTTGAATTTCGTCTTTACTTCCTTGAAATGCGTGAAACTTCCCCAAACCTGCATAAAAAAAGTGCAAAAATTTCCCAAAATACCAAATACGCATAAGAACAGTCTATAGTCTTACGTATACGCTAAAAACTGTCTATAACTAATTATCCTAATTAAAACGCAATAAAACAAATTCAAAAGAAATTCAAAAATTATCTATTACAAGGTATTACACGGGGCATTTCCCCGCTCAATTCCCAACAAATTTCAGTAGCCCCTCGGTGGGCTTCTGACTGGAGGACGTCACCTCAGCAACATTGACCATCCTCTTCAACTTCCATGAGCGCGAACTTTCCTCGTCCTTGCTCCTTTATCACTTGAAACGGTAGGAGGGGAGTAGTTCACATCCACGTAAGCGCGAACTTTCCTCGTCCTTGCTCCTTTATCACCAGCTTTAGCGTCATCATTTTCAATTTGATTGAGAATAATTACACCATGTCCTTTGACAGCTCCTTCATTGCTTTCATCTGTACCTGCAGTAAGGAAAACAGACGAACTTTCTTCCTTTTTGCTCTCTATCTGAGGCGGAGGGTTAACAATAGCAGCACAATTCTCCAAATTTTCACCTGGAGTGTCAATAATAGGATCAATAGAAGAGAGAGCATTGCAAGGCTGAGCTTGCATGGGAGCTCTCCGGAACTTAGACTGATGAAAAATCAGCTACTCATCCCCTACCTGGAAAGTGAAAGTCTTCCCCCCGACGTCTATAACTGCACGGGCAGTAGACAAAAATGGTCTCCCTAAAATGATAGGGGTGTGTGCATCTTCGGGGATGTCTAAGACAACAAAATCAACGGGAATAAAGAACTTCCCGATCTGAACAGGTACGTCTTCTACTACACCTAGTGGCCGTGATAAACTACGGTCGGCCATCTGGACAGTCATGCTGGTGCAACTCAGCTTTGTCAAACCAAATCTCTTAGCCAGAGATAACGGTAAGACACTCACGCTAGCGCCTAAATCGCATAGCGCGTTATCGATCAAATGCATACCGATATGACACGGAATTGAAAAACTACCCGGGTCTGATTGCTTAGGAGGTAACTTATTTTGAAATAGGGCTGACCCCACCTCAGTCAAAGCTACGGTCTCACTATCATTAATATTCCTTTTACGACTCAAAATTTCTTTCATAAACTTTAAATAAGAGGGTACCTTAGTCAGTAACTCATTGAACGGCACAGTGACTTCCAAGCTTTTCAGAAGTTCGACAAATTTGCCGAATTGTTGATTGGCTTTTGTATTCTGCAGCCGCCTCGGGAAGGGAACCGTGATAGGTATCTCGAGTCCCTTGTTTCCTGCTTCCAATGTATCTTCCGGTGCAAGTTCAGTATCCTTTGGACGCTTCTTACCTCTCGAACGAGGTCTTTCCGGTGATATATCGCTTACACGAGCACTAACAGGCTCTCGAATAAGCTTCCCGTCATCAATACTACTCGATCGACCAATTTGCTCACTCGATCGAGTAGTATCTTTTCATCAATGTCAGTCGATCGAGTACAATTTCCACTCGATCGACCAACTCCACTTTGCTCTTCACTCGATCGAGTAGATAAACTACTCGATCGACCAGTTTCTTCACCATTTCTGCTCGATCGAACACTAGATTTCAGTCGTTCGAGCAATTGCTTTATCGTGAGCCCTTTTTTCTCGACAGAACACTGTTCACCATCAGTTACAGCTATCTTCGGGTCTGATTTCGACACTTCTGGTCCCTCATAAGAAAGACCGCTTCTCAATTCTATCAGATTTACCGTCTCATGTGGATTCTTCTCATTTTGAGTCGGTAAATGACCCTGCTTTCTCGTGGACTGATTCGCGGCCAATTGGGCAACTTGAGTCTCAAGTGCCTTAATGGACGCGTCCTTTTGTTGATTTTGTTGATCACTCAGCTGCAATTGCTTTGTTATGGATTGCAACATAGACTTTATCTCTCCAATTTCACTCACCCCACCGGACGATGATGCACCATGGTTAGGAGGATTGAAAGATGGAGGCTTCTGATAGCCTTGTTGATTCTTATGTGGAGGAATATACGGCTGCTGCTGGTTCGGAGGAGGAGTAGGATTGAGCACGTTTTGACTTGTCCACCTCAAATTGGGATGGACATTTGGCTCATAATAAGTATTCGTCTGCCTGTAATGTTGAAAGGCAGCACATTGCTCAAAAGGACTGGGAAAATTCTCTGAAACATGCCCCTCAGCTCCAAACCTTCTACAGACGAAAGGACCGTCTGACACAGCATTAACCTGATACATCCCTCCCTTGGAAACTCCTCCTAACTCATACTTGTCAAACCTTGCAGTGAGAGCTTCAAGTGCAGCTACAGAAGAAGATTCAGCAGCTCTCCTTTGGTTGCCTCTGAAGTTCCCATACTCAGCCTTATGGGTGGCCAAATCATCAATGATCTTCCACCCCTTAGTCTCTCCCAAGTTCTCAGCAAATCGCCCATTGGCTGCAGCATCCAAAATAGCTCTCTGATCGTCGTACAGCCCATTATAGAACTGATTACAAAGACTCCACTTCTCGAACCCATGGTGCGGAATGGTTCGCACCAGCTTCTTGAAGCGGACCCATGATTCATGAAAGTTCTCATCAGGCCCTTGTTTAAAGCTCGTGATCTGAGCTCTAATGGCAGTAGTCTTCGAGGCGGAATAGTACTTCTTGTAAAATGCTAAAGCTAGCGAATTCTAGTCTGTTACCCCATGAGCAGTCCGGTCCAGATCCCTATACCAATCCCTTGCAGCATCGCGGAGTGAGAAAATAAACATGGTTTCTTTTATCTGATCCGGTGTCACGCCAGTTGGTGGAGGTATGGAGAAGCAATAATCGATAAAGGTCTCCATGTGCTTAGCTGCATCTTCATTTGCAGCTCCCCCAAATTGGTTTCTCTCAACCAAATTGATATAGGACGGCTTCGGCTCGAATTTTCTTGCGTCCCCTGGTAATACAAATCCCTTATAGATATTCGCCGCTGTCGGCTCAGAGTGACTGTCAATAGTTGCTTCTTCGGCCATTTCTAGAAAGTCCGGAGAAGTGATAGCATCAACTGATGAATGTGAAACAGGAGATGAAGGTGGATCCTCCTCGTATAGCTCTTTCTCGTAGAAGCTAGAATGAGAACCAGACTCTTCCTCTGACTGTTGGTCTTGAAATAATTTCCTCTTTGCGCGCAAGGTTCTCTCAATCTCAGGATTAAATGGTAGTAGTAGACCACCCTGTGACCTGCGCATAAGAAGAAACTACAAATAGAATATAAGAATAGTTTAAGGAACGGATGCCCCTTAAACTAAAAGAAAGACTAAAAATAAATCAACTAATAATTTGAACAATTGCCTCCCCGACAACGGCGCCAAAATTTGACACGGCTATCGCAACCCTATCAAAGATAAAACCTAACGGTCTCAACTAAAATGTAGTAGAGGCAGTCGAGTATCGAATCCATAGGGAGGTAATGTAGTTATCAGCTATCTAATTCTAGTCCTAAGGTAACAATTGGGGGGTTTGTTTGAATTGGTTTCTAAACTACGAGATTTAAATGAAAAAGAAATAAAGGCAAGAGAAATAAGAGCAGGAAAAACGGTTTAAACTATCAAGAAGAGAGGGATATGTCGGGATTTCGGTTCACTACGGTAGTCCCGTGACTCAGCTGTAAATGACTCAGATGAACTAATGTGAGACGGGTGTTGAAAGGTCCTTTCGGTCCACTTTCTATCCTAAAATACCACTAACTTAACTTTCATCCTCATTAGGGCAGTCTACTGTTTATAGCAGGCCTATTTAGTCCAATCTTTCGATCCAGGATTAATTTTAGCCAGATTAAAGGGTGACATAGAAGCGTGCACTCAACTAAGTCGAACAAATACAATTAAATTGCTATAGTGACAGAGTCTCACAATTAATTCATTTAATTCATTCACTACATCGTCACATTTCTACCGCAGATCCCCTAATCCCAACATGAAAGGGGTTTAGTTACTCATATCGCAAATTAAACTAACAACAATTAATTTCCCAGCAGTAAACATTGTAAAATAAGCAATAAATTGCAATAAGGAAAATTAGGGTAGAAACTAATTGTAACGAAAATGAAGAATTAAAGCAACAAAAGATCAATTATTATTAAAGGAAGAGAAAGAATTACAATCAATGCGAATCCGGCGTAAAGAACAATCGAATCCGAGCAATAATAATCCCAAAAATAAGTAACAATAGAGGAAGGAAAGCAACGTACTAAAGTTCTCAGTAGTAAAGTTTGATGATAAAAAGATAGATAAAAGATGTTCTTAACCTAGTTAACATAGGTTTAAATAGAAAAGCAAACAAAGTTTAGCGAAATAATTAACACACGAGCTGATTAAGCCCATTAACCATCGAAACCACTCGATCGAGTGGATTAAAACCACTCGATCGACCAACTCTTCAGCAAAATCCACTCGATCGACCAAATGGTTACTCGATCGAGTGACAGGTCTTTGTGCAGCTTAAGGATCGAGTGAAAAACCACTCGATCAACCATCAGAGGATGTAAAAACCACTCGATCGAGTGGTAAAACAGCTCGATCGAGCACTTGGACTTCATTTCAGCTCAAGTCCGTGCCTAATTGCCTCGTAATCCGTGCCACAACGCTTCCAAACACAGTATCTCACTCAGGAAAATCCCGTCTCCTCTAAATGCATGCAAAAAGGACGAGAAGGAGTACGATTCCACTACTTTCGCGTTCATTTCTACAAGAATGGACAAAACGAACCAAAGTAGCCAATTCGGGGCAAAATACCATAAAAATAGTATAGAAATGCATAGAAATACGTGCTGAAATAGGCTAAAAAGACTATACATTAGGCACGTATCACGTGCCCTTCATGCTTATCATATTTCAACAGTTTAGTGAGAGGATCCGCGATGTTATCATCCGAAGCTATCTTGTCAATCACTATCTCCTCTTGCTCCACGTAATCACGGCTTAGGTGAGCCTTCCGATGTACATGTTTAGACTTGTTGCTAGACTTAGGCTCCTTAGCCTGGAAGATGGCACCTCTATTGTCACAATAGATGGTGATTGGGTCATTCGAACTAGGAACTATGGTTAGTCCTTGTAAGAATTGACGCATCCATATAGCTTCCTTTGCTGCTTCTGAAGCGGCATAGTACTCGGATTCAGTAGTAGAATCTGCTACAACTTCCTGTTTGGAACTTTTCCAGCTGACCGCAGCACCATTAAGAGTAAAGATGAACTCGGACTGAGATTTTGAATCATCTCGATCCGTTTGGAATCTAGGATCTGCGTAGCCGATTGCACATAGCTTACTATCTCCTCCATAAGTCAATGCCCAATCCTTAGTCCTCCGTAGGTACTTGAGGATGTTTTTAACAGCTATCCAGTGTGTTTCACCTGGATTCTTTTGGACTCGTCATACTCAATGCATATGCCACGTCTGGACGTGTGCATATTATGGCATACATGATTGATCATGTGGCTGATGCATAAGGAACACGACTCATGCGTTCAACCCCTTCAGGCGTCGTGGGTGACGGAGACTTGCTCAAATGCATCCCAGAAGTCATTGGAAGGTTCCCCTTCTTGGAGTTGGTCATGCTGAACCTTTCAAGAATCTTATCTAAATAAGACTCCTGACTAAGTGATAATATCCGTCATGATCTATCTCGATAGATACGGATTCCCAATATGCATTGTGCCTCACCCAGATCTTTAATCTGGAAATGGTTCTTCAACCATCCTTTTAACGAAGATAAGAGAGGAATGTCATTCCCAATCAAGAGTATGTCATCGACATACAATATCAAGAAAACAATCTTGCTCCCACTCGACTTGATATATAAGCATGGTTCCTCGACCGATCGAGTGAAACCATACTCTTTTATCACCTGGTCGAAACGATGATTCCAACTCCGAGAAGCTTGCTTAAGTCCATAAATGGAACGTTTAAGCTTGCACACTTTCTTAGGATTTTCAGGATCTATGAAACCTTTGGGTTGTACCATGTACAATTCCTCCTCCAAATAACCGTTTAAGAAGGCGGTTTTCCCATCCATCTGCCAAATTTCATAGTCATGATAAGCGACAATCGCTAAGATTATCCAAATGGAACGCAGCGTAACTACGGGTGCAAAGATTTCATCATAATTCAATCCGTTCACTTGAGTGAAACCTTTTGCCACTAGTCGTGCCTCATAGGTATCTGGTTGTCCGTCTACAAAATGCTTTTTTTGTAAAGCCATTTGCACTGCAGAGGTCGTACCTTGTTAGGTAAATCAACAAGATCCCATACGTCATTCTCATACATGGAGTCCATCTCGGATTGCATGGCTTTAAGCCATAGCTTAAAGTCGGAACAGGTCATGGCACCTTTATAGGTAGCGGGATTATTACTCTCTAGGAGCAAAACGTCACTTTCCTCGACCATACCAATGTATCTGTCTGGAGGATTAGAGACGCTACCCGACCTCTTAGGTTCCTGAGGAATATTAACCGTATCATTAGTTGAAAGAACCTCTTCCTCCATCTGTTCCTCGGTTATTGGTTCTTGAATCTCCGACAGCTCGAAGGTTCTATTACTTGACTTGTTCTCGAGAAATTCTTTCTCTAAGAACTTTGCACTAGCCGCAACAAAAACTCGATGTTCGGTAGGTGAATAGAAGTAATGACCAAACATTCCTTTTTGATAACCAATCAAGTATGTCTTGACCGATCGCGGGCCGAGCTTATCCTCGTGTCTCCACTTGACATAAGCCTCGCAGCCCAAACCCGAATAAAGGACAAGTTGGGGACTGTTCCCTTCCACATTTCATATGGAGTCTGGTCGACAGCTTTAGACGGACTTCGGTTAAGTATAAGAGCAGCTGACAAAAGAGAAAAGCCCCATAATGAATCAGGTACTACCGTGTGACTCATCATGGATCGAATCATATCAAGTAGTGTTCGATTTCTCCGTTCGAACACACCATTTAATTGAGGTGTTCCAGGTGGAGTTAACTGTAAAACTATTCCACAGTCTTTAAGGTGTTGATCAAACTCATTTGAAAGATATTCGCCACCCTGATCTGAACGGAGTGCTTTAACCTTTCTTCCCAGTTGGTTCTCAACCATATTCTGGTATTCCTTGAACTTTTCAAAGGACTCACTTTTATGCTTCATTAATTAGACATATCCGTATCTACTCAAATCATCCGTGAAAATGATAAAATATCTATAGCCGTCTCTTGCGGTGATTGACATAGGTCCAAATACATCAGTATGTATGAGTCCTAATAGGTCATTAGCGCGCATTCCAACACCTTTGAAGGAAATTCGAGTCATTTTGCCGATAAGACATGATTCACACGTGCCAAATGAAGAAAAATCAAATGTGGGAATAGTCCCATTCTTGATGAGTTTCTTTACACGTTTTTCATTTATGTGTCCCATTCGACAATGCCATAGATAAGTTTGATCTTTTTCACCAACCTTTAATTTCTTATTATTCACATGTAATATATCTGTGGTTTGATCTAAGATATAAATTCCATTTATGGAAACTGCTTCGCCATAAACCATTTCATTAAAAGATAAAATACAGCTATTGTCCTTTGTTGAAAATGAAAAACCGTCTTTATCAAGTACGGAAAGAGAAATAATGTTCTTAGATAAACTGGGTACATAGTAACAGTTATATAAATATAACTCAAAACCACTCGGGAGCTGGATTACATATGTTCCCTTTGAGATTGCAGTAACTCTTGCTCCATTCCCGACTCGCAGGTCCACATCACCCTTTGCGAGAGGTGTGATGTTCTTTAGGCCCTGCAAATGATTACACAGATGAGAACCACAACCAGTATCAAGTACCCAAGTTCCGAAACTTGCATGGTTAATCTCAATCATATGACTATAAGATGACATACCAACAGGAGTGACGCGGCCTGCTTTTATGTCCTCACGGTACACGGGACAGTTCCTCCTCCAATGTCCAGTCTTGTGACAATGGTGGCACTCAACGTTACCGCCCTTGCTCTTTTCCTTGCCTTGTGAGCCACTAGTATCACCAGGCCCACTCTTACCGTTTCTTGACTTCTTAAACTTTGGCTTCCTTACAGTTAGGTCGCCGTGAGCTTTGCCCTTACCCTTATTCTTTTTGGAAATCATGAAAACATCTTGCTTCATGCTCCCACTCAATTTCATATCCTTCTCGGTCTGTACGAGAAGTGAGTGTAGTTCATGAGGACTTTTCTTCATGTCATTCATGTAGTAATTTGTCCTGAAAAGTGCAAAACCATCATGAAGTGAATGAAGCATACGGTCAATGACTATGCTCTCACTGATTTTGTAATCAAGTGCCTCCAGTTTCTCGACATTCTCATCATGTTAAGAATGTGTGGGCTAACCGGTTGGCCCTTCTGGAGTTTCGCATCAAAGAAGCGACAGGTATGCTCATAAGTAACGATTCTCGATGCTTTTGAGAACTAATTAGTGCGCGTGGTGAAAATCTTGTTTGCGCCTTGGGCAATGAAGCGTCTTTGCAAATTGGTTTCCATTGCAAAAATGAGTACGTTCTTTATCGCACCCGCTTCCATGACGAAGTGACTATAAGCAAGTGACTCGTTAGCTCTTGCATTGGGGCCTGGGTTTGGCGGTATTGGCTCTGTTAGAAAATATTAATCTCATTATACAACATATTCATATATGAATCAATTTATTTAGTCATAAAATAAATTCTAGATCTTATGCATGCAAACATAAATAAGATAAGAGAAGAAATCATTGTTCTTACTATATGATTTTGGTTTTATGGGCACCAACAAGATCTCCTTCTTGTTAGTTCTTGAGCTTTTCAACAATGGATGAACAAGATTCAAGTTTAGAATCTCTCCCAAAAGCATATACCCAAGGAAACCTCTTAAAGACTAAAATAATATGATCTAGTATTAGGATTAGTCTTACTTAAAATTTTGACACAAAATATTTACTTGTTCTCTCTTGTTTTCGGTTGAGAGAGAATAGATGAGTAAATTTTTATTTCTCTAGGATTTTCACAAAATGGTAGAGAGAAAATAATTTCTTACACTAGAAATTTTTATGAATGATGAATGAATAATATTAAAAAGAAAAACTCTTTTCTTTTTACCTATGGTGGCGAAATAATTGGCCTTGGGTAGCATGCCCAATGCCTTTTAATTTTGCTCTTCTCAAAAGCTAGGTTGGCATGGCTACTAGTTAGATATAATCATTGTGTTTTCCACTTAAGATAAAAACACAATATAAATTTTACACTCCCTCCATTATTTCGGCACACTTCAAATAAAATGGGTTGTCCATTTTATTTTGTCATTTGTGAATTTTGTCACATGTAACATGTTACATGACATGTCACAATGTAATATATTTTTAACATAGAAAAATCAACATACTCATAAAATATGTCATTTACAAAATCGACTAGTAATTCGTAATTACTTGTACGAAAACCGTTTATCAAATTATAAATTACAACGTCTTGTATTTATAATAAATTATTCATTCAATTTCTATTTCAATTGTTTCGTAAACAATAATTTTATCTAAGTAATAAAATAATTCAATTACTTAGACCGTATCTAATATAATCGAATTACAATAAGACACGTTAATTTTACTCACAAAATCATCCGTCAATTTTAAGCAATTTAATTAACTCGTATCGGCATACGATTAATTAAATAATCAATTAAGAGTATTTCCTTATAGGTATGACCTAAGGGGATCAATTGATCACCACCGTCGCACGACAATAATGTCAAGCTCTAGTCAGCCAATCATTACCGATATGTGTGGACCAATTGACTGTAAAATTATTACATCCCACATGTATTCTTAAAATGAGATTTAAACATGTGATCATCATGATCGACAGTTGTGATCGCATTATTGTCAGAGGACACATATTCCAACAATCTCCCACTTGTCCTCGACAAGTGTACGTCACCAATTCTCTTGTCCTATTACTATCTCCCACTCAATGCAAGGTGTATTTCAGGTCATACTTGCAAGTGATCATATCGAGAGTGGTTTCCTCGATCTGGAGAATAACTGATTGGCCGGAATCATCTACCATAGATACTTTCCGAGCGTGGCCACGCATTTCCAGTTCATTACTCCTCGAGTGGCCCTGAGATATTGTTTTAATCCTGACAAGGGGTGGACAATTCCTATCGCACTTATTCCCTTCGACTAGCCACAGCCATCATAACCCAAAATATGCCCATTTGACCCCATTTACGAAGGTCGTAGTAACACAAATCAAAGTTAATCTGAAACTGTGCCACCTTAGGAGAACAGTCTTTAGTCAAAAGAATCGACTCATTAGAATACTATAGTAGCTCTCGCCACGACCAGGCTATATAAATTTGCCAGAACTCTATAAGCGGTCATAAGGCCCAACAAAGTGCTCCTAACAGTCTGCCTATATGATCGGCTAGTCATCTCATATGACTCTATGGCATTTGAACTTGCCATCAATCGCATCACACTCTAGTCACTTCAAGACGTCACCTCATACAAGTGACTATGGGCGAATACCATGTTAATCCGGGTTCACTTTAAAGGGGTTCAAAATTGTCTCTACAACCCGTTTGGATGTAACAAAGTATAAAAGGAGTTTTCATATTTTTAAAAACTCGAACGACAAATGTGATTATCATATGAGTAGTCAATACTTGATTACTACTTCATATCCAATTTAGATCTTGTATGTAGTTGTTCATCTCAATTCAATTGAAATGACATGACTCATCATGTTAAGCCTATGAGAAGGCTTTGGTTAGTAGGTTTTATCAACTTCTTGTACCTTACTCAACCTTACTACATACTCGTTTTCCTTTGTAATGTATACATTTGCATTACAAAACTTTCTGAGTACGTGTCGAGATCCAATCAAGACATAGGCCCTCTAGCCTTAGAATAGGTCCCACTGTTTTCACAGTGTGCGGGACTCATCCTTCTTGTACATCCCATGATTGCAAGTGTACTCAATTTCCGTTGTAAATATCTCTCATTGTTCTTTTTTGCCTAGAATGATTCTAGAAAATCTATTTCTTAAATAACATAGCCACAATGGTATCTTAACCATCCTAATGTGTTTTGATTATGGTTTTGTCGTAAACCATGCGCAATCTCAATTGCAAATTGTCACTTGTGTAACACCCTTACACAAAATTGCATCAAAAACACTTTGCATTACATCCTTAATGCTTCTGCAAGCACTTAAGGGTAATCTTCATGGCTTACTTGGTAACTATTACTTAAATTCGATTTGAAACAATTCATCATACTCAAAGTATACGAAGTGTTATACATCATTTCCTATTTAATTGATTCGGCAGCGGAAGCAAATAGAATCAATCAAATATGTTCAATTCGATTGAACTAGTCATGAACCTTATCAACATAAGACTCCTTATTTGACATTAATATCATGTGGATTTATCTCCATAAATCCGGATATTAAGATGTATTATTTTTCTCCTAGTCTTAAATCATTCCCAATAATCAATATGTCATCCACATATAAGACTAATTAAAATTTCCGTAACTCCCACTAAACTCCATGTATAAACACAACTTCTCGACTTATCTAGAAAAGTTTTTTAACATGATCAAAACATTGATTCCAACTCATTGATGTCCTACTTAAGACTCTCTCTTAAGTTTCACATTATCTTAGGATGGCAAGAATCTACAAAACTCAAGACATGTATTGAATACATTCCTTCTAATTGAAGAAGTGGGTTTTAGATTCACTCGCTATATGTACATCATCATAATGAAACACAATCCCTAAGAAGATCCAAATAGACTTAAGCATTTCAACTAGTGCAAAACCCTTTGCTACCAATCAAGCTTTGATATCTAACAATTCACTTGGAATTTATTTCGATTTTTCATGGCACTAAGCCTTGAAATGAGTTGTGACTTAAACACTCTCATGTAAGTGACTTAAACACTTTTGTGTAAGTCATATGTTCATTACTTTCAAGAAGTAATCAACTTGAATCAAACAATTTCTTTGTAAGTTGCAAGCTCTTTACTTTCTAAAAGTAACACTAATTCATCATCTTCAACAAGTGATGACTTTAACCTCCTAGGTTTCAAAGAAACAACGTCAAGAGAGAACAAGTAAATATTTTGTGTCAAAATCTAAAAGTAACACTAATTCATCATCTTTAACAAGTGATGACTTTAACCTCCTAGGTTTCGAAGAAACAACGTCTTACACAAAACGTCTCATGCAGCCAAGAAAGTGTTGGAATATGTGTCCTCCGACAATAATGCGATCACAACTGTTGATCATGATGATCACATGTTTAAGTCTCATTTTAAAGAATACAATTGGGAAGTATTTTTACTGTCAACTGGTCCACACATATCGGTAATGATTGGCTGACTAGAGTTTGACATAACTGTCGTGCGACGGTGGTGATCAGTTGATCTCCTAGGTCATACCTAAAGGATATTACTCTTAATTGATCATTTAATTGATCGTATAACGTTACGAGTTAATTAAATTACTTGAAAATTGACGGACGATTTTGGAAGTAAAATTTACGTATCTCATTATAATCTGATTAAATAAGATACGGTCTAAGTGATCGAATTGTTTTATTACTTGGATGAAATTATTGTTTAAGGAAACAATTGAAATTGAATAAATTATTATTATAAATACAAGATGTTGTGATTTATAATTGGTAAATTATTTTGGTACAAGTAATTGTGAATTACTAATTCGATTTTGTATATGACGTATTTTTATTAATGCGTTGATTTTTAATATGTTAAAAATACATAACAATTTTACATGACATGTGACATGTGACAAATTGACAAATTGATAAAGATAAAATGGAATCCATTTTATCTCCTAATGGACCGAAATATTGGGTGTGATTAACAATATATATTATGATAATTAAGTTAGTGGAAAACATGATTATTTTCTATAACTAGGCATGCAAAACTAGTGCCTCTTGTGAAGAGCACTAAGCTCATGCATTGGCCTTCTTCCCACCCTCCTACCCGGTTGTCCTTGAAGAGAGCCAAGGGTCTTTTGCTCTTTTATTTCTAATATTCACTACATGCAAAAATGTGTGGATTATTCATTCATTCATCAACACAAAATATTTTTAGAGAGATAAAATTATTTTCTTCCTTCTTCTTCTTCCTCTTGACCGAAATCCAAGAGGACAAAATATTTTGGGTCATTTTATTTAAATTAATGTTATTCTAGTATTGATAATATTAATTTTATTAAGAGTATATCTTGGGTATTATTCCTTGGGAGGGATACTATACTTGTATCCTTTTGTTCATCCATTTAAGGAGAGCTCATAAACAAGAGAGTAGGAGAACTCTCTTGTGCCCTTTGATCCGAAAATCACAATGTAAGATGATGATTTCTTCTTTAATCAATTATTGTTTGCATGCATAAGATCACCATTTAATTTTATGACTAAATTAACATAGAACATATATGGATATGTTGAGTATATAGATATAATTATCTAACAAGCGGTATCAAGAGCCTTGGTTGTTTGCATGCAAATCGGTTATAGTTTTTCCGAGTTATACGATTAACATATAAAACTTGTAAATTTGTGTTATTATGATATATCACGAAATAAATTATACATGTTAAAGTTTCTGGTCCTAAAATGTTTTTAGGATATTTTGGTTAATTTAGGGATTTTTATTGTTCATCTTATAAAATAATGGCATTAAAAATGTGATTTTATGATTAAAATGTCATTTTCGGACTAAAATTAGCTAAACTTCGAATTTTCCAGTGATTTTTGGATATGTTATCACATATATTATTTGAGATGACCTGTAAATTTTCATAATTTTTGGAGTTCTTATGCTCGAAATATGGATTTTTCATGATAAAAATCGAATTTAAATGAAAAATAGGTTAATATGAGATAAATTTCGAATCTGGTCATAGAAATTTAGTATGTTGTCACATGCAATTTTACAAGATGTGTGTAAAATAATAGGCTATATTGGAGTCTTTATGCATGATTTATGGATTTTTGATGAAAAATAGCATAAATAGTGACTTAATTAGTAAATAATTGCTAAAACTTACTCCATGACTAAGGAAAAACGTCACATGTTGCATTTTATTATTTTTTTCAGATCTAAAATTGAAAATTTGATGAATATATTTTTTCTCATGTTTTTATGATTTTTATTGATAAATCCGATAAACCGCAACATAGTTTTTCCGATAATTTTACGAAATTTTAACCTAAGTTTTTGAAAATTATGAGTGTCATGGTATTTTTCCATAATGTTCATAAGTTTAAATGTCAAATTTTGAATTTATTTGGAATTTTTGTAATTTATTTGAAGTTTATAACATTTTATTGTAATTTTAAGTCCATTAATGAACAATTTTAAGAAATATGAGTTAATTATAGTCCAGTAATTAGTGAATAATTAACTTGTGCATAAATATGAATTTTTGTAATTTTTGTGATTATAAAACGTTGAATCACGCAAATCCGTAAAAACCGTGTAATATACGATATTGGCTCCTTAAAGGCGATTTAGCATAAAATTGGGCATGTTCATAGATATTATAATGCTGCATTTTTATTTATGATTGTCATAATTTTATTTTATGTAATTTTTGAATTATGTAATTTTACTTAGTATGGCCTTAGTTTTTAATTGGTATTACCCGAAATGTATGGGAATATCGATTCGGTTGTAATTTATTGTGATCTCGTATCACCGTTTTGTAATTTAATAGATTTATTTTATTTTATTTTAATTACAATTGTATAATAGGAAATTATGTAATTTGTTATGTAATATATTTATTCCGGAGATACTTGAAGACGGTGTCACTCAAGAAGGCGATACATAAAGACCGTGTTACCTCGAGATGCGTGCAATAATCGAAGTTCAAGGGACCAATGGAGTTGGTTTCCGAATATGTAATAGTTAATTAGATTTTCTATTTTAGGAAGGCCATACTAGGATTTATTTTTATGCTTTGCATTTTATTTATATGTCGCATGCATCGCTAAATCGCCATAACTAAAACATGCATCATCTTTTAATCGAGTTTATCGACCGTGTCAATTAGAATTATCGTAGTTCACCGCTTTAGTTCACTTAAAACGTGATAGATAATAAATTGACATGACCTCTCGCTAAAACAATCAATTGAGACATAGCTTTACCAAATAGTAGAAACCATGAAAACTTATTTCGCGAGGGAGTGCACTCGGCCCTACCGGGGTACAAAACTTGTTACGTAGGGGAAGTGGGTGATAAATGTCTATCAACCGAATTCATGTTGATAAGGGATGAATCGGCCCTACCGTGCCCAAGTTGATGTGGATTTGGATCATGGACACATTTATTCGAAATTTGGATTGAGCTCAACGGAATTATTCGTGACCGTAGTCGCATGTGTTCCGGGCTATAGATAAACATTAGAGTAATTTTATCGACCAAGAGTTCTAAAAGTAGAATCGATTAAGCGTTAATCCACCGAGTTATATTGATAAAGGATGAATCGGCCCTACCGTGCCTAAGTCGATATGAATTTGGATCTTGGAATCATTTATCTAAGTTGGGTAGAGGTCACTAGATAAATGCCATAAAACTTGTTTAAACTTATTTTTACAAGTATGATTTAGAAGACAAATGTTAATATTTCCTTTTCCTCCATACTTGTAGTTCATTACAATAATCCATCAAACGCTACCGCACGATAACTATTGAGTCTTACCACAATGTTTTTGACGACGTTTGCTCCAACAATGATTTCGACACTACTAGAGAACTTCATTTTGGGATAGGTTCGGACGGAAACCTTAACTTCATCACTTCTACTAGACCACCTACTACTACTAGATCTCGTGTGAGCCCGTCTCAGGAAGACTACCTCATACAATCTATAGGGTCTTTGTCTCTGGAAGATAAAGATGCAATAACTAGTGGGAGCTCAAGCAATCAAGTTCTTGCTTCAAAGGGCAAAAAGTTCAAGAAGAAGGGAAAGAAAGTCAAAAACTTCAAGCAAGTTAATGATGAGTGCCATTATTGCTATGGCATGGGACATTGGCTTAGGAATTGTCCCGTATATTTGCGAAATATAAGGGAAGGAATCTGTAACACCCCCTCATACCAAGGTACCTTACCAGGACAACCCCAGCATGAAAGGTTGTTACCATCTCGGTTGCCCGAGGTTAGTATATATCAAAAGCAACAGTCCAAACACATTTATTAATGTACGTAATTATAAAAGTTACATAGTCTCCAAAATCTAATAAACGAATTATCCAAATGGCAACAACTACCAAAACAATAACTAAGCCTCATGATGGTGTCATCTAATCCAGCGTGGTGACTCTCCCATGACTGCCCCAAGCTCAATAAATGTATCACCTGTCACAATCTGCTCACCATCCCCGAATGGATCACCGCAGGTTTTACAAAACAATAACATGGGGTCAGTACTACTCAATCAATATAAGACAACAAACAATACAACCAGCTGATCATCGATCTCACACAGTAACCGACTACACACCGAAGTGTGTAGCCCTGCCAGATTACCCATCGCAACAGGTAATCCTCGCCGCCAGTGGGTGACCGCAGCCCATCCCCACCTAGTCCAGCTCATCAACGAGCGACTAACAATCCATGTCCCTTAATGTGCACATCCCCTCCCGTGACGGGTTCCACGGAGGGCGAACTAGGGTGTGAAGCCACTCCCGCAAGTGAATCCACCACAATCACACACACACAGCATCACAGCTTGTCACAACACCACAACCGTCACAACACAACCACACCACCACAGTCTCCACAACACCCATCCTCTGATGATCAGCAGATAACAACAATTATGAACATATGAAATCTCAATCAATTAACAGTACTGAGTAGGAGAAACCCTACCTTAGCAATCAACAACAGTACGGAAACCAAACAATCAGAAAGGCTCCTCTATGAAGTCTTCTCCTATACAATAACCATATAACACAATCACACATTGCACAATTCCCCCCTATTCCCAAAATTCCATATATACAGTAACCCTAAAAGAACATAAATGACATGGGGAATGAAACTTACCAACAGAAGGATGAGAGAAGGATTATGACAATTGCACACACAAAGAGATTAGAGAATGATTAGGGAGTGATTAGAGAGATCGTAAAATGATTAGGGTTGAAATGACGTTTTAGAAACTGACTTTGAATATAAAACAACCCCAAACACTCCCGCATCAAACCGCTGAAATATTACTCGCCAGACCGGATACTCGGTGGAGTATAGGGCATACTCGGCCGAGTATCCTCTACTCGGTCGAGTATTCATCATACTCGGCCGAGTATTCCTCGGCAGAACCTAAACAAACTACACCCTTGACACTACTCGATCGAGGAGGCTCTACTCGGTCGAGTACTTAGCTTATAAAAATCCGTAGTATTACAGTCTTCCCCCCTTAAAAACAACTTCATCCCCGAAGTTCCAACCCAGCCTATAAAACATGGACACCTAACACCAGATCCACTAACCACGCTTACTAGATAACATATCCTCTCGATATTGACTCCATAATATTATCGAATAACCACAAAATAATGTTTCCAATCTTGTCTCACTTCCATAACACTCAATAGCACTCAATACCAAGACAATCCACAAAAGAAGATCAACCATCAAAACGGAATGTTACATTCTACCACCCTAAAAAGGAACTTCGTCCTCGAAGTTTACTCCCACTCATTAACATCATCATCCAACTGCCAAAACTCTCGAACTCATAAATATCATCATCCACTTTTATCAACACTATCGAAAAAAAATCTCACACTCCTAAACATCGAATTACTACAAGCACAACCATGGCCTTTTAACACTATCAACCACTATATGTACCTATCCATTCCTTATGCTACACCAACATTCTACGTCCAATAATATTACGACATGCACAACCCTCAAACGCTCTTTGCCGCATCCTACTCCTCTTAAGACACATGTTACGTCCTCGTAACTCACTAATACTAGATCCTTAGCTAAACCTCTCATTATCTTCACCACCACCACATGTGAAAGATACCCGCCTATAATCTAAACACTTACTATTCCTATATGCAAGGCTCTCTTACTTAAACAGTTCTCATACCTCAACTCATTCTGCACTCCATCTAACCAATACCACACAATCCTGATCATGACAAACACTCTAACTCTTCCACATTACCGCAACACGACATACCTCTCTATATAAACTCTATAAAACTCTTATCGCCAAAAGCATAACTCACGATACACACTTGTTACGTACACTCACACTAGATCCTCAAGTTCCTTTCTTTCATTACCGCAAGACTCATACATAACTTAACACGACACTAATTACACAACACCCTACACTCACTGTCTCAACAAAGGATTATGAACCACCTGCATATATCAGATCATTACCACACATGTTCTACGAATTACTTGCCATTACCATGTCTACCAAAGCCTCATCTAGAACAAGATAAAAAATTACTGTAACTTCCTATCACAATTGTGTCCTATCAACAGAATATCACTATACCATGACAACAACAAAAACATATACAACTCTCTTTCATATCATACTCTACCCTCATTCCCAAACTTAAACTAGTAAGAAACATCAACAAACAGAACAACAGTCTACATGTCTAACCGAAACTCACAAGAAACAACAGCAACACAACAACAATCTGTGCATAACTGGTCTGTACTTTCGAAACTCAAATCGTAACTACCCCGTATACTCCACCACAATCGGTGACGGCATCGCAACACCGCCACCAACAGCCGCACCGCAGCGCGAAAATGGCCGCATCACAACACGAAGTACCGTGCCCGGATCACCACCCGAGGCACAACAACCACATCGATAAACATCACACCCACATATAATTCCCACAAACACTGACTCAGTATAACTCTCCGGACAAGAAAACTTACTCAAAACTGCTTTACTTGATCATAACACAACATATTATACTGAATAAACATACAAGAATCTCATTCCATTAGATTGTCGTACCCAACATATATCACAAACATTCATATAACAACTTTATGACTATCACACCATACCGCTTCTCGTGAGGTCAGAACCTCACACAAACATTTATACACATCATAGACCCATAACCACATCCAACTAGTCAATCCTGATCACGTAAGTTACCACCTGATAAAAGTTACCTCTCACCCGAGCTTAACTCGTACACCCCTCATAACATATTCTCCCATTCGCATAACCATCACCCCCTGCCAAGTGTAACCATACCATTAATACTCAACTACTAACAACCGCCTCATATAACCACATCTTATACTCTCTCACAACCATACATATCAATCTGGTCTCTACAAAATCAACCTCATTAGAACAACTAGCTTCCCTAAAGTAACATCATTCTCAACCACTAGTGACAATACTATGACACCAACATCCTTCAAGTGACTACTCTCTTACTATCACTTCTTAATATCACAATCCGTTTTCTCTCTTTGGTTATCATCCCAAATAACAAACATCCAATCCATCAACAAAATTTACCTCAACATTATTCCCAATTCTATCCTTTATCATATCGTTACCTAACTCTCCACCAAAATCTCAGATCGTGCAAACACTCTACAAGCTTCTTATCCCCTTAATACCTCGAAACCCACGGCTAACATGTCGTCCTGCTCTCCTATATAACCATTAACTCACACCCTCTAGTGAGGCTATCGTACATTTCCATAATTTCCTACCTTCATGCTCCTTAACTCCGGTCAACGTTCTCTCAACTTACTTCCATCCATCTTTCCCCCTTTTTACTCAATGATACCAATTAATAATTCATCTCCTTTCTCTTTCTACCTAACTTTTTAGTAAACTGTTTATTTTCCCATAGCTCGACAACCCTAATTCCATTAATTCATATCAATATCTTATCATTCTTCTTATCATTTATCCTCTCTCATCTTGTTTCTCACTCACCCTTGTCATCATCAACTCCACACTCTAACAGTTACTCTTCAATTAGTCGTATCTCCCTTTCGTATCTCTAGAAAACCAAAAATTAATCTCATACCGTTAATCGCCCAAAGAATTACACACTGGGCTCACCTCTTGATATTCCAAATTCCCAAACTTGGTCACTATCTACAAATCCACGTCGCGACATAAATCTATCTAAGTTCACTATATACCCCTCTTCTCCATCCCTCTAAAGCAACCTTTCATTATATATATCCTGAAGCAACACAATGCTAACCGTCTCCCTCTATAAGTCCTTACACATCCCGAAATGTCACTATTCGTATCTCTCATCTCAATCTTTCATTCTCACATTTCTTTACACTTACATCACCCTTACCCATATACACTTACTTTTATATTACCCAACACACGATTATGTTACTCATCATATCTCACAAAACATGCTCTTTACCTCAATTAGCCCATCAATCTACTCTTTTACTGTTCCACTATCCCTCACAACCACATATAACTCATGTCCTTTATATCCAACACCTATCCCTCATAAGCCGGCATTTTCCCTATCATAGCATTTGGTAACTTACGTATCAAGACCGTCGCATATATAAAAGAATACTTTAAGCCCCAAAACATACATGTATACATACTCTACGACTCAAAACAACCGTAAGAACATAACCACCGACTCAAAATGACCGCCCATCGAAGTACTCGATCGAGTACATAGCATACTAGGTAGAGTATATGGTACTTGGTCGAGTAATGAGACTACTCGGCCGAGTCACGACTCGAGAAGCTAAACAGACTTATCTTTTTACCTATGGTGGCTGAAATAAATGATGAATGAATAATATTAAAAAGAAAAACTCTTTTGTTTTTACCTATGGTGGCCGAAATAATTGGCCTTGGGTAGCATGCCCAATGCCTTTTATTTTTGTTCTTCTCAAAAGCTAGGTTGGCATGGCTACTAGTTAGATATAATCATTGTGTTTTCCACTTAAGATAAAAACACAATATAAATCTTACACTCCCTCCATTATTTCGGCACACTTAAAATAAAATGAGTAGTCCATTTTATTTTGTCATTTGTTAATTTTGTCACATGTAACATGTTACATGACATGTCACAATGTAATGTATTTTTAACATATAAAAATCAACATACTCATAAAATATGTCATTTACAAAATCGACTAGTAATTCATAATTACTTGTACCAAAACGGTTTATCAAATTATAAATTACAACGTCTTGTATTTATAATAAATTATTCATTCAATTTATATTTCAATTGTTTCGTAAACAATAATTTTATCTAAGTAATTAAAATAATTGAATTACTTAGACCGTATCTAATATAATCGAATTACAATAAGACACGTTAATTTTACTCACAAAATCATCCGTCAATTTTAAGCAATTTAATTAACTCGTATCGGCATACGATTAATAAAAATAATCAATTAAGAGTATTTCCCTATAGGTATGACCTAAGGGGATCAACTGATCACCACCGTCGCACGACAGTAATGTCAAACTCTAGTCAGCCAATCATTACCGATATGTGTGGACCAGTTGACTGTAAAATTATTACATCCCACATGTATTCTTAAAATGAGATTTAAACATGTGATCATCATGATTGACACTTGTGATGGCATTATTGTCGGAGGACACATATTCCAACAGGCTCAGTTAAGTACTTAAGCTTACCGTCAGCAATGGCAGCATTCCGCAATGATGTCTCCCAGTCCGCAAAGTTGGACCCGTCATTCTTAAGTTGAGTGGACTGATTCATGTGGTCCATGAAAGTTTTGAGCCAGGATTCGCGTGCAAGTGTGGCACTTGGCTTAGGGATATCATTATTTCCAGCCATTTGTTGTAAGCAGTATTATCAATATAAAACGAATTCTACACTGCGAAAAGAAGAAGAAAAATATAATAAGCATACTCATCGTTTATGACTTAATTCTAATGCAAAACTGTTATAAGCGAAGACTCAAGCATTTATACAATTGACCTCCCTCAAGAATTATATAAATGATCCCAAGACTCAATTATTTGTAAATTGATAAGCCAACCTCTTGGCTAATTCTATTGTTAGAATTCTTGGTTGATAAATTTCTGTAAATTCTATCTATAGTCCATCATAATCACGAGAAACTCTTCGGATTATAATGTTGAGGTAAAATAAGTCAACACAAACTACTTACCCAACGTAGAAGGGGTCATATGGAGAGTAAGGTCATATATGCCTACTGACGAAGAAGGGATTCATAGTTGTTTGCCCTTATAAAAACTAGTCTCAATTTTAGTTTTAGAGGAAGATTCCATCAACTTTATTTTAATTCATTTTAAGTGAACTAATATCTAGCATGCGAGAATGAATAAACTAAGATGATGACTTAAAATTGTCTGACATCTTTATGTTCATGATAACTAACATCAAACTATATGAATCAATTTTCATGCATATTAGTAGGTGGTTTGGTTTAGGGGAAAATGATGCACTAACTATGAAGCGAAGAAACGCAATAAGAATGGAAAAACGTAAAACAAAATAAAGTCCTAGTGTGGCCTATCTACCAAAATGAACATAAATACAACTTTGGAATCCTTCCTAGGACCCGAGAAGCTTGTCTTGATGTTCCATCTTGGTCCATGTAGTGAGAGTGAGCAATCCAATCTCCATCTTCAGTCTTCTCAAAATTACAATAAAAATTAAAAAATAAACCTATTTACATTCTAATTTCAAAATCATAATACTTAAAGAAAACCAAAGGAGATTCGAGATCTCAAAATTACATCAAAATTATGTTTCCATCATTACGAAAACATAATTAACTAAGGCCACACTAGGTATTACAAATTACAACCGATTTCAAAAATACGTAAATTAAACCATTCAACAATTTATACAACTAAATAAAATGCATCAACTATAAATTAACCATTCAAGACATAATTCCTTAATTATGTAGAGTAATTTATCCAAACCACCTATTTTATAATCATCAAAATTATGTGACAATTCCTCAATTACTCACAATAATTCCAATCTTAATTCACATTAACTAGTGATATGAATTAATCCAACGTTATTTTAAACCTCTTTAAAATAATTGGGTATCTTAAAATTTGTGAACTTTTTCACAACAAACTATCATACATTATAGATATGATGTATTAAAATAATCGGCCAAAACAACAACAAAAAACGAAACCATTTTTTTCTTGCTCTCGGCATTATCACAAAAAACGAATTTTTTTTTTTGCTCTCGGCAGAACTGAAAAAACAAAAAAGGAAAAACAGTTTTTTTTTCTTTTCATCTCGGCATTAAGCCCTAAAATAACAAAAACCAGTTTTTGTATTCTCGAAAAACAACCCTTTTAATGTGAACAATTTGTTTAAAGTTGCTACTATAACAAGATTGGCATAAACATCAACATTTAATTTATATATAGATCCAAACTAGATGATTCAATTTAACCTCTTAAAATGATTATCTAAATCATGATTAAACCGATCATCACAATTGATTTGAACATTATTAAATTGAATTGTATGCCAAAACTATATAGCAAAAACAAATGAACATCATTAATCAAAACGATTTCCATTTCCATTTTAATTTAATTCTCATTAAATCAAAACATCTACAAATTTATCATATTATCATCTTAAAAAATTAAAACAACAATATTAATAAATCAAATGGAAACAAAGCATAAAAAAAAAAACAAACAAACCTCTCGGCAAAAAAAAAAATTGTCACGGCCGAAAGTTTTTTTTTTTCTCTTTCAAATTTATTTTTTGTTTAAATCCATTTATGAAAATCATATAAAATAATTTCGTGGCCTAAGCTCTGATACCACTTGTAGGAAATATCGGTATATTTCATCAAGAAAAATTCGGATTATAACGAATTATGATATATGAAATTACTAGTCATAAACGAATTGCATAAATAAAAGAATAGAGATTTAGAATTAACCTTTGGTCCTAGAAATTTGGCCTAAGAACAATATCGAAATCGATATTCTCCTAATTGTTGCACCCAAAATGCTTTGAGAAATGCCTCTCTTTTTGCTAGAATGAGATCCCTAATACTTTGGTCCTAGCAATTTGGCCTAAGAACAATATCGAAATCGATATTCTCCTAATTGTTGCACTCAACATGCTTTGAGAAATGCCTCTCTTTTTGCTAGAATGAGATCCCTAATTTCTCTAATTATTTTTAGGGTTTTTGTGATGATAGAATTAGGTCAAAAAGGAATGAGAAAAATGATCTCCCCTCTACCTCTTTAAACCGTGTAAAAGGAGAATTAGGAAGATATTTTTCTCCTTTTTCTTCCTTAAATCGTGTGACCCCAACAACCAAATAAGGAGAAAAATCTTCTTATTTTAGGTTGTTGTCTAAATGTATATTATGTGTATTATTTATCAATTGTCATATATGTCGTCCCGTATTAATAAGTCCACACACAACATTTTGTAGTCAATTTATTAATATCGGTCTGTCATCATTTATTATGACAATTTTGTATAATATATACATTAACTATAAATATCGCATATTTATAATTTGCTTATTAAATATAACCGTTTATGTTTAATTACGAATTAACATCTTAATTCGTTTAAGCTAACATTATATACAATAATTAAATATAACAGTTTATATTCAATTTACGAATTTACAATTAATTCGTCTCAGCTAATATTATTTAATTATTTTAAATAATCGTCTCATCATCACATTGACTAACCTTTTAGTCAAATACATGGACTAACCTTTTAGTCATATAAGGCATCAATGTGATTACATTTTCATATAATCACATCTCTCAAACACATCCTTTAGGTGTGACTTTTAGGGACCAGTTGATCACCGCCATCAGTATGATAATAACGTCAAACTTCTAGCAAGCCAACCGTTATTAAGTAAACGTTAATCAACTGATAAAATACTAAGTATACCTTGTGAACCTATAAGAGATTTATATACGTTATCACACTAACTGTGGAGGACACTAGCTCCAACACTATCGCATACATCTAGGGTTGATTCTTCTTAACTCCCACTCACTTTCACATTCCTCTTTGCTTTAATCAAGCAAAAATGAATCTCATGAAGACCTCTCTTCATGTCATTCGTGATATTTTATACACTTAGTAAGAGTGAGTTACTATAAAGTGAGTGCAACATGTGGCAAAATCTCAACTTCTTGCGAAATTGGACTACCTAACCGTTCAATTGTTATCATATGCCTAAACTCTTTAGGACATAAAAAATTGATTTGGCCTTTCTCGAAGTGAGCCATTTGACGGTATCATATTGGAGTATTATTAGTGTTTTTGAAAACTCTTTTCGCAAATTTTTGAATTACACTTGAGTAATTAAAACTAATATGTCATCATCATGACGGAGGTGTCACTTCCGAAATCAAGACTCTCTTGATAAAATGTGACTTCCTTTTAAAATCGTAATATGAGTTTACAACATGAAACCCCCTTTTTAAATATGTATGGATGTTAAGTTGTATAATAATCGCAATAATTGTTGTAAGCTTATGTAGGTGAATTAGTAAATCATGTTACCAATCATTGCTACCGAATTCCTTCAAAGAAACTGCTTCCTATGAAAGAACGAAACGAGTATAATAATAAATAGAGGATGAAAGGAGGATGAAGTGCGCGATGTCATACTTTTATGAGAATGAACGAAAAATAGGAAAAATTAACATTCAATGTTTTAATTTTACTTGTGAAACATCTTTAACAAGTTTGAACATTTATATAATGATCTCCCACTAAATTATATAAATGATTCCAAGACCCAAATATTAAACAAAAATGAGCATCGCTGGGCGAAACATCCCATAATTGTGTAGATTCGGTAAGTCACGTTGAGTAATTCTACCTCTAGAACTCTTGGTCGACGAATTTCCTTAAATCCATTTACTAGCCCCGGAACACAAGACTGTCTTATATCCCGTTGAGTCCAACCAATTTTGGCGTGTGATAACCGCTTACCACCCTACTTACCCAAGGTAAAAAGAGAACACCCCGCTTGGGCGAGCGTGGCTCTAATGAACAAGAGATTCATAGGTGTTAGTAATTGGTAAGGCTAATCTCAATTTTAGTTATGTGAGAGATCTTGTCAATTTAGTCATAAATTCCTTATAAGTGAATTAATTCGGTGAATGTAAATGACGTGAATTGACAACCGCGAAAATAAAATGCATGTGAATGGCGATTTTGGCATGCGCGAAAATAAAACAAGCAAACATGTAAGCATATGAATAAATCCTAGTATGGCCACCTAGTTAATAAAAAAAAAAAAACTAGTCTATTACATTTCGGAAACCAACTCCTTGGTCCCTTGCCTCTTCATTCCAAAAGTGGCTCTTCCATGTGGGATTTGGAACACCTTCCAAAAATAGACTCCGTCTCGTTGTAATCCGTCTTTTGGAAACGCCGGTAAAAATAACTATTACAATTAAATTACATAGCTATTCCTATTATACATTAATTAATAAAATAAATAAAACTATTAATTAATTACAAACCGATGATACGAGATCGTATTTGATTACAAACAAATCGATATTCCCATTCATTTCAGGTAATAACGATAAAAATTAACTAGGCCATACTAGGTACAACAAGATAAATACTTTAAATAAATGACAATCATTCATTCAACTTAAATAAATATGCTTAAAATGCTGTAAAATGATGCCAAAATCGCCCTATCTATCATTCATTGGTATCCATCTCGGTTTTTGTGGATTTAATCGATTTTTAACATGTAAAAATCAATAATCAACTCTTAAATCTCATTTAAGTCCAAAATAATTGTCCAAACTGTTTTGAACTTCAAAATTAGTCCTCACTAATTTTATGATAAATAATTAGTTTGATTTGGTGATATTTTGCTAATTTAATCGATAAAATCATAATATTTAAGTAAAAATCCAAAATAATTGAAACATTACCCAAAAAATTGAAACAAAAATTTTTAAATATTCTGGAACACTCCCAAGAACACCAAAACGTCAGAAAAATTGCCCAAAAATTCCGGAAAAATTTTATGAAGAAAAAGATCCATATTTATCGGTTTTTAACCACTAAAACCAATAAACATCAAAACAAAGTGAAAACACACATGCAAAATCACTTTTAACATTTAAATAATATTTTTAAATGTACATAAATTTATCATGGGCAGAATCAAATGTTTCGAAATTATGATTAATTAATTCACTTTGATCGACTTTTATATCTTAAAATCAATAAACATGCAAAAAATTCGAACCAACCTCCAAATTTTTGCATACAATCAGTAGAAAACATGCATGAAATACCATAAAACATCCATGCATGGAATCAACTTTTAACTATTTTTAGTCAATTTTTAACTAAAATACGGCATTTTGACTCGATTTTCTACCAAAAATCATTAAAAATAGCAAAATAACTTCAAAAATCACCAAACAATACCACAAACCTTTTGAGATAAGTAGGTATGCATGTCCCAAAAATTTCGTGCTAAAACCTCTTCTAACACAATGTTTGAGTGTTTATAAATTATCTCATAATTCATTAAAATGCTTAAAATCAACATGCAAATTACAAGCCTAAGCTCTGATACCACTTGAAAGATCATAGATCCATATTAGACTCTCTAATAAAAATTAAATTATCTCATAATTTATCATTTAGGTGATCTATGTAACATGTATGCAAATATGAAAGCATAATAATGAAAGTTTAAGGAAAAACAATTTCCTTACATTGATTTTGTGGTAAAAAGGGCACAAACTAGTTCACCTTACTAGCTTGTTCTTGAGCTTATTCCAAGTGGATGATCCTCCTTACTAATCTTCAAAGATAAGATCTCCTTCTTGTTGCACCCAAGAACTTACCCAAAAATAATAACAAGTATTTAACTAGAACTTGTTAAAATTATACCCTTGATATTATTTGTAATATTACTAACATTTCTTAGTAATAAAATTTGTTTACTAACCTCTAAGTAAAGATGTGTAATAATTTTAGAGAGATGTAGACCAAATAAATGAATCACATGCAAAGTATACAAGTGAATGTTGTAGAGTGTAAAAATGAACAAACAATTAGGTCTATAAAGGAGGGGGGGGGGGTGGAGTGTGGTGAGGTAGAGTGTTCAATTGTCTTATATTATTTTATCTTACATCATATGCAAAATCATTTATAAGATAACTTATGGTAGTATATAAGGTAAAGTCATAGATGCAGTTGTCAAAAAGGGGAGGACTTGTTATGAGGCCCATGTTCTTATGCTTATGCAACCTGTAACACAGGCTGAGATAAAGGAGGTAATTTTTCATATCCCTAATGATAAGGCCCCGGGACCTGATGGGTACTCTAGTAAATTTTTCAAGGACACTTGGGACATAATTGGGGAGGAGGTCAGTGAGGCCATCTCTGATTTTTTTCACTCTGGTAAGCTCCTCAAACAATTGAATGCCACTGGCGGGCTCGTCACTTTCTAAAAGCAACACATCGAGTGTTCCATCTTCTTCAATAAGTCCCACATATCGATCGGGATGGCAAATAACTCGGCCCGTTTTTCTAAGAGGAGGAGGGACAACCGCGCTAGATGACGAAGGAACAACTTCTTGCGTCTCTACTTCGGTTTGTGGCTCTTGAACTTCATCAAGTTCAAAATTTCTCCCACTCTGTCTCTTAGAAATAAATTCTCTTTCTAAGAAGACAGCCTCGCAAGATACAAACACTTTGTTTACTTGAGGTTTGTAGAAGTAGTAACCTCGAGAGGTCGAGGGGTAACCTACAAAGATGCTTTTTTCGGATCTTGGGGCAAGCTTGTTGTCGGCTTTTGCCTTGACGTAAGCATCACATCCCCAAATTTTCATGTAGGATATATTAGGAACTCTTCCCGTCCACATCTCATATGGAGTCTTTTCGGTTGACTTCGTGGGACTATTATTCAAAGATCTAATTGCGGTTTGAATCGCAAATCCCCAAAACGAGTTTGGTAGCTCGGTTTGACTCATCATTGATCGAACCATATCAAGTAGGGTTCGATTTCTCCTTTCGGCAACACCATTGAGTTGTGGTGTTCCGGGTGGAGAAAGTTGCGATATAATACCACAACCTTTGAAGTGTGAATCGAATTCAAGGCTAAGATATTCTCCACCACGATCGGATCGTAGTGCCTTTATTCTTTTGTTCAATTGGTTCTCTACTTCGTTTTGAAACTCCTTGAATTTCTCAAAAGCTTCACTTTTATGTCTCATTAAATAGATATACCCATATCTACTAAAGTCATCGGTGAAGCTTATGAAGTAGTCATAATTTCCTCGAGCGGTGATACTCATTGGTCCACATACATCGGTATGTATGAGTCCCAATAGTTTACTTGCTCGAGTTCCTTTACCGCTAAAAGGATTACGAGTCATTTTGCCAAGAAGGCAATATTCGCATGTTCCATATGATTGATAATCAAATGGTGTAATCACATTACTTGAAATTAATCTTTTGATGCGATTCTCGTTTATGTGACCTAATCGACAATGCCAAATGAACGATTCATTTGGGTCACTTGATTTGAGTTTCTTTGATTGAATGTTATAGATATCATTAGTCGGATTCGACGTTTCTAAAATGTAAATGCCATTAATGGAAGAAGCTTGGCATATAACCAAGTCGTTCCTTGAAATAGTACAACGATTGTTCTTAATGACAAAACAAAATCCGTCCATGTCTAACATAGCGATAGAAATAATGTTTTTAGAGAGTGTAGGCACATAAAAACAATTATATAAATACAACTCAAATCCATTAGGCAAAGCTAATACATAAGTTCCTTTGGATTCGGCCGCTACTCGAGCTCCATTTCCAAGGCGTAGATCCACATCTCCATTGCTAAGCCTCTTCACGTCTCTTAAACCCTGTAAATGATTACAAAGGTGAGAACCACAACCGGTATCCAGTACTGATACGACTCATTTAGTCTTAGTTATTTGGAGCGATTTAGTATGGTTTTAACGGCTTGGAGTAGTATTATGAAGCTTAATTGCAGGTTATTTGTTAGTGAGCTTTGGTTAGCTATTGGGCCGGTTTTACGAGTTTTAAACGGAGTCCAAGTCCGAGGAGAGATAAGCCCGGATACCTATGGAGATACATGAGACGTGTGCGCTTAAAGTGCGCTAATTGAGCGCGCATAAGTCAAAAGAAAAGGGGCAGCGGCAGCAGCTATGCGTGACCTGCGTTCAACCTACATTCGTCCTGTGCGCGACTGAGACGCGACCTATGCGCGACCAAGACGCGCGCCTGCTTGTGTCCGCGTCAGGCTGTGCGTGATGTTAAAGTCTCATGTTTTATTTCCTTATTTGACTCGGTTTGTTCCGATGAATTTTATTATTATTATTATTTCTAATACTTTATTTCCTACTTTAATTATTTACCTTATTACTATATAACTTATTATTTTAGTTTTAGAAAAGATTGACACAACTTTGAGAAGAGAAACCCTATTATTGTTTTTTAGCAGACGATGTGTAACTAATCTTTCTTCTTGGATTCAAGCAATTGAAGCGCTCATAATACGATTGTGAGTTTGAATGTTTTAATTTCTTGTCTTGATTATTGTGAATTGCTTAGTTATTAATTTTATGAATGTTGATTGATTATTGCTAGGTGTACAACTAGTGATTGATTTCTTCATTCTATTGTTAGTATTGTTAATTGAATAGGATTTATTGATTAACTTTACGTTAGTAACAAATAGGAATTAATATTGAACGGGATACGTTGATATTAGTACTTAGAAGCGATTCACATAAATATCTAAAGTGCAACTGGATTGTATGCATTATTTATTCTCTATCGAGTTCTCTATTTTATATTGCTGCTGTTGAATTAAATCTTGAACTGGATTGTTAAGGTTGTTAACAGTTAGGGTTGATTAAGAACGGGATTCGTTTTAATTAACTATTCATAAGGAGAATTGGAATTTGTCATTCACGATAGAGTAATCAAGATTAGTAATTGAAACCGTCTTACAGTGATCAATTGTTATTGAGTGTGGATATATGCTTGGCTCTAAGACCCTTTTAAATCATTTGATACACCAAAAGTCAATAGTTTTATTACTCAATTTGCATTAGCTATTAATCTTAGTTTATTAGAAAATCAACTCAAATCCCCCCTTTTTGTTACTACGATCTTTAATTACATTAAAGATCGACTGTTCCTACACCATAAATTGCATAAATTGTTAATCTGATTCCCTTGGGTTCGACCCTTATTTCCGCTTTACTACTGTTTAGTATTTGGATTTAAGTGATATAAATTGTTAATTTGAGGCATACGACTTTAGCCTGTCAAATTTTGGCGCCGTTGCCGGGGAATTGGCCTTAATTATTTTTGTGTTTTAGTGTAGGTTTATGCATAATACTCGTATTTCTAACCTGAATCTCGAGCCTTTCGATCCAGAGATTGAGCATACTCTTTTCAGGTTACGAAAGAACAAACGAGGTGCAATAGTGGCTGTTCCTGAAGGCAGCGAGTTCGACGATCTACATTCAGACTCTGAATATTCTGAAATTTCTGAACAACCCGAACCTGTGAATATGGCTAGAGAAACCCGCACTCTAAGGGAGCTCACAGCTCCAAATCTTAACGTTCAACCATTGTGCATCACTTTTCCAAAGCATTGGATGATGGAGTCACTTTTGAACTGAAATCGGTTTGATACATCAATTACCAAGTTTCATGGTATGAGCATTGAGGATCCGAATAAGCATCTTTCAGACTTTCATATTGTGTGCACTGGTATGAAGCCACCTGCTATTACTGACGAGCAGTTGAAATTGAGAGCATTTCCTTTCACCTTGAAGGACAATGCGAGAGACTGGTTAAACTATCTCCCACCGGGAAGTATCACTACTTGGGTAGGTATGAAAAAGGCGTTCTTGGAGAAATATTTTCCTCCTTCTCGATCATCTCAAATGAAAAGAGCCATCGATAATGTTGAACAAGAAGACGGGAAACTATGTATGAGTATCTTGAGAAATTTAAGAAGCTCTGTGCTAGTTGCCCTTACCATGGTTACTCTGATCAGGATCTCATTATGTATTTTTGTGGTGGACTGAACCAAGATGACCGTCGCATGATTCACTCTGCTTGTGGAGGAAATATAGCTAACAAAAATCCAGATGAGGCTTGGGAGGTTATTTCAGAGCTAGCTGAGACCTCTAGACAGTTTGAGAGGAAACCATCACGAAGAGGAGTGAATGCTATGGGTGTTAGTCCTGGTTTAGAGGAAAAGGTTGATAATATTGTTTCTACTCTCCGTGACATGTTATCTGGGAGACAAATGGCTACTGTTTGTGGTATATGCGCTACTGAGGGTCACCCTAATGATTTGTGTCCTTACTTGCGAGAAAGTGGCCAAGAAGTGGTGAATGGTGTTTGGGAGAGTATTACAAATAACAGGAAATGGGATCCATATTCCAAGACCTATAATGAAGGATGGAAGGCTCACCCTAACTTTCGTTGGGGAAATTCTCAAGCCGGTCCATCGTCTGACCCTCCTAGAGGTCAGTTTCTCCAAAGACCACAAGGACAACAATTTAATCAACAAGTGCCTCAACAATCAGCTGAACAAGCACCACCGAGTTCATCAATGTCTACTGAGGACATGATTCGGGCTCTTACCATTAGTGTCACTCAAGATAGAGCAGAAAATAAGCAGAATTTCAAGAATCTTGAGAATCAAGTTAGTCAACTAGCTACCGCGGTGAATCGTTTGGAAGCTAAACAATCGGGTGCTTTACCGTCTCAAACAGTCCCAAATCCTAGGGAGAATGTGAGTGCCGTGTCATTGAGAAATGGAAGACAATTGGAGGAGGTTGAGAAGGTGAAAAGAAAAGAGAAGCAACCTATGATTCAAGAAGAAGAGGAAGAGATAGTGATCGAGGAAGGTGAAAAAGCTTCTATTGTTAAGGAGAAGGAGCCGATTATTTCTTCTATACCGGTGGTGGAACCGGATGTACCTTTCCCCGACGCACTGAGAAGAACCCAACACTTTGAGCATGACAAAGACATTTATGAGGTATTTCAAAAGTGCGAGGTAAATATCCCTCTTCTTAATCTTTTAAAGAGTATTCCTAAATATGCTAAATTTTTAAAAGAATTATGCACCATTAAAAGGAATAGCAAATTGAAAGGGATGAAGATAGTCAAGGGTAAAGGTCCTAAGGGGAAGATTAATGAATATGTGTCTGCTCTATTTCAAAAGAAATTACCCCCTAAATGTGGTGACCCTGGTATGTTTGCTATCCCTTGTACCATAGGAGACCTTAGGTTTGAGAAGGCCATGTTAGATTTAGGGGCGTCTATTAATGTCATCCCTTTTGCTATTTATGAGACTCTGAAACTTGGGCCTTTAAAAGACACTAGTGTTGTAGTTCAGTTGGCTGATAGGTCTAGTGTCTATCCTAAGGGGATTGTGGAGAATGTCATGGTAGGGGTTGGTAAGTTGGCCTTTCCGGCTGACTTTTATGTTCTGGATATGAAAAATGAGGCAGGTGCTATACCAGTCTTATTAGGGAGACCATTCTTGAGGACCGCGGGGACTAAGATAGATGTCCCTAAAGGTTCTCTTACCATGGAATTTGATGGGACGGTTGTTAAATTTGAAATTAATAAACCATCTTATCGTTCTCCGACAATTCATTCATTGTGTGCCATAGACACTTCTACTAACCATGTGTTACCAAAGTGCCGGAAATCTCCTATTCCGAGCAATGTGTCTTATGTTTTGCAGGGATCCCCTCATAAGGAACAAAGGTGTGTTATCTTATGGGATTGTCGGACGATGCGAGAGGCATTTAGAGGTAAAAATGAGGCTTGGTTTGATAAGTTAATTCGCCGGAAGGGCTCCGGGAAAGGTTTGCAAACTATCCATATAAAATCTCGTCATCATTCTTCCTCTTGCAAACCTGTTGGTAAGTTACGGTAGTTTACTTCTTCCTATCTTCAGTCGGGTGGTTACCATTCCGGAGATGTCGAGCCAACGACGTTAAACAAAAGCGCTCACGGGAGGCAACCCGGGTTTTGTATCCTTTTTCTTTGTAATTTTTCTTTAATTGTGGTTCATAGTTAGTTAATTTCTTTTGTTTTATTTAGTAATTTAAAATATTGGTGTGTGTGTTATTACTCGTTTTAATTAATTTTATTTTGACGGTATGTTATATGTACTAGGAACGGAGAATGAAATTTCAAGGCGGAGGAAAAGAGTCGAGAAAACGGAAGGTCAATAAGTAAACCATCTCGAATTGCGCGCAGGTATCAAGCCTCTGTCGCATTAATAACACGCGTATGGAGCTCAATTGACAATGAGGCAGCCTCAATTGCGCGTTCAAGGTTCACCAGATGCGTGTTCAAAGCGCGACTGCCATTCATTCGAGGTTCAACTTACGTTCACCTTAATGTCGCGCGTCATACTCAGGTATGAAACCCCCTTCCTTCGATACTCTCTTTTCTTTTCCTCAGAATTTCCTAAAATCAAATCATACAAACACAACTTCTTTCCCTTGATTCCCAAATTTCTCCTTCAAATTGCTGCTCAATTCTCACGAAAAATTCCTCACAATAGCAATTGATTTAATTCGTCCCTGTTTAATTATAAATCCGAGCCCATATTACGGAAGTTTGTTCGAAAATTTGGGGTTTATAACCCTAATTTTTGGAATTTCGAAAAAATCCGTCAAGTTCTTCCCAAATTCATGTCCATTCATTGTTAAATCAATACAAATCCGTCCCCTTATTGCTACAACGGGTTCGAAAATTTGGGGGTTGATAACCCTAATTTCTGCAATTTCTGAAATTCAAGCAATTACCTCAATAAATCGTGTTCCTTCCTTGTTATATCAACGATTTCGTGCCAATACTGCTGAAATTGGTGCGAGAATATTGGGGTTTCGAAGAACCCTAATTTCTGGAATTGAACCTACCACCTCGAGTGAGACGATTTTGGGCGCTGGGTTGGGGGTTTGCTGCGTCGGTTTTGAAGGTTTTTCTACTCCTTCACGACTACTGCTTTCTGCAGGTTTGTAAGTACTCCACTTTTCGGTTTCATTGTTTAAGTAGAGTATTTGTGAGTACTTCTACCCAATTGTGGTCGTCTTTTGCGTTTTATTGCTGGATTGAGGACTGTAACTTGGTTTGTGTTGAGTGCTTTGAGGGAGTGTCGGGTTGTACGGCTTTGGGATTGTGTCGTGTTGTGAAGAGACTCTGAGGTTGTTTTTGTGACGTGTCGGGAGTGTTGCTTTTGAATTGCGGTGTTGTTGCTAGGCTGTGAATTTCTGGAATTACAAGGGGTTTTGTCGCGAGTGCTGTTAGATTGAGTTGCTGTGAATTTGTTTCTGGAGTTGCTGTGACTAGGTGTTGGTGAAGTGAGGTTAGGTAGTGTTGGGCTGTGTTGTGGGAGTGCTGAGTTGTTGAAGTTTTTGTGTGGTGCAGAGGAGTACTATGTAGTTATTGTTGGATAAAGGGAGTGTTGGAGTTGCTGTGGTGTTGTTGAGATTGCCGGTGTTGTGGAGTTGCTGCTGTTTTGTTGTTGTTGTTATTGGTTATTGCTGTGTTGCGATGTAGCTTGAATGAGAGGCTGACGGGTCGGGCGAACCGGAGAGTGCTGAGGAAGAGGAGGGGGCTGATGATGGTGAGGGTACTAGTGGTGGAGAAGCTATTGATGATGCCTCTTGGCGAGGCCGTGTAGCGATTGAGCTGAGGAATTGAGAGATGAGTGACATGTTCAAGGACATGAATCCGGGGTCTTACAAAAACCCCGTGGATACCTTGTATGAGGAGTTGGCTAAGAGACGTCTTGACAGAGAGGCTCGTGCTAGAGCCCGACAGACCCGTCGCTTCGGGTCTCCTTCTTCCTAGCTAGTGGTATGCCCCTTCTCTTTTCTTTTGTGTTCCCATACAACATTGGGGACAATGTTGAGTTCAAGCATGGGGAGGGGTATATTCACTATTGTACATATTTTAGTCCGTCACTTGTCATTTAATTTGCTTTGTTTTTAAAAAAAAAAGAAAAGAAAAAAAAAACAGAAAAAACGAAAAAAAATGAAAAAAACAAAAAGAGAAGTACCCGGCTAGGTGAAAACCCGAAAGGGCGCCTAGGCAAAAATGGGAAAGTGGCCGAGGACGGAGTGAAAACCCGAAAGGGCGCTCCGGGTAAAATGAAGAATTGAGATGCGTGCCACGAGAGTAGTGTGAGGAAAATAGCTAGAGTGAAAACCCGCAAGAGCGGGCGCTCTAGGCAAAATGAGAGATTTAAGGGAAAAAAAAAAATCCATTTCACACTAATTTTTGTGTCTTGTTTTTGGTGTGGCGTCATAAGAAGGGTGCTAAAGAAGGTCGGTTGGGTAGGACTAGTGGCTAAGGTGAGCAGAACCGCGGTGCTATGTTGTTGTTGGTTGCACCTTGCTATGGCGGTTGTTGGTTTTGTGCTAGTGAGTGGAGTAGAGGTGTCTAGGATTATACACATGGCTAGTTGGTTTTTGTTGTGAGCCATGTGAATTTTTGGTTAGGATGGAGCAATAAGGGGCGTAGCATTGTTTTCTATTGCTGTATTGTGGTGACTACGGTCACTAATTATTGTTACTTTGCTCTTTTGTATTTTGAGGATGTGGGTGTGTTACTCTTTTCTAGGCGGTGGAAATGATTACACTTTTTGATGGTGCTTTGGAGGGCGTGAGAGGGAAGTGAGCATTCTTGTTGTCTGTCATTTTTCTACCATGTGCTGGGTTTGAGCTAGTGTTGGTATGCTTTTTCATTGTGTCCTTTGGTTTTACATCGAGGACGAGTAAAAGTTCAAGCATGGGGAATTTGATACGACTCATTTAGTCTTAGTTATTTGGAGCGATTTAGTATGGTTTTAACGGCTTGGAGTAGTATTATGAAGCTTAATTGCAGGTTATTTGTTAGTGAGCTTTGGTTAGCTATTGGGCCGGTTTTACGAGTTTTAAACGGAGTCCAAGTCCGAGGAGAGATAAGCCCGGATACCTATGGAGATACATGAGACGTGTGCGCTTAAAGTGCGCTAATTGAGCGCGCATAAGTCAAAAGAAAAGGGGCAGCGGCAGCAGCTATGCGTGACCTGCGTTCAACCTACATTCGTCCTGTGCGCGACTGAGACGCGACCTATGCGCGACCAAGACGCGCGCCTGCTTGTGTCCGCGTCAGGCTGTGCGTGATGTTAAAGTCTCATGTTTTATTTCCTTATTTGACTCGGTTTGTTCCGATGAATTTTATTATTATTATTATTTCTAATACTTTATTTCCTACTTTAATTATTTACCTTATTACTATATAACTTATTATTTTAGTTTTAGAAAAGATTGACACAACTTTGAGAAGAGAAACCCTATTATTGTTTTTTAGCAGACGATGTGTAACTAATCTTTCTTCTTGGATTCAAGCAATTGAAGCGCTCATAATACGATTGTGAGTTTGAATGTTTTAATTTCTTGTCTTGATTATTGTGAATTGCTTAGTTATTAATTTTATGAATGTTGATTGATTATTGCTAGGTGTACAACTAGTGATTGATTTCTTCATTCTATTGTTAGTATTGTTAATTGAATAGGATTTATTGATTAACTCTACGCTAGTAACAGCTAGGAATTAATATTGAACGGGATACGTTGATATTAGTACTTAGAAGCGATTCACATAAATATCTAAAGTGCAACTGGATTGTATGCATTATTTATTCTCTATCGAGTTCTCTATTTTATATTGCTGCTGTTGAATTAAATCTTGAACTGGATTGTTAAGGTTGTTAACAGTTAGGGTTGATTAAGAACGGGATTCGTTTTAATTAACTATTCATAAGGAGAATTGGAATTTGTCATTCACGATAGAGTAATCAAGATTAGTAATTGAAACCGTCTTACAGTGATCAATTGTTATTGAGTGTGGATATATGCTTGGCTCTAAGACCCTTTTAAATCATTTGATACACCAAAAGTCAATAGTTTTATTACTCAATTTGCATTAGCTATTAATCTTAGTTTATTAGAAAATCAACTCAAATCCCCCCTTTTTGTTACTACGATCTTTAATTACATTAAAGATCGACTGTTCCTACACCATAAATTGCATAAATTGTTAATCTGATTCCCTTGGGTTCGACCCTTATTTCCGCTTTACTACTGTTTAGTATTTGGATTTAAGTGATATAAATTGTTAATTTGAGGCATACGACTTTAGCCTGTCAAGTACCCATGTCGTAGTGGAAGTATAATTTATATCAATAACATAAATTTCCTTAGGAATTTTACCTTTTGGAACGATGGTTCCTTCCCTTATATTTCGCAAATATACGGGACAATTCCTAAGCCAATGTCCCATGCCATAGCAATAATGGCACTCATCTTCAACTTGCTTGAAGTTTTTCTCTTTCTTTCCCTTCTTCTTGAACTTTATGCCCTTTGAAGCAAGAACTTGATTGCTTGAACTCCCACTAGTTTTGGCATCTTTATCTTCCAAAGACAAAGATCCTATAGATTTTATGAGGCGGTCTTCCTGAGACCGGCTCACAAGAGATCTTATAGGAGGTTTAGAAGAAGTGATGACGTTTAGGTTTCCATCCGAACCAATCCCAAAATGAAGTTCTCTAGTAGTGTCGAAATCATTGTTGAAGCAAACATCGTCAAAAACATTGTGGCAAGACTCAATAGTTATCGGTGTAGTAGCGTTTGATGGATTCATAGTAATGAACTACAAGTATGGAGGAAAAAGGAAATATTAACATTTGTCTTTTTAATATCATACTTGTAAATAAATTAACAATATATGATCATTTATATAGTGACCTCTACCCAACTATTATAAATGAATCCAAGATCCAAATTCATATTAACTTGGGCACGGTGTGGCCGATTCATCCCTTATCAATATAACTCGGTGGATTAACGCTTTAATCGATTCTACTTTTAGAACTCTTGGTCGATAAAATTACATTAACATTTATATTTAGCCCAAAACACATCCGACAAGGGCACGGTGTGGCCGATTCATCCCTTATCAATACTTTTGTTGAGTTCAACCCAAATTTCGAATAAATGTGTCCATGATCCAAATCCACATTAACTTGGGCACGGTGTAGCCGATTCATCCCTTATCAACATGAATTCGGTGGATAGACATTTATCACTCACTTCCCCTACGTAACAAGGTTTGTACCCCGGTGTGGCCGAGTGCACTCCCTCACGAAATAGGTTTTCATGGTTTCTACTCTTTGGTAAGGCTAAGTCTCAATTGTTTATTTTAGCGAGAGGTCATGTCAATTTATTATCTATCACGTTTTAAGTGAACTAAAGCGGTGAACTACGATAATTGTAATTGACACGGTCGAGAAACTCGATTAAAATGATAATGCATGTTTTAGTTATGGCGATTTAGTGATGTATGCGACATATAAATAAAATGCAAAGCATAAATTAAATCCTAGTATGGCCTTCCTAAAATAGTAAATCTAATAAATTATTACAAATTCGGAAACAAACTCCATTGGTCCCTTGAACTTCGGTTTTGGCACGCATCTCGAGGTAACACCGTCTTTAATGGATCGCCTTCTCGAGTGACACCGTCTTCAAGGATCTCCGGAATAAATAAATTACATAACAAATTACATAATTTCCTATTATACATTTGTAATTAAAATAAAAATAAATCTATTAAATTACAAAATGGTGATACGAGATCACAATAAATTACAACCGAATCGATATTCCCATACATTTCGGGCAATACCAATTAAAAACTAAGGCCATACTAAGCAAAATTACATAATTCAAAAATTACATAAAATAAAATTATGACAATCATAAATAAAATAAATAAAATGGAGCATTATAATATGTATGAACATGCCCAATTTTATGCTAAATCGCCTTTAAGGAGCCAATATCGTATATTAAACGATTTTTACGGATTTGCGTGATTCAACCTTTTAAAATCACAATAAATTACCTAAAATCATATTTATGCACAAGTTAATTACCCTAACCAAATTAGGACTCAAAATTAGTCTCCACTAACATATTGACTATAATTAACTTATAATTCTTAAAATTGTTCATTAATGGACTCAAAATTACAATAAATGCCATAAACTCCAAATAAATCACAAAAATTTCAAATAAATTTGAAATTTGAAATTTTAAACTCATGAACATTCTGGAAAAATACCATGACACTCATAATGTTCAAAAAACAATGTTGCGGTTTATCGGATTTATCAATTATAATCATAAAAACATGAGAAAAATTATATTTATCAACTTTTCAATTTTATATCTGAAACAGGTAATAAAATGCAACATGTGACGTTTTTCCTTAGTCATAAAGTATGTTTTAGCAATTATTCACTAATTAAAGTCACTATTTATGCTATTTTTCATCAAAAATTCATAAATCATGCATAAAGACTTCATTATAGCCTATTATTTTACACACATCTTGTAAAATTACATGTGACAACATACTAAATTTCTATGACCAGATTCGAAATATTACTCATATTAACCTATTTTTTATTTAAATTCGATTTTTATCATGAAAAATCCGTATTTCGAGCATAAGAACTCATAAAATTATGAACATTTACAGGTCCTCTAAATATAATATATGTGAAAACATATCCAAAAACCACTGGAAAAAACGAAGTTTAGCTAATTTTAGTCCAAAAATGACATTTTTATCATAAAATCACATTTTAATGCCATTATTCTATAAAATGAACAATAAAAATCCATAAATTAACCAAAAAAACCTAAATACATTTTAGGACCAGAAACTTTAACATGCATAGTTGATTTCGTGATATATCATAATAAAAACAAATTTATAAGTTTTATATGTTAATCGTATAACTCGGAAAAACTATAACCGATTTGCATGAAAACAACCTAAGGCTCTTGATACCGCTTGTTAGAAATCTATATCTCATTATTCTCAAAATATTCATATATGTTTCAATTTAATTTAGTCAAAAAATTAATTAGATCTTATGCATGCAAACATAAGTAAATATAGAGAAGAAATCATCATTCTTAAATTGGAAATTTCGGATTATTGGGCACAAGTGAGTTCTCCTACTCACTTGTTCTTGAGCTCTCCTAATATGGATGAACAAAGGATTCAAGTATAGAATCCCTCCCAAGGAATAATACCCAAGATAACCTCTTAATAAAATTAATATTATTAATACTACAACAATATTAATTTAAATAAAATTGACCCAAAATATTGATTTTGGTCCCTTAATATCGGTTAAGAGAAGGGAGAAGAAGAAGTAATTTTTATCTCTCTAAAACTCTATATTTTTAGATGATGGAATGAATGAATAATACACACTTATCATGTAGTGTATTAGGTGAATAATAGCGAAAACCCTTTGGTATCTTTCACTAGGAAAACCGGGTAGGGTGGGGTGGCTTTGGTCAATGCATGATCAAGGTGCTCTTCACAAAAACAACTAGGTTTGCATGGCTAGTAATTAGGTAAAATGATTATGTTTTCCACTTAATTAATCAACATAATATTTAGCCTAATATACCCACTATTTCGGTCCATTTAAGATAAAATGGATTCTATTTTATCTTTGTCAATTTGTCACATGTCACAAGTCATGTAAAATTGTTATGCATTTTTAACATATTAAAAATCAACGCATTAATAAAAATACGTCACGTACAAAATCGACTTAGTAATTCATAATTACTTGTACCAAAATAATTCACCAGTTATAAATCACAACTTCTTGTATTTATAATAAATTATTCATTCAAATGCAATTGTTTCCTTAAACAATAATTTCATCTAGTAATAAAACAATTCGATCACTTAGACCGTATCTCATTTAATCAAATTATAATGAGATACGTAAATATTACTTCCAAAATCGTCCGTCAATTTTAAGTAATTTAATTAACCCGTATCGTCATACGATCAATTAAATAATCAATTAAGAGTGTTACCCTTTAGGTATGACCTAAGGGGATCAACTGATCACCACCGTCGCGCGACAGTAATGTCAAACTCTAGTCAGCCAATCATTACCGATATGTGTGGACCAGTTGACAGTAAAATATTACTTCCCAAATGTATTCTTAAAATGAGACTTAAACATGTGATCATCATGATCGACAAATGTGATCGCATTATTGTCGGAGGACACATATTCCAACATGGAGGAGGAATAAAATTAGCCGGGTAAATCGGTTGTGTCTGATCAGGCGCAGGAGTAGTAGGGATCGGGGTAGGAATGGTCGTGGAAGTCTGGCCACCGATAGAAGATGTGGATCCCTCTCCGGTCTCAAGTCTCTTCCGCTTCTTAAAAGCGGACATGGTAGGAGGTGGAGCAAGTGGGAGGTGGAACATGGGTAGTGGTGGAGGTAGCCTGCCCTTAACAATGGGCAGGGGAACGAGACGGGGCAGAGTGGTGCAAGGTAAGGGTACATACAAGGAACCACAAATCTTCCATGTCTGCTGGTCAGAAGCAAGCCAAAACATAGACAGCATAGCAACAATGTCAAGGTACCTAATAGTGTCTAGGTGCTGCAAGTCACGAGAAAAGGCGGGGAAGACAGAGCGGGCAAGAAAAGTGGCTATGGCACCACAAACAATGGCGCCCTTCGTCTTCTGCCCCACATTATGAAAATACTGGGCAGTCAAGTAAGCAATGTTAAGCAGAAAAGGTCCCTCACTATCAATGTTCAAGTAACCACTAAGAATAGACAACTCAATATTGTTCACATTGTTCAGTTCTTTACGGCCAAAGATGGTCCCACCAATGAGACGCAAGAAGTAACGGGCCGGGGGAAGGTGGACATGCGCAAGCTTGCGCTTTTCGTAACTAGTCTGTGCCAAGGTCCTCCACAACTGGCGGATGACCTTCCTAGGAGGGTCAGTGTCACCGGTAGAAGACAAACCTAACCTACTGCCAAACTCCTCTAGGGTCCAAGAAATAGTCTGGTTAAATAGCCGGAAAGAGACATAAGCACAAGTTTGGTCAGTGGCGTATGCGCTAGAAGAAAAGGTGACGGAGCTGAAAAACTCGAGGGTCAGCTCCTTGTAGGTCAAGGCACTCATGGTAATCAGTCCCGACATCCCCGTCCCGTTCAATATCTCAACTACAGGCTCGTAAATATCTAACCTATCAAGTGACTTACGACACAAAAACTTTGTTGAAGCAAAATCACATCTCTCTAAAGCAAAGAAACGAGTAAGAAACCTTATGTGAGTCGTGTGCTCGTTGCAAACATGTGATATCATCGTTTAAACCCAAGAGAATGGTAAGTACCAATGAACCACTAGAACTCGTGCATATGGATCTATGTGGCCCAATTAAGGTAAGAAGTAGAGATGGATCCAGATATGTCTTCGTTCTAGTTGATGATTACTCTAGATATGTTTGGCCAATCTTTCTCAACTCAAAAGATGAAACTTTCGAAGAACTTGCAGTTCTAATGAAGCTTGCCCAAAATAAGTACAAATCAAAATTATTTTTCATTCGTACGGATCATGGCACCGAATTTGATAACCATGCTTTTATAGAATATTGTAGGGATAATGGTGTTGGGCATAACTTCTTAGCACCATGAACCCCACAACAAAACGGTGTTGTTGAACGTATTAATAGAATATTAAAGGATATGGCACGCACGATGTTGTTATGTAGCGGCCTACCTCGTAACTTCTGGGCCGAAGCTATTAGTACTGCATGCTATGTTCATAATCGAGCTTTGATTAGACCCATTCTCAGGAAGACACCTTATGAGCTTCTTAGAGGACGTAAACTCAACATATCAGATCTGCGTTGCTTCGGGAGTAAATGTTTTGTCCATAATAACGGTATAAATAGATTACGCATATTCGATCCGAGAAGTTTTGAAGCTGTGTTTGTTGGTTATTCTAATCATAGTAAAGCATATAAAGTTTTCAGTAAGAGAACTTTATGCATCGAAGACACTATTCATGTTGTTTTTGATGAGAATAATATGTTTGATAAAGCTGAATAGGATGAGGAAGAAGATATGAACGAACCTGATTTCCGACTATCCAGGGATGATTCTCCAGAATTGGATGAAGAAGATAAAGAAATTGAGGGCACAAATGATGAACAAGGAAGCCCTTCGAATGATAAAGGAAAGAGAACTGAGAATATAGTTGATGATACTATAACCTCTTCTCAATCCAAGCAATTGGAAACTGAAGTTATAGCTGATGATGATATAACATTAAATCCAAATCAAAGACCAAGAACTAGAGTTATACCTGATTCTATTATAACCCCAGGATTGGATTCAGGGGGAACAAGGGTTGAACCCCAATCATTCGAAGAAGGCGAGACTAGTTCAGATGATGATGTACCTCCTGTTTCTAATAAGTGGAGATAAGGATTCTCATCTAATGGAAACCATCCTAGGAAGTTTAAATGAAGGAGTTCGAACTCATAGAAAGCTTAACAAGTTCTGCTCATTTTATTCCTTCCTCTCAACTATTGAGCCAACAAATATCAAAGAAGCACTTGCAGAACCAGATTGGATCGTTCTATGCAAGTAGAGATCCAACAGTTTCAACGAAATAAAATTTGGCATTTGGTTCCAAGACCTAAAGACCGAACTGTTATTGGTACAAGATGGGTTTCAGAAACAAGCTGGATGATACATGAGTTATTGTACGAAATAAAGCCAGATTGGTTGTACAAGGGTACAATCAACAAGAAGGAATTGACTATGATGAAACCTTCGCTCCTGTAGCCAGACTTGAGGCTATTAGACTATTGATAGCCTTTGCTGCTCATAAAGGAATTAAACTATATCAAATGGATATTAAGACGACATTTCTTAATGGTTATTTAAATGAGGAGGTTTTTGTTGAACAACCTCTGGGATTTCTCGATAGCAAGCTTCAAAACCATGTTTTCAAATTAGATAATTTTTTGTATGGTTTGAAGCAAGCTCTTAGGTCATGGTACGATAAATTGTCAAAATATCTTCTTGAAAGTGGTTTTAAAAGAGGATCTGCCAACAAAACCTTATTCTTGAAAACTGAAAATTCCGATCTATTAGTTGTACAAATTTACGTTGATGATATTATCCTTGGCTCAACTAATGATCATTTATGTAAGTATTTTTCAGAATTAATGACATCGGAATTCGAGATGAGCATAATGGGAGAACTCAAGTTCTTCCTTGGACTCCAAATTCAACAAACCACTGAAGGAATTATGATACACCAACAAAAATACATCAAGGAGCTAATCAAGAATTTTGGTATGGAAAATTCTAATTGTACGCCATCTCCTATGGGTACAGATAAGAAGTTGATTAGGGATGAAAACGGTAAGTCTGTCGATGAGACGACTTATCGAGGTATGATTGGCTCACTTCTTTATTTAACTATAAGTCGTCCTAATATAATGTTTTGTTTATGTGTTTGTGCTCGATTTTAGTCGTGCCCTAAAGAATCACATATGATTGCAGTTAAAAGAATCTTGAAGTATTTAATTGGTACATCTAAATTATATCTATTGTATCCTATTGAATGTAATTTCGATCTCATAAGGTATTCAGATGCAGATTATGCAGGTTGTTCACTTGACAGAAAAAGTACTTCCAGCATAGCTACGTTTGTTGGTCTGTGTATTATTACATGGGGGTCAAAGAAGTAAAATCCTGTTGCGTTATCTACAGCTGAAGCCGAATACATTGCCGCTGGGCTGGTATGTTCTCAACTTTTATGGCTTAAGCAATAGTTATGTGATTATAGTGTTAATGTTGGGTGTATACCTATCTTATGTGATAATACGAGTGCTATAATTATATCTAAAAACCCTACGCAGCACTCGCGTACTAAGCATATAGACATTAGACACCATTTTCTAAGTGATCATGTAGATAAGGGCAACATAAGACTGGAATTTTGTAGTACAGAAAAACAATGGGCTGACATTTTTACCAAAGCATTGGCTAGAGAACGTTTTGAGATTTTATGGTTGGAAATTGGTTTATTTGGTGGCAACTAAACTTGTCACAAATATTTTATTTTCCGTATGACTGATTAGATTTGACGAGATTGTATGACTGTGTCCGTATTTTTCGCCGCAAATACATTCTTATATAGTATTTTATTATCTTATGATAATATTCCGTTTGCTACTCTGTTAAATTTTGTGTTGTATACAAACCATGATTCTCGTTCATCACTTATATATTCTAAGGTTTAGAGCTTCATAAACCAACGACATTGATGATTGGTTTCATTTAGGATGTGAGTAGTACTCCTTATATGGCATGTAACATCAAATTGCATAAGCATGAAATTTTCTCTTATTGCCTGTATACACTTGGGTTTGTGGTGGTGACACATGGGGAGAGGCGACCCTTCATTTACATTTTACCTACTAACCTCAAATTAGCCAAATTTGTCTTGTTTTGACCTATTTATTCAACTATATTCCATATAGCCTACCCTTGTCAAGCTAGTCTTGTTGGTAAATTTAAAAGTCTTGTTGTGGTCAATTTTGTTGCTTTTGTGATGGATATTTGAAGGAAGAAGAAAAAGATGGACTAAAACAAAAAAAAAATTGAAAAAAAAGGAGAAAAATGATACAAAAGATAAAAAGCAAGAATCTCTTGTTACTCCTATTCTTGTCATTTCCATATTACTTGAAGAGAAGTACTTGTTATGTGAGTGAGTTTGTGTCATACTTGGCATGGTGCATCATCCTTCATGTTGGGTTGGAAAGTGGAATATGGCTACTTTTGATTGTGATCGGTTCTAGCTTGGCTTTTTCCTCCACACATCCAAATTATTTTGCCTCTTATTACCTAATTACCTCACCTCACTTTGCTATGTAAGTCCTTGATATGTGTTTTGGACCTCGCTTGATTGGAGTGTATATGTACGGTTACTAGAGGTCTATATCATATATGAATGCTTTTGTAGGTCGTAGTTAGGTGAGTGACTATTTTCATTCTTTCTTACAAAATCTATACTCAACTTGGTTTGTATTACACACTTTGTATGTAGAACTTGCTTATGTTGAAGTCGTTCTTATGCTATAATATATACTTTGATTAATATTTATTTGTCAAGAGGGGAAAGAAATGACCATGATTTAGTATTTGCCTAAGCTTGCTCCTTCTTAGAACCTTTGATCTCTTAAGCTCCTTAGATGTTATACTTTGTATATAAGTCGGTTGTTCTTGCGTTCAACTGACTATGACTTTTATAGTATTATGTTGAGGGGGAACTTAAACTTAGTCACAAATCATAAGAGACTTGTCATCATAAAAAAGGGGGAATTTGTTAGACCATATAGATATATGATTAAGTTTTGGTAATAACAAGTGTGTGCTTCGTTTTGTATATACTCTTGCTCATAATTGTTTGTTTAGTCTTTAATAGATTGACTTAAGTTTACAAGTTAAGCAAGTAATGTTATAGCAACTTTGGCTATAACATTGAAGATTTGTGAAGCATCGTTCAAGTAATGTTATAATAGCTTGAGCTATAACATTGAAGGTTCTTAAAAGCGTCATAGTAACTGTAACAAGTTTCAAGTATGATGATCATTCAAGCAAAAGGCTCGATCAAGTCTATAACAAGCTCAAGATGAAGAGGTTATGATCAACATGAAGAGATGATCCTACTACTGAAGATCTCCAGGAAGATTAGCTAGTATAGGTCATCATTCGATAACAGTAATTTTAGAAGTAATTCTGACAAGTAATGTTATACTTGTTTTAGTTATAACTTTACTAGTTGAACTCAAAGTTACAGGTGATTCTACTATAACTTTGAGCTGCAATATGAAGAACACGATTTTTATGTTTTAAAAATATATTTTCCAAAGCTTGAATCATAAAATATTTAAAGAAAAGTATGTTTAGAGTAGAGTGAGATTCGGGACATGATTAGATTGAATGAGTTTGAGATTATCCTATTGATAAGTAAAAAAAACTTATGAGTTGTCATGGTATCTAGGGTTTTCCTTTTTCTCATATCTAAACCCTAATTATCTAACCGAATATCTTAGCTAGGGTTTCGGTTTGGATGGCCGACCTATGAGCCATTTTTCCTCCTTATTCGAATACTCTTTGTGCAAGTTTGGGTTTGGAATAAATCTTAGTAATAATATTTGGTTAAGATATTATATCTTCATATAAAATTTGATTTATTTTTTCCATTATATAAAGATATTATTAGGTCAAAATTAGATCTCCTACTTACTATATACTTCACACTTGATCTATATAGTATCTAGAGTTTTATGGTAAAGATCTTAAATAAATATTTTTTAGAGATATTTTATCTCTTTATGTTTATTTTGTATCTTTTATATAAAATACTGTTGGATTATAATAGGAAAAAGATAGATCTTATTCCCTCCTTGATCTACACGAGATCTCGGGTTTAGGTAAAGATCTTAGATAAAATATTTGTTAAATATATTTTATCTCCTTATATTTATTCCAAATCTTTTGCTAAGATATTATTAAAATAAATAAATGGATTAAGATCTTTTTCTTACTTAGATAAAAATTAAAGTAGATCAAAATAATATTTGTTAGAGATTTCTTATCTTCTTATATTATCTTTTTCTTTCTTATTTTCCATGTTTAGTAAATATTTGACCTAATTCTCTTCTTGCCTCTCACGACACACACACGGCATCTAGGGGTTTTCTTCCTAAACCTAGACCTCCTCTCTACTATTCAACTCACTTTTCAACCTTGAGCTTTAAGATATCGTTGCAAACAAATTAAGCTTATCATTATTTTGCAATCAAAAATTGTTTTGAAAAGTCATGTTGTTCTTTATTGCAATTACTTTTGAAATTAAGTTATTGGATAATAGCGCTTGAATATTATTTCTTACTCGTTCATATTGTGAACACTAGAAGAACAATCAAGCACTTTCTTAGTAACTTAAGATAGTCAAAATCGAATATCTAGTGATATTCAAATTGAGTTATAACTAGAGATAGTTATACGAGTGCGTTGATAATTTTGTAATCCGGAGAAAGGTACTAAAATTATTAATCGAGAATAGTGGACGTAGGCTTCGACGTGTGAAACTGAACCACTTCAAATATCGTGTGTCTTTGCAGTTTTCCTTTTAGTTCATTTCATTACGTTCATAATCACTTAGTTAATTAGTTAACGTTTAATCAATAAACTTTAAGTAATTAATTGTATTGATATAAAATAAAAAGTGGGCATAAATTTTTAAATACTCAATTCACCCCCCCCCCCCCTCTCTCGAGTATTTCGATTGTGATAGACTCTTCATAAGGGAATCGAGTCATCATGCTAACGAAGTAGATGTCGCCGTCACTCACGCTTAGTAGTCTTTGTAGTTGTTTATGTTGTATCATTGTCGCGATGTCTAAGATGTAAAGTATAAAGCTATTTAATATATGTTCTACTATTGTTTATTTGATCTACTACCTCAGCCAACCGAGATGGTGGCACCTTTATACACTGGGGTGGTCCTTGGTGTATGGGGGTGTTACAATGTGGTATCAAAGCGACGATTTTTGAATCTGAACCAATGAACCAAATGAACGTAGGGTGTCAAATAAAATGAACATGGTGTATGTGTGTTGGGAGCTCCTTTTGTCGTTTTTGGGTGAGAAGGCGCCCTCATCTCAGAATCTCAGCCCTAATCATACTTAAGCCAGCCACCATGAAAGGGTAGATGTGTAGGAGTGTCTATGTGCCAGTGTGTGTCAAGTATGTATGCATGTATTAGCCTAGATGGCAATGTGACGAATACGGAATAAGTGGAATTTTATATGCGTATAAGCGATGTTTTCAGTAAAGTGCTAGTAAGGTTAGGTGTATGTGCTGTATGGTTGAATTAACTGATGAGTCTAGAGTCTTATCCATGGTGGTACATGACGGAAGAGGTAACCAATGATGGTAGTGTTGTAACATGACAAGAACGATGGGAATGTGAACGGGTTTTTAATGGTGTAGGTATGCGTACTTGTAACAATTGTGTGTGGATGTATGCTCGTAAATATACTTGGGAATATATGACTTGTTCTACATTCTATAGAGTTAAGATTTGTTATGTATATTCGTTGTGGCATGGATTGTTTACTATCGGATATGTGCATAATAACATATGTTGCATAGGAGTAGCGTAACGAATTTACGACTTATGACATGCTTTAATTAACTTACAATGAGGGCCGAATGGTATTTACTAATTGGTCTCCTAACAAATTAATCTTCTTAAAGAAAAATCAAATGCCCAAGAAAACCCTAGATCCAACTATGGGATCTACTCCTTAAGGATTGTACCAAGGTAATCACCCTTAATCAAAGTACTAATTTTGTTACTAGAAATTATTATTTATATCCTTTAATTATTACTAATATTATTAGTATACTACTTCTAGTAATGAGAGAATAATATTAGAGATAATGTGAGATTTTTCTAGAGTGTTCACAACAAAAACTAGAGAGATAAATTCTTTTCTAAGTAATAAACTTATAAGAATGAATTGTGTAAATTGGAAGAGAAAAAACTCTCCCAATTTACAAGGGTGGCCGGGTAGCATAGGGGAAGAGTGTCCAATGCTTTTGCAAGTTTCTCTTCTCAAGAGTTTAGGCATGCAAATCTATCATTAGTAGGTTATGATTATGCCTTCCACTTAATTAAAATAATCAAAGCCCAATTTCCTCTTATCCACCCATTTACACGGCTCACATAAGATAAAATGGATCCATTTTAAGTTTGTCAAATGTCAATTTGTATAGTGTGACATATTGGTCATGTTACTAGACATGTAATTTAAATAATGCATTTTTAACTTATTAAAAATCATTATGTATATGAAATAAATCACATACCAAAATTAACTTAGTATTCACAATTACAATTACTTAAAACGGGTCATTGAATTATAAATCACAACAACTTGTATTTATAATAAACCATCCATTCTTATTTAGTTGTTTCATAAACAATAAACAAACCTTAAGTAATAAAACAATTTAATTGCTTAGTACGAATCTTATTTAATCAAATTACAATAAGATACGTATCATTACTCACAAAAACATTTGTTCAAATTTAAGGAATTAATTAACTTGAATCAACATACAATTAATTAATTAATCAATTAAGAGTGTTACCCTAGAGGTATGACCTTAAGGGATCAACTGATCACCACCGTCGTACGACAGTAATGTCAAACTCTAGTCAGCCAATCATTACCGATTAATGTGATTAGTTGACAATAAAATATTACATTCCCTTTAGCATTCTTAATATGAGATTTAAACATGTGATCGCATTATTGTCGAGGACACATACTCCAACAATCTCCCACTTGTCCGTGACAAGTGTGCGTCACTAATTAACTTGTCCCATTACTATCTCCCACTCATGCAAGGTGTTTTGCAGGTCGTACTTGCATTTGATCATATCAAGAGTGGTTTCCTCGATTTGGAGAATAACTGTTTGACCGGAATTATCTACCATAGATACCTTCTGAGCGTGGCCACGCATTTCCAGTTCATTGCTCCTTGAGTGGCCTTGAGATATAAGATAACCCTGACGGGGATGGACAATTCCTATTGAACTCTTCCCTTCGAATAGCCACGACTTATCATGACCCAAAACATTCCCATTAGACCCCAATTACGAAGGTCGCAGAACGTAAATCAAAGTCACTCTAAAGCTGTGCCATCTTAGGCGCACAGTCATTAGTCTAAGAATAGACTCATAAGAATACCATAGTATCTCTCGCCACGACCAGGCCATAAAACTTTCCAGAACTCTATAAGCGGTCAAAAGCCCGACTAGTCATCTCTTATGACTCTATGGCTCTTGATTTTGCCATCATTCACATCACACTCTAGTTACTTCGAGATGTCACCTCATATAACTATCTAGGGGTGAATACTTTGTTAATCCAGTTCACTTTAATGGGGTTCAATATTGTCTCAACAACCTATTTAGATGTAACAAAGTACAAGATGAGTTAACGATAACTCAAACAATAAATGTGATTATCACACACGAGTAGTCAATACCATATTACTGAAGGAAATGTAGATTCATATACATACTAACATATTCATATATGTCTAAATTAATTTGTCATAAAATTAAAACGGATTTTATACATGCAAACAATAATAAAATAGAGGAGAAATCATGTCCTTACATTGGTGATTTTCGGTTATTAGGGCACAAAAGAGATCACCTTTCTCTTTTGATCTTGAGCTTTCCCTTATGGATGAACAAGATCTAAGTATAAGATCTCTCCCTAAGCTTTATACCCAAGGCTTTCTCTTAATTTAATTAATATTACAAATACTAGTATAATATTAATCAAGTAGAAAATTGAACCAAAATATTTTTAACACTTTGAATATTTCGGTTTTTAGAGAGAAAGAGAGGAGGATTTTTATTCTCTCTAAAATTGTATTTTTGATGATGGATAGAAATGAATGAATAATACACTACACTTAGTATATTATTAGGTAAAATTATGGAAAAACAATGATAGCATTTGTCTTCTCAAAACCGTGTAAGAGGAGGGGCTTTAGGAGAGCCAATGCATGGAGAAATTGTTCTTCACAAGGAACAATAGGCTTGCATGGCTAGGCTTGCTTTTAATCATTGTGTTTTCCACTAATTACAAACAACATATAATTAGCTTAAACCCCTCTAATTTTCGGCCCACTCTATAATATGGATTCCATATTATTTTTGTCAATTGTCAATATGTCACATGTCATATGTGATATAAATTTGTTATGTATTTTTAACATATTAAAAATCAACGTATTAATAAAAATACGTCACATACAAAAATCGACTTAGTAATTTTATAATTACTTGTGCCAAAATATTTTACCATTTATAAATTACAACTGATTGTATTTATAACAATTCATTCAATTTAATTGTTACATTAAACAATTATTTCATCCGAGTAATGATACAATTCAATTACTCAGACCGTATCTTATTTAATCACATTTCAATATGATACGTAAATTTTACTTCCAAAATCGTCCGTCAATTTTCAAGTAATTTAATTAACTCGCAACATTATACGATTAATTAAATAATCAATTAAGAGTATTGCCCTTTAGGTATGACCTAGGGGTCAATCGATCACCACCGTCACACGACGAAAGAATGTCAAACTCTAGTCACCCAATCATTACCGATATATGTTGACCATTGACAAAGAACAATATTACTTCCCAATTGTATTCATTTTAATGAGACTTAAACATGTGATCATCATGATCAACAGTCGTGATCGCATTATTGTCGGAGGACACATATTCCAACAATCTCCCACTTGTCCTCGACAAGTGTGCGTCACCAATTCTCTTGTCCTATTACTATCTCCCACTCAATGCAAGGTGTCTTTCGGTCGTACTTGCAAGTGATCATATCGAGAGTGGTTTCCTCGATCCGGAGAATAACCGATTGACCGGATTTATCCACTCGGATACCTTCCGAGCGTGGCCACGCATTTCCGATTCATTGCTCCTCGAGTGGCCCTGAGATATTGTTATAACCCCGACTAGAGGTGGACAATTCCTATCGCACTCATTCCCTTCGACTAGCCACACCATCATAACCCAAAATATGCCCATTTGACCCCATTTACGAAGGTCGTAGTAACACAAATCAAAGTTAATCTGAAACTGTGCCATCTTAGGTGAATAGCCTTTAGTCAAAAGAATCGACTCATTTTGAATACTATAGTAGCTCTCGCCACGACCAGGCTATATAAATTTGCCAGAACTCTATAAGCGGTCATTAGGCCCGACAAAAAGTTCCTAACAATCTGCCTATGTGATCGACTAGTCATCTCACATGACTCTATGGCACTTGAACTTGCCATCAATCGCATCACACTCTAGTCACTTCGAGACGTCACCTCATATAAGTAACTATGGGCAAAAACAATGTTAATCCATGTTCACTTTAACGGGGTTCAATTGTCTCTACAACCCGTTTGGATATAACAATGTACAAAGTGAGTTAATAATAACTCAAACGACAAATGTCGACATCACACTCGGGTAGTCAATATCATATTATAACCTTGTGATGTATATCATAAGTGTAAACACTTAGTGATTGCAATAGAAGTTTAACATCCCATGTGTCCATGTGTTGAAACTTCTTACACTTGCATTTTCCTTCACATTCATGTTCTCTCTCATAGCATGAATCTTACCAAGTACACATCAAGGTTCCCGACCTTGGTTTCGGTTCTTTAACTTGAAAGAACTTTCTTATCGACTATCACATAACGAACGAATTTGTGATGAATAATATAACTTGTACTGATCAAGTATTTCATCCACGCACAATGCACTAGGTATATGTTTTGTAGAATCTTGTAACAATTGACAAGATTATTTAGCTTAGCACTTCTCACAAGTCCTAGCTTAACTAGGAAAGATTATTTTTGAATAACCTCTTATTCAACCAAGCATCTTTCAAAACTTCTCATTTCTCTTTCAAGGCTTGAAAGAATTGGGATTCTCATAAATCCTCATATGTGGTCGGATTTTCTACAATATGTACAACTTCTTATCACATAATGGAGTATTCCGTCAAACACCGAAATCGCTCATCGGATTCTTCTTGAGAATACATGACGTTTCTATTATGGCTTACCATCCATCATCATGCTCTTATGCATATGATTCATAATTGGACATGTACATGATTATTCTAATGGCGGAAACATTAGTTACTAATAATCATGAGATCAACCGTTCATAGGTTCAATGAACGACCATGACTGCTAATGGTAATTCCATTTTCATCTACATGAATAACCTATGTGAATGTTGATATGATGTGTATCTCTTAATATTAATCCAACATCTCTTGATGTAATTGGATTCATCATTGTCCATTTTCATCCAGAATTGAAAACTCAAAAGCTTCTTTATGAAAGAAGGTATTTGCTCGTCATTCTTTAATGAGTGATGAGTTTTAAACATTCAAGGATGATAGCTCCCACCAAATTCCATGTCTTCACATGAGATTTTCCTAACTCCCACTCAATTCAACACATTTCGAAATTGACTTCTCAATCGAAAATTTTTATTCAAGAATTTAAATATAAATTGCTTTGCCAAGTTACTAGGATAAAACCATATATGTTCCCATCATATCCTTTCAAAATACCTATTTTGAAGTGGTCTCATCTCAACCTTACGGAAAGGGATTTTAAATCCCCAACACACTCATGTCATAATGATGTGTAGTAATGTCATTATTCAAATATAAACAATATCTAGAATACGTCCTTCACAATTACCCTTTTGGAAGGAGGTTTAACCATTTCATAGGGAGGTTAAGCAATGACATTTGCGTGGTTAAAACTTTGGCCATTGAAGATATCGGTATATCAATTTTGCAACTCGATCATAACTAGTATGTTACTTTGATTCATTTAGGCTCTTAAGTAAATCTCATGGTTGAAACTATTGGTCAAATGTTTCATAAACTTAGTCAAAAACTTATTAAGACTTTACATTAGTCATTTTATTCCAAAACTTCTTTTGGTCTCCTCGTGTAGTCATCTTGAGAATATACTCTTATGATTATTACATTTGGTCTCTTTAGTCATATAGAACTAACTTGAGACCATAGATGTCATCTATTCGGCATACTATGTAAATAGATATACCTTTATTCAAATCATTCTCTCTTGCGTAGATCTAGGTGAAAAATAGATATACCTTTATTCAAATCATTCACTCTTGCGTAGATCTTCATATACACAAAAAACACAATTTGATCTTTGTCTTGTGTGTTGTGTCCTCATTTTTCTCCCACTCTATCTTTAGAATAAATACACTAAACATTCAAAGATAGCATATGAGACACAAATTAATGATGTTGAATTATAAGGAGAACTACCTCATAGGTAGACTAATTGTTATTGAATTCATATGTGTACTTGGTGATTGACATACCTTTAAGAGAGTTCATAGACTCAGAATCACTTTATAAATGATCATACACAAGCCTTAAGCATGTGGACATATAATGAAACCCGTCATTATAATTGTCTATTAGATCACCTTTAAGTGAATAATCTTATGTTTCAAAACGCAAGCATTTAAAGATGAAATTTTAGAACATAAAGGATAAATGATAAAACGGGTGACTTGGGTTGCAAACCAAGTCACCATCATCCAAAATACAAACCATTATCCAAAATACTTTTCCATGTCGAACACGGAAACTTAAAGTTATAAAAATTCAAAACATAACTTAAAATAAGACAATAAAAAACAAAGCTCCACAAAAGCTATCCTTAGCTTCTCCATGGTTTCTCATGCCTGTTTTTCTTTTCCCTTGTCTTTGCTTGGTGGAGGCCCTATTTACAATAAAAAGGGAGATACATTATCACAACTTTGTATCATAATACCATAGTTGAATTTAGAAACATAAAAGAAGGTTAGTCATTTACCTCTTTGGAGTGATCTTTCCATCTTTGATATCACCAAGGTATTTGGAACAATTTCTTTTCCAATGTCCCATGCCATTACAATAATGGCATTTATCAAGAGGACCCTTCTTGACTTTGGATGTGCTAGCTTCACAAGACTTAGCTTTGGTGAATGTGGGAGCTTGCTTTTTACCCTTCTTACCATTCTTCTTGAACTTCCCCTTACTCTTTGTGCTTATGTTAAGCACATCTTTGGGAGGGTTCACATTTAACCCCATGTCCCTCTCGGCTTGCACAAGTAACTTGTGCAACTCCTCAAGAGACACATCCTTGTCTTGCATGTTGAAATTCACCCGGAATTGCACATATACCTTGACTTTGGACAAGGAGTGTAGAATCCTATCTACGATGAGTTCTTTGGGGATTTCAACCTTTTGAATTTTCAAGGTCTCGACAAGCTCCATGAGTTTGAGCACATGAGGGCTAACCTTTTGGCCCTCTTTGAAGTCGAGATCAAAGAATGCCGCGGCCGCCTCATATTGGACGATCCGCGGAGTTTGTGAAAACATGGTCACAAGTTTGGAGTAAATCTCATTAGCATTGCCCATTTTGAAGGCTCTCCTTTGGAGGTCCGCCTCCATCGCAAATATCAAGACATTTTTCATTGCGGCGGACTCCTTTTGGTAAGTCTCATAGGCTTCCCTAGTGGCCGCGGTGGACCTAGTGGAGGGTTCGGGTGGAGAGGCCTCGGTAAGGTAACGAAGCTTGTCGTCACCTTCGGCGGCTAATTTGAGTTGGGCATCCCATTCGGAGAAATTTGACCCATTCTTTTCAAGTTTACATCGATCCATAAAGGATCGGAGCCAAGACGAACTAGCGAGTGGTGTAGCATTAGGAGTTGGTGTTGATGTTGCCATTTGTTATGAAAAAGAAGTGGTCTACAAAACAAAATATAAGGAGTAAAACAATTGTCGTTTTAATAATACTCGTAAAAATGTATGATTTAAACAAGTTTTATGCATTTTTCTAGTGACCTTTACCCAACTAGATAAATGATTCCAAGACCCAAATTCATATCAACTTAGGGCACGGTGTGCCGAATTACCCTTTATTAACATAACTCGGTGGATTAACCTTTTAATCGATTCTACTTTTAGAACTCTTGGTCGTTGATGTTTACATTAATATTCATCTCTAGCCCGAAACACATCCGGAAATCGTCGTGAATACTTTCGTTGAGTACAACCCAAATTTCGAATAAATGTGTCCATAATCCAAACCCATATCAATTTAGGGCACGGTGTGCCGAAATACCCCTTATTAACATGAATTCGGTGGATTAACATTCATCACCCACTTCCCCTACGTAACAAGGTTTGTACCCCGGTGTGGCCGAGTGCACTCCCTCACGAAATAGGTTTTCATGGTTTCTACTCTTTGGTAAGGTTATGTCTCAATTGTTTGTTTTAGCGAGAGGTCATGTCAATTTATTATCTATCACGTTTTAAGTGAACTAAAGCGGTGAACTACGATAATTTGAATTGACACGGTCGATAAACTCGATAAAATAAGGATGCATGTTTTAGTTATGGCGATTTAGCGATGCATGTGACATAAAAAATAAAATGCAAGCATAAAGATAAATAAATCCTAGTATGGCCTTCCTAAAATAGAAAAAAAAAACTATTTAACTATTACATATTCGGAAACCAACTCCATTGGTCCCTTGAACTTCGGTTGTGGCACGCAACTCGAGGTAACACCGTCTTTATGTATCGCCATTCTTGAAGAAATCCGTCTTTGGGAACTCCGGAATGAATAAAATTACATAACAAATTACATAATTTCCTATTATACATTTGTAACTAACATAAAATAAATCTATTAAGTTTCAAAACGGTGATACGAGATCACAATAAAAATTACAACCGAATCGGTATTCCCATACATTTCGGGAAATACCAATTAAAATCTAAGATCATACTAAGTAAAATTACATAATTCAAAAATTACATAAATTAAAATTATGACAATCATAAAGAAAATGCCGCATTATAATATGTATGAACATGCTCAATTTTATGCTAAATCGCCTTTAATAAGCCAATATTGTATATTACTCGGTTTTTACGGATTTGCGTGATTTCAACATTTTATAATCACAAAAATACATAAACTCATATTTATGCATAAGTTAATTACCCTAACTTCTTAGGACTCAAAATATAGTCTTCACTAATAATTTGACCATAATTAACCTATATTAACAAAATTGTTCATAAATGGACCAAAAATTACAAAATAAGCTATTAAACTTCAAATAAATCACAAAATTTCAAATAAATTCAAAATTTGAAATTTAAAATCATGAACATTCTGGAAAAATTCCATGACACTCATAATGTTCAAAATCTTAGGTTAAAATTTCGAAAATTTTCCGGAAAAACAATGTTGCGGTTTATTGATTTTAATAAAATAATCATAAAAACATGGAAAAATTATTTTCACTAACTTTTCAATTTTAGATCTGAAAAACATAATAAAATGCAACATTAGACGTTTTTCCTAAGTCATAGATTATGTTTTATTAATTTTGCACTAATAATGTCACTATTTATGCTATTTTTCTTCAAAAATTCATAAATCATGCAAAAAGACTTCTTTATAGCCAATTATTTTACACACATCTTGTAAAATTGCATGTGACAACATATTAATTTTCTATGACCAGATTCTAAATTTAACTCATATTAACCTATTTTTCACCTATATCCGAATTTAATAATGAAAAATTCATTTTTCGAGCATAACAAGTCCAAAAATTATGAAAATTTACAGGTTATCTCAAAATAATATATGTGACAACATATCCAAAAACCAAGTGAAAATTCGAAGTATAGCAAATTGTAGACCAAAAATGACATTTTTACTCATAAAATCACATTTAAATGTCATTATTGTAAATTATGAACAATAAAAATCCGAAAAATTAACCAAAATATCCTAAAACATTTTAGGACCAGAAATATTAACATGCATGTAACAATTTCGTGATATATCATAATAACACAAATTTTACAAGTTTTATTTGTTATTCTTATAACTCGGAAAAACTTTTAACCAATTTGCATGCAAACAACCGTGGCTCTTGATACCGATTGAAGGAAATGTAGATTCATATACATACTAACATATTCATATATGTCTAAATTAATTTGTCATGAAATTAAAACGGATTTTATGCATGCAAACAATAATAAAATAGAGGAGAAATCATGTCCTTACATTGGTGATTTTCGGTTATTAGGGCACAAAAGAGATCACCTTTCTCTTTTGATCTTGAGCTTTCCCTTATGGATGAACAAGATCTAAGTATAAGATCTCTCCCTAAGCTTTATACCCAAGGCTTTCTCTTAATTTAATTAATATTACAAATACTAGTATAATATTAATCAAGTAGAAAATTGAACCAAAATATTTTTAACACTTTGAATATTTCGGTTTTTAGAGAGAAAGAGAGGAGGATTTTTATTCTCTCTAAAATTGTATTTTTGATGATGGATAGAAATGAATGAATAATACACTACACTTAGTATATTATTAGGTAAAATTATGGAAAAACAATGATAGCATTTGCCTTCTCAAAACCGTGTAAGAGGAGGGGCTTTAGGAGAGCCAATGCATGGAGAAATTGTTCTTCACAAGGAACAATAGGCTTGTATGGCTAGGCTTGCTTTTAATCATTGTGTTTTCCACTAATTACAAACAACATATAATTAGCTTAAACCCCTCTAATTTTCGGCCCACTCTATAATATGGATTCCATATTATTTTTGTCAATTGTCAATATGTCACATGTCATATGTGATATAAATTTGTTATGTATTTTTAACATATTAAAAATCAACGTATTAATAAAAATACGTCACATACAAAAATCGACTTAGTAATTTTATAATTACTTGTGCCAAAATATTTTACCATTTATAAATTACAACTGATTGTATTTATAACAATTCATTCAATTTAATTGTTACATTAAACAATTATTTCATCCGAGTAATGATACAATTCAATTACTCAGACCGTATCTTATTTAATCACATTTCAATATGATACGTAAATTTTACTTCCAAAATCGTCCTTCAATTTTCAAGTAATTTAATTAACTCGCAACATTATACGATTAATTAAATAATCAATTAAGAGTATTGCCCTTTAGGTATGACCTAGGGGGTCAACTGATCACCACCGTCACACGACAGTAATGTCAAACTCTAGTCAGCCAATCATTACCGATATATGTTGACCAGTTGACAGTAACAATATTACTTCCCAATTGTATTCATTTTAATGAGACTTAAACATGTGATCATCATGATCAACAGTCGTGATCGCATTATTGTCGGAGGACACATATTCCAACAATTACCACTCTATGCCTTATAATCATAAGTGTACTTATGCATTTGTCTAACGCAATAAAAGTTTACCTTGTGAACATACCATGTGTCCATGTGTTCAAACTTTGTGAATTGCGATTTCCTTCAATTTAATGTTATCCCTTATAGCATGAATTTTACTAAGTACAGTCTATACTTCATACTAGACTTAGGTTCTTTAGCTTAAAAGAAGCTCTTACTGTTTGATGTGACTCATATTTGCGCACATTTAGTCCCTTAATTGAACCTATTTTGCATATTATTATTGCGTTCCATAGTCATTTTATCAGTCAAATGCTTCTATTTTGCTTTCCTATTGCATTATGTTTGTTTCGTAGGAAAGAAGACAATTAGGTGGAAATTCCCATCTCTCGTGCTTATTTGGAAGGTTATTGATGATATTGGATGGACGAGCATGGAAGGAGAGGCAAGAACTAAGACCAACAACGCAAGAATAAGAAGTATGCGAAAGGAAGAAGCAAAGCACCATGAAGAACAATCCGAGCGTCCTAGGAGGAAGACGCTCGTCGCCCACTCATACAATCCGAGCGTCCCGACACTTGAGCCGCTCGTTTCCTCTTCCCAGAATCCGATCGTCGCCCTCCTTTGCACGAACGGACCGTGGCACCTTCAGCAATATGCTCATCTCCTCGAGGATACTTGCATTTCCTTATTTAGAACTTAGAATTGTAAATTACTAATTTAGCCTTATTTAACCTAATGATGTACTACTATATATACCCCATTTTGTAATATTCAGAGGGAGCTTATCATATCATCATATCTTAGATTAGATAGTAGAAAGATTTCTTCTAGGTTAGGAGTAGATTAGAATAAATTACTCAGAGAAAAGGACGTTTGAATCCTCCTGCCGCCATTGATCCTTGCACATGGCTAGGACAATCAAGGTAGCACAGAGGGTCTCAGTCAGTCCTACTTTGCATATGAATACAGACGCTCTTTGCAATGGACCAGATGGAATTGTAGGACCAAAAACTAAAAAAATGCATGAACTTGTAGAGGGTCCTGAACTGGAGGTTGAGGATAGTGACAAGGAGGACGATATGACTGATGGAGATGAGGCCCGGGCCAATTGCAGCAGCAGTGGTAATCTTGCACGCCTGGGTGGAGATCTGGAGCAAGGACAGGGACCAAATGAAGAAATCCTACAGTTGACAGAAGAGGATGTTAGTGATGAAATAACATATTGGAAACAGGCTGTCATATGTTTTATAATGGGTGCCAATCCTCCATGTGAAGTCATTGAGGGATTTATAAGGAGGATCTGGACCAAGTTTAACATTGATAAGATTTCCTTCATGAAGGATGGTCTTTTCCTTGTCAGGTTCAAAACTATGGAAATGAAAGATAAGGTATTAAAATCTGGACACTTTTTATTTGACAATAAGCCTTTGATTGTGAAGGAATGGACTAGTGAGACTGAAATTAAAAAGGAGGTAGTGGAAACTGTTCCTGCGTGGATTAAACTACATCACCTCCCTCTGAAATTCTGGGGGAAGGGATTGCCTAAGATTGTTAGCCTGATAGGAAAATTCATAAGAGGTGATGCGGCTACAGAGGATAAAACTAGGTTAGGATTTGCCAGGGTGATGGTGGAACTCAATGTTAATCAAAATTTTCCTGACCAGATTAAATTCAAGGATGAGTTAGGGCATTTATGCACTGTCAATGTAGACTATGAATGGAAGCCAATAATTTGCAATCATTGTAAGGGAATTGGACATGAGACAATTAACTGTAGGTGGAGAAAGAATGTGGCCCAAGATAAGAAACAAAAGATTATAAGGAAGGAATGGAGGCCGGTGCAAAAGGAAAAGGAGGGAAAGGTGGTTGAGCAACAAGACAAAGTAGAGGGGGAGGGCAAGGTGGAGACCCAGGAAGTGCTCATTACCCCTGCTACTGGTACTATCTCAACAACAACCAGACCTATGACTCCTAGGAAAAGATTGGTTAAAATGAATAGAAGTGGTGAGGGCCAAGAAGGTTACAGTGGGACCAGTTTTGGTGCTCATTCTTATGTGGAGGTAGTGACTAAATCAGGTGCATCTAAACAGAGTCAAGGTATAAATGGTAGTGTGGGAGAGATAAGTAGAACCCTTAGTTTTGATGGATAGCTTTGGTTTTTGGAACATAAGGGGGATGAATAATGTAAATAAACAAAAGGAAATAAATTGGTTTCTTCATAATAAAGATGTAGGCCTGTTTGGCCTATTAGAAACCAAAATAAAACCTAGGAATTTTCATAAAGTGGTGAATAATTTTACTAATGGGTGGAGCATATCTACCAATACCAGTTATCACAAAGGAGGACGAATATGGGTACTTTGGCAGCCATCTAAGTTCAGGGTTCAATTTCTTGAGTATGATGCCCAACTGATTCATATGAAAGTGAGCTCCTTGACTAGCAGAGAGAATTTCTATCTTACCTTCATATATGCTTTTAATGGTCTTCAAGAGAGACTCCCTCTATGGCACAAACTCAGAGGGATTGCAAATCAGACGAGAGGGCCTTGGGCAATGGGAGGGGATTTTAATTGTGTACTGTCTCCAACTGAAAGATGTGGGGGAAATACTTGTCCAGCAGAGATTGATGATTTCTTGAGGTGTGTGGAGGATTGTGAAATGATGGATATTCAAGCAATAGGGGCTTTCTATACCTGGAATAATAAGCAGAGACCAGAAGATAGAACTTATAGCAGATTAGACAGGTTCATGGTTAATAAGGCTTGGACTGATCTTTTTCCTAATCTCTATGCTCATTTTCTGCCTGAGGGTCTCTATGATCATACCCCTTGCGTTGTAGGGAGTCATGTGCAGAACAAGAAGCCAAGATGTTTTAAATATTTTAATATGTGGAGTAAAGCTGATCAGTTTATAACTCTTGTTCAGGATATCTGGAGGATGAGGATTGATGGAACACCCATGTTCCAAGTAGTGAAAAAATTGAAGGCTCTGAAGCCTAAATTGAAGATGCTAAATAAGGCTAGGTTTTCAGACATTGAAAATAAGACCAATCTGATGCAAATCAGAGTTGCAAATATACAAGAGGAACTGGGAGTAAATCCTACTGATAGTACTAAGGTGGCAGAGGAGATTATGTTGTCTCATGAGCTCAGGGAACTGGTGCCAGAGACAGTTTCCTAGCTCAGAAGGCAAAGGCCCACTGGATTGGTGAGGGGGACTCAAACACTGCATATTTTCATGGCACTATCAAATGCAGGAGAATACAGAATAGGGTTGTTATGATTGAGGACAGAATGGGGAAGGTATGCCAAACTACTGATCAAATCCAAGCTGCGTTCTTGGACTACTACAAAGCTCTCCTAGGCACTAGTTCCCCTACAAAGAGGGTGAGAACACCTATCATTCAGTGTGGCAAAAGTTGCACTGATGCTCATGGCCAGATTTTACTACTTCCTGTAACCCATGAGGAGGTTAAGCAAGCTATATTTAGTATACCTGATAACAAGTCACCAGGGCCTGATGGGTTTACTAGCAAGTTTTATAAGGATGCATGGGGTGAGATAGGTGATGAGGTGGTGAAAGCAGTGCAAGATTTCTTTCAAAACAGGCAGTTGCTAAAGCAGTTAAATGCTACCAATCTGACTCTTATTCCTAAATGTGAAAGGCCTCAGAGTGTACTACAGTTCAGGCCTATAGCATGTTGCAATGTCATTTATAAGGCCATCTCAAAGATATTATGTGCCAGACTCAGTAAGGTTTTGCCAGATATTGTTGACCAGAATCAAGGGGCTTTCATTGCAGGAAGGAGTATCCTAGAGAATGTTCTCATTTGTCAGGATCTGATTAGACTTTACACAAGGCCCTCTGTCTCAGCTAGATGCATGCTAAAAATTGATCTCCAGAAAGCCTATGACACAGTTGAATGGGGTTTTGTTTATCATTTACTAGGTGCTCTAAAGTTTCCAGAACAGTTTAGGGAGCTGATAATGCAATGTGTAACCACTGCTACCTTTTCTATCTCTCTCAATGGGGAAAATTTTGGTTTTTTTAAGGGGGCAAGAGGGCTAAGACAAGGGGATCCCTTATCACCCCTTCTTTTCACTCTATGCATGGATTATCTCACTAGGACACTGAAGTATGCCACTACTAAGAATGGATTCAGATTCCACCCCTTGTGCAAAGGACTACAGCTCACTAACCTAATGTTTGCAGATGATGTCCTTATGTTTAGCAAAGGAGATGCCAATTCTATGATCTTACTTCTTAAGGCTTTCAACACCTTCTCAAAAACTTCAGGCCTCAAGGTCAGTCCCTCTAAATCTCATGCTTATTTCAATGGAGTGGCAGATGCTCTAAAGGTTGAGTTTTTGAGTGTGTCTGGATTCCAAGAGGGCAGCCTTCCTTTTAAATATCTAGGCCTGCCTATTCAAACTACTAGACTTAGAAGGAAGGATTGCGACATTTTGATTGACAAAGTATGCAAAAGAATCCATGGAATTGGATCAAGAAAGTTGTCCTATGCTGGGAGGCTGGTGCTTATCAAAGCTATTCTCACTACTTTACATTCCTATTGGGCATCCATATTCCTCTTACCTAAAGGAGTTATCCTCAAAATCGAAGCTATATGCAGGAACTTCTTATGGGACGGGGGCATAGACTACAAAAGAACCCCTCTGGTGGCATGGAGTAAGGTTTGCAGAACAAAAGAGGAGGGGGGCTTGGGCTTAAGGGATCAAGTCATGTGGAATAAAGCTTTGGTAGGGAAACTGGTTACCTGGATTGCTGCAAAAAAGGACAGTCTGTGGGTCAAGTGGGTCCATCAAATCTATATAAGGGACAAGAACTGGCATGAGTACACTCCTAGTAATGACTCCAGCTGGGCTTGGAGGAAAATATGCAAAACACGAGATGATTTGGCTGCTGCTTATACCAATGGGAAGTGGTGTTTTGAAGGTGGTGTTTACACTGCTAAGGGGTGCTATATGTGGTTGAGAGGGCAGCATCCGAGAGCTAGATGGGCGAAAATGATATGGAATCCTTGGTCAATTCCTAAACACATCATTTTCACATGGTTAATTCTTAATGATTCCCTAAACACAAAAGCGAAGCTTAAAAGATTGGGGATTTGTGATGAGGCGGTTTGCTGCCTCTGTGCTCAAGATGAGGAAACACAATTACACCTTTTCTCGAGATGTACTATCAGCAAGATGGTATTTGCAGAAATCAACAAGAGATTAAATTTGAACATACCTCAGGAGAATATCTTGAATTGGGGTTTGAGCAGAAGAGGGACGAAGATGCGGAGGGGGATCCAGATGATGGTGATTATGGCTGGTATGTATCACATATGGTACCTGCGGAACAAAGCTCGCCTTGAAGGAATTTTGGAGAGGCCGGAGATAACAGCAACAAGGGTGGTGAAGGAGATAAGGTCCCGGATCCAGGCACGGATAAAATTTCCTCTGACAATAAAGGATCAAAAGTGGTATGATGATCGTTTTCTACAATGATTCGGTTTTTTCAAATGGAAGGAAGCTGTAGAGGAAGGATAGAGATGGTGTTTGTGTTTTGCAGATGTAATGTCTTTGATTTGTTGTTTCCCAGATAGGGATGGTCTATCTGGGATCTGAGTTCTTGGTCTTGTACGGGTGGCGGGTTAATGGGTCTCTTTGATCCTGTACCGATCCGTTTTGTAAATGACTTTGTCCGGTTTTCCTTTTTTAATATACTTACATTTTAACCAAAAAAAAAAAAAAAAAAAAAAAAAAAAAATAAATAGAATAAATTACTCTTCAATCTTTCCATAAATCACACATTAATCTTTTCTTAATTATTGTTCAAGTTTATTATTGGGTAATTGAAAATTATTGGGTTATTATTGGATAATTGACAACTCTTCATCAATTAATCAAGTTCTCTTCTTTTATTCTTTGCTTTATTATTTGGAATCATCTCAAGTTTGGTATAATTCTTTTACCCTTTACTCTTTATTTTTTATTTCCTCAAGCTCTTATCATGTTTATACTTGTTGTGATGATTGACACCATTAATGACATGTTTTCCATGATAATGAGTGAGTAGTTTCTTAACTAGGATTAGTGGGTAATTAAGGGAGGTAAACATGGGGAAAAATCATGCTTAATCCAATATGTTTCCATGATTAAATGGCTAGTTTGTTGTAATGTCAACCAATGCACATGTTATGTTTCATGAAATGCTAAGCCTATGAATCCTTGCATTTGTAACCATCTCTTATCTATTCAACTTTACTTGTAAGATATAAACCAACTCGAGTCTCGTTAAACCATGCATAGAAGTGATTAGGAGGAAAGTTAGTCGACTTGTAGGTGTTGTACAATCAAATCATTCGGCTCCGGGACCCAACTCTTCCTAAGAACCGTAAGACATACACCAACTCGGCTCCTTTACAACATTAATTGCTTGCAACTTTGTGAACATGTTTGTATGGTCAACTCCCATGAATCCCCTATGAACCCATCATATCCTAGTACCTTTAATCATTTGTTTAAATCCTTCATTTCAGTGCTTGTTACACTTTATTGCGTGCATTAGTCTAGACACAACTACAAACCCAAACAAATTGTGACATTAGCATAAATTGAGATAGATAGACTTAGAACCCAAAGCACACGTCCCATGGATCGACCTCGACTTAACCACTAACTAGTTGTTTGTTGAGAATTATAAATGTGTTTGATTGAGAGCCCCAACGACACTCTTCATCAAAATGGCGCCGTTGACGGGGACAGTGTTATGTGATTAAGTTCTTGTTTGTTTGTCTATTTTAATTTTGCTTTAACCTTGAGGAACTTGTTCCTCAAGGATTTCTCTTACCGTTTTTTTGTAGTTTCCATGCTTGTAGTTTTTTTCTTGTCTTAGCTATGATGGTTCAAGACTTGATATATGGAGTATGCGGTAGATTCTTTGAGTATGACTATGGGTATGGGGAGTTTGAAAAGCAAGTCAACACAAACCTACCTTACTATTCATACATTGAAAATCTTAACTACTACCCCAAAATTTCCCACCAAAATCACCATATCCAATATCCACAACAACCACCCACCCAATACCCACTTTATAATGAATTTCAATTGCCACAATACAACCACTTTCACACCCACCCACAACAAGAAGATGAACCCATTCAAACTGTGATTCTCCAAATGATGGGAGATCAACAAAACTTCTTCAAACAAATGCTAGAGAAGAGCCAAAAGAGGGACAATGTTCTTCACGGCATTGTTACCCAAGGTGAGGAATTGGAGATTCAAATTGCCCAAATGAAAGAATCCCAAGCAATCACTCCCCACCATTCCTTGGACATTAATCATGAATGTGAATTTGAAGTAGTAACCTTTGATATGGAAGATGAGAAGTGGGAAGAGCCAATTTGTTTGAGCTCTTGTGAATATGAAAGTGTTGCATTCAACGAAGAAGACATGAGGTTGAGTAAGCCAAATACTCCTAGCCTTTGTGAGTATGAGGGTGTGTCTTTTGATGTGAACGTTGAGATGTATGAGAAAGAGTTGAATGGAGCCCCCATCTATGATTCTTATGAATATAGCTATGATGATAAAATCGTGTTTCGCAAGAACTCATGGGGTAAGGAAGCGAAAGTTTGTGAGGCTGCTCTACTTGAGGAGCCTATTCTTGAGAAATTTGAGATATCTTATCATGAAGAAGAAGCATGTCCCTTCCCTAGTGCCTATGAAGACTACTTTACACCCACTGTGGAACCTATGATTATTGACGATGATATGGTGGATCTCCTCCAAAAGGTCAAGACATCATACAAAGGGTACTTGGTGGAAAAGCTTAAGAAGAAACTTGCACATGAAGCTATCTATGGAAATTTGGCATCCACAATGTCAACTTATAAAGAATTCGATCATCAAAGTCATGAGAATTCTCCTTCTAATTTTGAAGGATTGAATAATCAAAATGCTATCATCATCACCGAAATTGAAGAAAAAGGTAAGTGGAAGTCTCCGAACAACCATGAACCATATTTCCTACCTTATGTTGACAAGAATCATGGGCTAGTTGGTTTGAAGCATCGTAAATATTCAAGTGCCAAAGAGAAGAAGAAAACGAAAATGAATGACAATTTCCTTTGGCCAAGCTTCGTTTTGAAGTTAAGCAAACCATACTTATGCTTATTTGGAGCTTGTTCACAAGCTTTTGATCTCCTCCTAAGAGCCTTGAGCTCTATGGACAAAGAATTTCGATAAATTGAACTAGTTTGGTGGAGTCCTATCTCAAACCACCATTTGTAAGATATTTCTCAAACCTTTGCATTGTATAATATTATACATTTTCGCACTTTTACTTACAATTTCTTGCATGAGAGTAGTGAGAGAGAGTTTTCTTATATATTTATTGAGCACAATTTCAGAAAAAGATAAGGAGGAATAACAAAAGGGTGCAAGGGTATGATCTTGAAAAGAAAAGAATAAAGAAGTGTGAAAAACGGCACGGGACGCTCGTCCCGAGGGCAAGCCGCTCATCCTAAGCCTCCTTGTGTGTACTATTTGGTGCTGACTTTAAATCCAAGCGGATTAGTGGACAAGACGCTCGTCCGGGCAAAGACGCTCGCATTAACCGAAAGACGCTCGTTCTGTGAGGCATCTTGAAGACATTTTTTCACTGGAACAGAATCCGAGCGGATTCTGATTAAGACGCTCGTCCTACCCCAGCCGCTCATCTCAAGCTCGATATGCTCGTCCTCAGCCCGCAACAGATGAGGCAGAATCACTGGAAGAGAATCCGAGCGAATTCTTCCTAAGACACTCGGGCCCCTGCTGTAAGACGCTCGTCCCGACAGCCAAGATGCTCGGATTCCTGCACTCACCTCATAAAATCCGCCCGAGCCCGACCCTCAGCCGCTCATCCCACACTACTTTTCTATAATAACACCCCCACCATCCCTCATTTCCTTACCTTATCTAAACCTAATCCTCACATCTTCATCTCCAAACACTCCCAGCATAACAAAAATCAACCAAACCCTAACTTTTCCAAATCAAAAATGATGAACCTCAAGGGAAAAGCCAAGAAGCTCGTTGAAGCCGCCACCAAGAAACGCAAAGGCTCATCTTCTTCATCCGGTCAAGAAAGGATGCCGCCAATAAAATTACGCCCCGTGATAATAGGAGGGGTGGAGTAAATTGAGTACTTTACGGAGGTACTCTTCACATCCGATGAGCACCGCATCAAGTTCGTCAAATTGCTAGGTAAGCATTGCGAACCGACTCAATTTATTGACACCAAGGTGTTAGAAGTCCTAGGTATAAGGTATCATACCGAAATGTTCTTTTATGGTTTGGGGATTGGAAAATTATTCCATGCCCATGAAGACACATACCTTAGCCTTACCATGGAATTTTTAAGTAGCCTTTGCATCGTTTCAAACACGCAAAGAACCATTGGTACAGAGTTCCGGTTGTGCAACCATGACCATAGTCTAACACTTGACCAATTTGCTCATATTTTTGGTCTTGTTGTACCAACAAGTAACACCAACAAACCCTTCGACTTTGATGTGGACCAAATTTGGAGGGCTATTTCCAGGAGGGATTTCATTCACCAAAACAATGTTATACCTTCGCGATCAACCATCCGGTGATTCGGATCACCGAACGCTTCATTGCCGGCACCATTAATGGGAGATTTGAGCAAGATAGGTGCACTCTCCTCGATTTGACCTTTCTAGAGTACGATCTAAATGATCGGGGGACAAGGCAATATAATTTCAATACCCCCCTTGAGATGCTTACAAGGTTCATCGACTTTTCTCAAGGGAACTCCCAACTCAAGACCTTCGTGATGGGAGGTCTAATTACTATTTTGGCTAACAATCTTTGTCCCGGGTTCAACATCCATGGGACCTATGAGCCACTTGAGGGAAGTACTTTTATTGATGAGGACGACGTCTTCAACCAGCACCGATGGTGTGCCTACACTCAAAGCGGGATGTAGAATGGTTCACAAAAGGGTGTTCCTATATTGTTCTTTCGGGGTGGAATATACTCGGTACCGACCCGAGGTTGAGCCTGTAATCACCTATATCGAGCTACCTCCTCGACATTGAAATCTACCCCAACCCCCCTCAAATAGAAGAAGCACCCCGCCAACCTCCACAACCTCGCGGGATACCGACAAGGGCTAATGCCCCACCTTCCTATGTACCTATCCCACCATACCCCACTCCTCATGTGCCATTCACACCACGAGTGCCCAATGTTCCGAATATGAATGAATTGATGGATCTTATGAAAAGGGTTGATCTTGGAGTATATGATGGGAGGGTCGACAACTATTTGGCCCTTTATCCTCAATACTACCAAATGGCACTACAAGGGTATGTCGACCCTAATGGCCCTCGTCCATCTTGGGCTCAACCACACCTTTTGTTCCCTAATCAAGGGAACCATGCCGGGAACTTTGGTGGTCAAGGTGGAGGACACTTTGGTCAAGGTGGAGGACACTTTGGTCAAGGAGGAGGGTATGACCAAGGAGGGAGTTCTAGCGGGTATGGCTACCGCCATGATGATGATGATGACGAGTGAAAAATGCCTACCTCATTACCTCCAATTGTATGATAATTTTCTCTCCCTTTCTCCTTGTATAGTGCATTGCATTTAGTATAAACTTCACTTGCATTTGTATTATATTTCATATTGTATTAGTTAGTTCATATAGTATAGTTTGCATTGTAATATATCTCACATGATTCATATAGTTAGTTGCATATAGACAAGAATTGTCACTAATGGCCAAACCTATTCATTTCTACACTAGAAATAGTGTTTAATTCGGTTTGGGGAGGTTTGATCATAGGTGACCATAGTTTACTAGAAATCATGCATCATACAATATAGTTTAGATTGCATTCATTTGTTATATATATGTCATATAGATTGCATTTAGTTAGAGCATGCATTCATTCATATCATTGCATTTACTCAAAAATCCAAAAAACATGTACTTTCTTTTTCATTCCTACTCCTACATGTACATTGAGGATAATGTCCAAAATAAAGTAGGGGATGGGAATTTATATTCCAAAATGCATAAAAATTGAAAATTTTCGAAATATCCCAAAAATATGTTCTTTAATTTATTAGCGTAGAATTGTATATACTTGTGTTTTTGTTCTCTTCTCATATAGATACAACACTACATTAGAGGCATTAGCAAGGGAAAATGAAGACCGCTTGTTATGATCGTTCTAATATCTATTACCCTTCCATTTATTTTCATTATTCATATGAGGAGGATGGGCTTACATGTCAAGAAGGATGTGGTGTATTTTGTTGTTGCGGTTTGTGTATCTATGTGTTGTTAGGAGTTGCATTTAGATTATATGGCATACTAGTCGGTAGAGGCATATTCATTAGGATGTATAAATGTTAGTTGCATCATGGCATATAGTTGCATTTAGGAAAAAATTTTGTGAAACCGTCTATTTGGGAAGCTTGACAAGTGTATATAGGGCCCTTGTAGATACTTTTTCTTCTTAAGACTTTGCTTGTTATAATGCTTGTAAAACACTCTAGGATGTGTCATGCTAGTATCCTTTGACCCATGGATTAAGGCCTAGTCAAGAGTACCTTGTGGTGTGATAACTCCTTGGCTACCGTTTATTCCAAGGTGACCCTTGAAACCATGCAACCATCCTTCATCCATGTTCTACCACATTTTGTCATCAAAAAGGGAATGGGCACAAAAATTGTTCAAAATTTGAGTTCAAGAATTGAAATAGAAGTGAAAAAGTTTGCAAATACATCAATGAAAAGAGGAGTACAAAAATAAACTCCCATGCTTCAATAAAAGCACCCTCGTTACAAATTTGGGTGACTTTGAAAATGTTCAAAAGAAAATGCAAAAAAGTTGAAAGTTGTCAAGTGTTGGAAATGCCAAACATCAAAGAAATGGCAAAAAGAAAGTGTTCTCAAATGTCAAATGTCACAAGAAATTGGGGGGAAAAACAACAACAAAAAGCAAACTCCAACATGAAACTCAAATACTATTGATCCCTTTTCCATCGTATCCACTTTTGTGCATGGTAGAGAGGGGACGACCCTTCTTCTTGTCTAGGCAAGAAGGGGAATTCCATGATCCTCCAGTATTTCTAACACCATGGGGAGTCTACTCTTGACGAAAGCATTTAACGATTGAGGACAAAGGTACCCTAGCTTGACACAACTAGGAGGTGATTTATAGGTATCCTTCTAGGCTTAGTAAATTGAAGAAACCATATCTATAATGGAATGTGTACCCTTAGATTGCTTCCCCTTTAGATAATTTCCACCACTTAGATGAGGAAAGTGGCTATTCATTTTTGTAGATGCATCCATTACTTGTTTTGTGTGCTTTAATGCTTGGATGTGTCGCCATTTTGGCAAGCCCCACCTTGCCTTGCAATAAGGCATCCTACCTCATGGTTGTCTTGTTGTGAGTTAAAGGGGCGGAGTGAGACCCGTTAATTGTCTCACAACGTCTATATTATTAGAATAGTTTAAATAAAGGTCTAATTTTTGTCACCTCTTTACTCGAGACGAGTAAAGGTTCGGATTGGGGATATTTGATGTGACTCATATTTGCGCACATTTAGTCCCTTAATTGAGCCTATTTTGCATATTATTATTGCGTTCCATAGTCATTTTATCCGTCAAATGCCTTCTATTTTGCTTTCCTATTGCATTATGTTTGTTTCGTAGGAAAGAAGACAATTAGGCGGAAATTCCCGTCTCTCGTGCTTATTTGGAAGGTTATTGATGATATTGGATGGACGAGCATGGAAGGAGAGGCAAGAACTAAGACCAACAACGCATGAATAGGAAGTATGCGAAAGGAAGAAGCAAAGCACCCTGAAGAACAATCCGAGCATCCTAGCAGGAAGACGCTCGTCGCCCTCTCATACAATCCGAGCGTCCCGACACTTGAGCCGCTCGTCTCCCCTTCCCAGAATCCGAGCGTCGCCCTCCTTTGCACGAACGGACCGTGGCACCTTCAGCAATATGCTCAACTCCTCGAGGATACTTGCATTTACCCTTATTTAACCTAATGATGCACTGCTATATATACCCCATTTTGTAATAATCAGAGGGAGCTTATCATATCATCATATCATAGATTAGATAGTAGAAAGCTCTCTTCTAGGTTAGGAGTAGATTAGAATCAATTACTCTTCAATCTTTCCATAAATCGCACATTAATCTTTCCTTAATTATTGTTCAAGTTTATTATTGGGTAATTGAAGATTATTGGGTTATTATTGTAGAATTGACAACTCTTCATCAATCAATCAAGTTCTCTTCTTTTATTCTTTGCTTTATTATTTGGAATCATCTCAAGTTTGGTATAATTCTTTTAGCCTTTACTCTTTATTGTTTATTTCCTCAAGCTCTTATCATGTTTATACTTGTTGTGATGATTGACACCATTAATGACATGTTTTCCATGATAATGAGTGAGTAGTTTCTTAACTAGGATTAGTGGGTAATTTAGGGAGGTAAACATAGGGAATAATCATGCTTAATTCAATATGTTTCCATGATTAAATTGCTAGTTTGTTGAAATGTCAACCTATGCACATGTTAGGTTTGATGAAATGCTAAGCCTATGAATCGTTGCATTTATAACCATCTCTTATCTATTCAACTTAACTTGTAAGATATAAACCAACTCGAGTCTCGTTAGACCATGCATAGAAGTGATTAGGAGGAAAGTAAGTCGACTTGTAGGTGTTGTACAATCTAATCGATTCGGCTCCGGGCCCCAACTCTATTGGAGTAGTGTCCTCCACAATAAGTGCGTTTACATATTAAATCTCGTAAAAGGAATATCAGGGATTTATCTTTTTATTTATCAGCTGCTCATCGTTAATCGATAATGATTGGCTGTCGAGAGTTTGACATTACTGTCGTGTGATGGCGGTGCTCAGCTGATCCATTTAGGTCACACCTATAGAATGATGCCCAAATAGAATAAATTAATTATTTGTATGAGATACGAGATAATTAATTCCTTGTATTATTTGACTTTTAATTAGTCACGTAAATGTATTATTTGATGACGGGTTACGAACTCGAGACAAGGAGATTTATTATTTAATTGTGTGATATTTAAATAATAAATGATTAGAATTTATTAATTAATTAATTTTAATGTGTATATGTTTTGAGGTAGAATCAATTAGCTATTATATTTTACAAGAGGTTGTAAAATTAGCTAAATGGGTTAATATTGACACATTGTATGTTGATAAAATGGTCTTATGATTACTTAATAGTTAAGTAATTATTGATAGTTAATTTATATTATTTAAGTGTTAAATAATTAAATTAATATTTAATTATGTAAGATAATTAAATATAACACTTATAAGCATTTGTGGGGTAAATGTCGAAAACCGAAATGGACCAAAAGTAGTCCATATGTTTTTTTGAGGACATACAAGTGTCCTTTGTAGTGGATTTTCCACTAAGGATTGTTCCCAATATTTTGCTATAAATACCCCACTATTCACCTCATTTCTTAAGTTGGAAAAATTTGAAGTAAAATTGGTCCATTTCTAGCTCTAAAAACCGGTTGCTTTATCTCTTTTAGAAGACCAACTTTCCTTCTTATTTTTTTTCATCTTATTCATCTAAAACACATATAATTATCAACTAATAATATTATCATAGTAATAATATTTATTAGTACATCAAATATATTATAAACAAGGTTTAATAGTAAATTTACCTAGTTAGTAATTTAGTAGATTTTGGGTTGATTCTTGGGTGTATTCTTAGGAGACAATCTTTTTGAGGGTTAGTTGTCTTGGAGGATCATCCATTTTCATAGCTCAAGAACAACATCAAGGAAGGAGTCCTTGAGTTGTGCCCAAAACTTACCTTATACAATGTAAGGATTTTCTTGTCTTAAGATGGTTTAATACCATTTTTTATGCTTTTATTTGCATGCATGTAGATTTAGACCATATTAAAATTAACTTGTAATTTTAACATCATAATATGAGGATTAACATGTTCTAAATAACTAACAAGTGGTATCAGAGCATTGTTAAATACATGCATGTTGTCTTGAGACGATTTTAGTAATTTATGAGATAAATTAATAAAATTGATAATATGTTACTAAAATTAGTTTTATCACATAATATGGTCTTTCATGTATATAATCTGGTCTTAGGATGATATGGGACAAAAATTTAATTTTTGTTAAATTTTTCCACGTTTTATAACTAAAAATGGCATAAAATTGAATAAAAATGCATTAAAATTAATAAAGAGTTAATTAAATTGGGTTGCATGTTAATTTTATGCATATTTATTTAGGAATAACCACATGCATGTTCTATTTATGAGATAAGTAGATAATTTAAATTAATATGATTAATTTAGGTAGTTTATTGATTTTTATTTGATAAAAATTGGTAAATAATGGTTATTTTGCAAATAAATATATATTTAATTTTTGGGCTCGAAATTTTTAAAGTTTTAGCTCCTGGAAATTGTTCCAAAATGTACAAAATTTTATTTTAATTCATTTCAATTTTTATGGTTTGATTTAGAATTAAATCGTAAAAATTGTCGCTTTACCGATTAAATTGTGAAATCGTTTTAAATAAATTTTAAAATCAACAATTTTCACTTGCATGACATTTTTGGTGTAAGAACAGAATGTTCATCACTTTGAAATTTATATTTCCATAAATTTTTAAATTAAATAAAATTTTTGTATGATAATTGTGAATTATTATATCATTTTTTGTCATAATTGTGTTTTAATTCCCATATAAATTCAAGATAATTGTTGAGAATAATTATTTTGATATTAGACCAGACTAGTATGATGAGTAAGTCTTAAAATTGTTTTAAGAATTGATTATGAATTTTTATTGGTAAAAATTCTGTCAAAGCAAGCTCAAATGATCGTTGTTAGTAAGTTAGACGATTTGGCATGTCGTTTTCCATAATGCATTTTATTATTCATTTGGATGAATGTTTTTCTTTAGCATTATAATTATGTAATTTTTCTTAATATGGCCATAGGTAGAAGTTGGTATTTCCCGTAATGTAAGGGAATATCGACTTGTTTTGTAATTAATTGCGATTTTGTATCGCCTAATTCGTAATTAATTAATAATTTTTATTTTAATTTTATTACAAATTGTATAATAGGGTATTCTTATGTAATTTAATTATTAGTAATTAGATGAAGAATCTAAAGACGTAGTTTTCATGAAAACGGTGTTTTCGGAAAGGCTTTCCGAAATCCTAAAGAGGAGGCCAATTTATGAAGACTCGAGGGACCAAGGAGTTGGTTTCCGATATGTAATAATTTTTAGTTAATTAGATTAACTAGTTGGCCATATTAGGACTTACTTGTTTACATTTATGCATTCATGCCAAATCGTCACTACATGTTTCATTTTTGTTGTTATCGATTTAATTGTCTAGCATTCACCAATTTCCTTCACTTAAAAGTGATAGACAATTAAATTGATACGATCTCTCACATTAGTTTAAAATTGAGATTATGCCTTACCAAATAATAGCACCTATGAATCCCTTCTTAATTAGAGGTAGGTTCGGATCACCGAGATACACTCTTTTTACGTTGGGTAAGTAGGGTAATAAAAGTTATTACGCGTGAAAATTGGTTGGATTCAACGGGATAAATATGGGTTGAATCGGTCCACCGTGCCCATATTTGTTCTGGGGCAAAAAGATAGATTTTAAGAAATCCGTCAACCAAGAGTTCTAGTAGTAGAATCGGTCAAAATGTTGACTCACCAAATATATATAAATGTGGGTTGAATCGGTCCACCGTGCCCGCGTTTATATAAAATTGGATCTTGGAATCATTTATATAATTCAGTGGGAGATCATTATATAAATGGGAACTTGTTAAAATAGTTTGACAAGTTAAAAAAATTTTAGACGATAAATGTTAATCTTTCCTTTATTTCCTTTGTAGTAATCACGATGACTTCTACTAGTGAAACCGTCACCATTGTTGGAATATGTGTCCTCCGACAATAATGCGATCACAATTGTCGATCATAATGATCGCATGTTTAAATCTCATTTTAAGAATACATGTGGGATGTAATATTTTTACAGTCAACTGGTCCACACATATCGGTAATGATTGGCTGACTAGAGTTTGACATTACTGTCGTGCGACGGTGGTGATCAGTTGATCCCCTTAGGTCATACCTATAGGGAAATACTCTTAATTGATTATTTAATTAATCGTATACCAATACGAGTTAATTAAATTGCTTAAAATTGACGGATGATTTTGTGAGTATAATTAACGTATCTTATTGTAATATGATTAAATGAGACACGGTCTAAGTAATCGAATTGTTTTATTACTTAGATGAATTTATTGTTTACAGAAACAATTGAAACAGAATGAATAAATTATTATAAATAACAGAATGTTGTAGTTTATAATTCGGAAACACTTTTGGCACAAGTAATTACGAATTACTTGTCGATTTTGTTAATGACATATTTTATGAGTATGTTGATTTTTAATATGTTAAAAATACATTATAATTTCATAAGTCAAGTAACATGTCACACATGTTACAATTGACAAATGACAAAATAAAATGGACCTCCCATTTTATTGAGGGTGCCGAAATATAGAGGGAACATTGGGTTGATATTGTGTTTTTTTTCTTAGTGGAAAACATAATGATAAAAGACTACCACTAGCCATGCATGCCTACTCTTGCCTTTAGAAGACCAAGACCATGCATTGGCTCCCCAATAAGACCTCCTCCCAACCGGTTTTCCTATGGTATGTGCAACCATATGGATCTCTTGAATTATTCATTCTTTTCACCTAATCTTTCTAGTGTAAGAAATTGCTACAAAAACTCTCTACAATTTATGATAATTCTAGAGAAATAAACTCACAAAACACTACCTCTTGAACCGAAATTTCAAGAGCAAAATTAATATTTTGTGTCAATTTTAAGTAGTCTAATTTTAATACTAGATCATATTATTTTAGTCTTTAAGATGTATTCCTTGGGTATTCACTTTTGGGAGAGATTCTATACTTGAATCTAAGTTCATCCATTATTGGAAAGCTCAAGAACTAACAAGAAGGAGATCTTGTTGGTGCCCATATAAATCGAAATATCAATGTGAGATGATGATTTCTTCTTTATTTATATTATTGTTTGCATGCATAAGATCACCATTTAATTTTATGACTAAATTAAAATCACTACATAATATGAATATGTTGAGTATAGAGATATAGATTTCCAACAAGCGGTATCAAGAGCCTTTGGTTGTTTGCATGCAAATCGGTTATTGTTTTTCCGAGTTATACGATTAACATATAAAACTTATAAATTTGTGTTTATTATGATATATCACGAAATTTATTATGCATGTTAACGTTTCTGGTCCTAAAATGTTTTAGGATATTTTGGTTTAATTTATGGATTTTATTGTGCATTTTATATAATATTGGCATTAAAATGTGATTTTTATGATAAAAATGTCATTTTTGGACGAAAATTAGCTAAACTTTGAATTTTCCAGTGGTTTTTGGATATGTTTTCACATATATTATTTTTAGATGATCTGGAAATTTTTAGAATTTTTGGAGTTTTTATGCTCGAAATTTGGATTTTTCATGTTTAAAATCGGATTTAGATGAAAAATAGGTTAATATGAGATAAATTTCGAATCTGGTAATAGAAATTAAGTATGTTGTCAAATGCAATATTGCAAGATGTGTGTAAAATAATAGGCTATATTGAAGTCTTTATGCATGATTTATGAATTTTTGATGAAAAATAGCATAAATAGTGACTTAATTAGTAAATAATTGCTAAAACATACTCCATGACTAAGGAAAAACGTCACATATTGCATTTTATTATCTTTTTCAGATATAAAATTGAAAAGTTGGTGAATATAATTTTTCTCATGTTTTTATGATTTTATTGTTAAATCCGATAAACCACAACATAGTTTTTCCGATATTTTTACGAAATTTTAACCTAAGTTTTTGAACATTATGAGTGTCATGGTATTTTTCCAGAATTTTCATGAGTTTAAATTTCACATTTCAAATTTATTTGAATTTTTGGTGATTTATTTGGAGTTTATAGCTTTTTATTGTAATTTTGGGTCCATTAATGAAGAATTTTAAGAAATATGAGTTAATTATAGTCAAGTAGTTAGTGAAGACTAATTTTGAGTCCTAAGAGGTTAGGATAATTAACTTGTGGATAAATATGAATTTATGTAATTTTTGTGATAATAAAACGTTGAATCACGCAAATCCGTAAAAACCGTGTAATATACGATATTGGCTCCTTAAAGGCGATTTAGCATAAAATTGGGCATGTTCATACATATTATAATGCTGCATTTTATTTATGATTGTCATAATTTTATTTTATTTAATTTTGAATTATGTAATTTTACTTAGTATGGCCTTAGTTTTTAATTGATATTACCCGAAATGTATGGGAATATCGATTCGGTTGTAATTTTTGTGATCTCGTATCACCGTTTTGTAATTTAATAGATTTATTTTTATTTTAATTACAAATGTATAATAGGAAATTATGTAATTTGTTATGTAATTTTATTATTCCGGAGTTCCTTGAAGACGGTGTCACTCAAGGAAGACGATACATAAAGACGGTGTTACCTCAAGATGCGTGCCAAAACGGATGTTCAAGGGACCAATGGAGTTGGTTTCCGAATATGTAATAGTTAATTAGATTTTCTATTTTAGGAAGGCCATATTAGGATTTAATTTATGCTTTGCATTTTATTTATATGTCGCATGCATCGCTAAATCGCCATAACTAAAACATGCATCTTCATTTTATCGAGTTTATCGACCATGTCAATTACAATTATCGTAGTTCACCGCTTTATTTCACTTAAAACGTGATAGATAATAAATTGACATGACCTCTCGCTAAAATAAACAATTGAGACATAGCCTTACCAAATAGTAGAAACCATGAAAACCTATTTCGCGAGGGAGTGCACTCGGCCACCCCGGGGTACAAACCTTGTTACGTAGGGGAAGTGGGTGATAAATGTCTATCCACCGAATTCATGTTGATGAGGGTTTCATCGGCTACCCCGTGCCGAAGTTAATGTGGGTTTGGATCATGGACACATTTATTCGAAATTTGGATTGAACTCAACAAAATTTTTTGATAAGGGTTTCATCGGCTACCCCGTGCCCTTGTCGGATGTGTTTTGGGCTATAGATAAATATTAATGTAATTTTATCGACCAAGAGTTCTAAAACTAGAATCGATTAAAGAGTTAATCCACCGAGTTATATTGATAAGGGTTTCATCGGCTACCCCGTGCCCAAGTTAATATGAATTTGGATCTTGGAATCATTTACCATAGTTGGGTAGAGGTCACTATGTAAATGCTTTACTTGTTATTTACAAGTATTAATGTAACGATAAATGTTAAGTTTTCCACTATTCCGTTATCATATTGTTCTATTTCTTTACCACAATCATATACGATATCATTTCGATTTTAATTCAAATCTCCATTAAAACATCGTAATTAAAGACAAATATGAATTTTCTTCTAAAACCTCATATGAACCATTGCTAAGGATCTCTTGTAAAGAGTATAGATTAAAGTTATTCATTATCAAACAGGTTTTTGATTCTTGACTAACACATCTACTTACAATGGATTGTTTTTCATATACTTAATTTAATTAAGTACCTTGAAGCGATAAATTGTTTTGGTAATTAGTTTTGTCAAGAATTCATAATTGACCAAAATAACGCAACCACTTCAATGGAAGTTTTAAGACTAAAATGAACAAATGAAGAGTAATCTTCATGAATTCAATTTTGCTTCTCAAAGCAAAGACTCATTGAAATGAGTGGGAGCATTCTCTTAAACCGTTAAGATGAGGACGAGGTTCAAGAAGTAAAGATTATAATGGAATTGATACAAGGCAATGTTAAAGGTAAAGTTGTTGAGAATGACGATACTAAACCTATCAATCTCGATCGATAAAGTTTCCATTGTCTTAAATGTTGGACACTAGAAAGGAAACTACCCCAAGTTATTGAAGTATCAACAAATTAGTTGTGAGACATCTAATAGGATCTTCTTCTTTAAATGTTTATATGATTGACATAAATTTTGCTAGTACCATTTCGTCAATATTAGAAACCGATGGTGGTTTTCATCATTGTATGCGATACATAGGATGATTAGAATATGATGACTAGCAACAATAATATCGAGAGATAGAGTCATTGTGTAATCAATCTAGTTTTGGGTTTATAGTTGTACTTAATTATGACTATTAAGTGCATAAACTCTAAATAAGAATATAATCTTGTTAAAGATACAAAAGAGGTTTAACTTTTGTGACCCTATTCACCACGATTTGATGTATGGTTAACCCATTATCAAGGTGATTATATTCTAAACCAAACTAGAATGATATATCATGAAGATGATGCAAGACTCAAATTGGTAACCCAAGATTAAACCTTAAATTCTGGAATGATTAACGCAAAGAGTTATCGAGTACTCTTGAAACCATTAGATTGTTAATGGTATATGCGTATCTTGTATTCAAAGCAAGATATCTCATGCCTTTTGGTTGAAAAGGAGATCGAGGTTGTAAATCATTGATCCAAAATAGGTTGATCATTTTATTTTTACCAATGATTTAAGTTGACACTAATATGTTCACTTAATAAGGTAAATAGAGAAATCTTTGAAGAAGTTCAAAGTGTTCAAAAATCACGATTTAGTCGTGATGGGATTATCAAAGTGAAGACTTTGATATAAGCCAAAGGAAATGTGATTTAGAATCACAAGTTAATCTCTCTTAGCACGCATTATGGAATAATGTGTGGGTGGATAAGAAATCAAACACTATTCGATGTGGTTAGGACTTCAATCAAGTTACTTTGAGTTACTTGATCCTTTTGGGGAATTTCTCATTTTTGTCTAAATCATTTTTCACTAAATCATATGAGATATGAAATGGTAATTTACCATATTTGTAAGTTTTTCACAAGAAACAAAAGCTCATTTTTCCCTTTTTAATAATCACGAGTACACCGGGTTTGTGGCTCGTGAAGCTGTCTTTCTAAAATACAAGTTTATTTCTAGAAGAGAGAGTGGGAGAAATTTTTCAGAGCCACAAAGAATGCCACAAAGAAAGTTAGGTCGCAAGAAACTGGTCTTTCTTGGCTACATGAGACGTTTTGTGTAAGGCGTTGTTTCTTCAAAACCTAGGAGGTTAAAGCCATCACTTGTTGAAGATGATGAATTAGTGTTACTTTTAAGAAAGTAAAGAGCTTAAAGTAAAGAGCTTACAACTTACAAAGAAATCGTTTAATTCAAGTTGATTACTTCTAGAAAGTAATGAACATATGACTTACATGAGAGTGTTTAAAGTCACAACTCAATACAAGGCTTATAGCCATGAAAATACGAAACAAAAGGCTTGATTAGTGACAAAGGATTTTGCACTAATAAAGAGAAATTTCAAAGCTTGATTGGTTGCAAAGGGTATTGCACTAATTGAAATGCTTAAAGTCTATTTGGATCTTCTTAGGGATTGTGTTTCATTATTATGAAATACATAGCGAGTGAATCTAAAACTCACTTCTTCAATTAGAAGGAATGTATTCAATACATGTCTTGAGTTTTGAAGATTCTTGCAATCCTAAGATAATGTGAAACTTAAGAGAGGGTCTTAAGTATGACATCAATGAGTTGGAATCAACATTTTGATCATGTGATAAAACATTTCTCGATAAGTCGAGAAGTTGTGTTTATACATGAAGTTTAGTGGGAGTTACGGAAATTTTAATTAGTCTTATATGTGGATGACATATTGATCATTGAGAATGATTTAAGACTTTTGGAGTATTATAATACATCTTTAATATCCGGATTTATGAAGATAAATCCACATGATATTAGCGTCAAATAAGAAGTCTTATGTTCATAAGATTCATGACTAAGTTCAATTAAAAT